>NC_090446.1:608709431-609012461 GCF_031143425.1 Pleurodeles waltl
AGGTAAAAACCCAGGAAGGACCCGCCATACCTGGGAAATACCAAGGAAATGATGCAATCTACGGTGAGAGGGAAAGGGCTTGGGGGAGGGATGATTATCAGCCACTCCAGGGGGTGAGTAGAAAGCGGTAGATGGGGGTGTATACTAAGAAAGGGAGGGTCCCCTGTACCATGATGTAACTATAAAGGGAGGGAGGCAGGACCCAGGGAAAGTCAACAGTGACACAGGTAGTCGCCCTGCGGAGCTCATATCAAAGGCTGGGCAGGCAGGCATCTTCCAAAGTCTCAGGATACAGACCATAGTAGTGGCCAGGGCAGAGGCCAGACACATAGATTGCCATTTCATGATAGTGGGGCAGTGGGCAAAATCATGGACTAGGACAGTCTGAGCTTTCAGCACCCTGACGAACTGCACAGTCTGAGGGGGTCATTGACAGAGGACCAATAGACCGAAAGAAGATGAACGATGTCCCCTGCCATGGAGTCACATCTCCAGCATGTGGCATACGAAAGAAGAAAAGACCTCCAGAGCCTGTGTAGTGACCAGTGCCAACTATGTACAACCTTGAAGTAGCTGAATTTGAGACAGGCTTCCTTGAGGTATCTGTTGTGGTCTGCAAGCATGCCATCCCAATCAGCATCTTAATATTGAAGTTGCAGCCTTGCTGTCCACCATTCTCAGAGGGAGTGGGACAGCGGTGCGAACTAGAGACAGTCCCCATTTCTGCATGTATTCCAATAGGGGTGAGGAGGGCAGCTGTACAGGAGAGGGGTTCAGAACCTGGGGAAGGCAGTGCTGCAGTTGTTGGTATTTCCAGAAATGCATTGCCTGGGGACCATACTGTTTTTTCGCTTCCCCAAACGATCTGTAAGCTCCATCCGTGATAAGTTTGAGTAGGTGGTGTAGCCCTCTAGGCGTGAATTCTTACCAGTGGCGTTCATACCCCCGATCTGAAGAGAAGCATTACACCACAGGGGGCCTTCACATAGACAGTAGGATGAACCTTCAGCAGCCGGTGTGCCTGGAAGGAGGGGAACACCATTGCAGGGCAGCAAGGCCCCAATCTCAACATGGATACAAATGGCATAGGATGATTAAAGGGACTCATACTAAGACCTAAAAAACTCGAGGATATCATGAGGGTGGTTAAGGAGTTGTCCGTCTGCCCCACAAATGGCCGGGATTGAGCTGGTTGTGTCTTGCTGGCGTAACTGTAAAGCCAGAAGATGGCTTGCCTTCCCCCTGTTTTCATATTGAGGCTGCTTAATGGGAAAAAATGCAGTTTCGGCTTGGGAGGTATAAAGAGCGTTGTGGTCATATTTAACCTACATAGGATCCTGTACCGTGGTGGGTGAGGGTGAGCGAGAGTATTGGGTCATAAGAGAGGCCAGAAGGCATTCCAATTGCAGCTGTCAGCATGAATCCTTGCACTGCCATTGAGAGGTAGCATGCATGAAATACCCCCTTACCGTCGCCTTCCCCGCCACCTGTAATGTGCCTGAGGATGTGATTAATCCCTCATGTCTAGTAAGGAAAGCATAGATGTATGAGTGCAATCTCTCTTTGCCAGTGGAGGACTTGTTGTATGATAAATTGAGATGACAATTTGGGGAGCAGCAGGCGGATAGCATCCAGATTAAGGTGAAGGCTTATGACATTGTGATCAGAAACCCCAGTAGAGACTGTTGCCATGCCTACAAGGTGTCCAACTAGAGTCACACTGAGGAGAAATAAGTCTATCCTGGATCTGGTACCATGCATCCCAGATGTATCCATCTCAGTGGGATGAAGTAATCTCCGCGGATCAGTCAGAGAAAAATCTGTGACCATATCATGAAGGAAGCCTCACTGCATAGTATTGTGGTGTAAGGGCCTATCGGATTTGTCAAGAATGAGGTCTGGAACCATGTTCCAGTCACCTCCAAGAGAAGCTTTGCTCCCAGATGATGACGGAGCAGTGTAGGTAGATTTCTTAGACTGCATTGGGACATACAGGGAGCAAATGAGGAGCCTAACCATAGAGGGAGACTTTAACAAGGATAAAGTGACACTGTGGGACACCTAAGGTCTTGGCCGGCAGGTGTCCAATGAGCAACAAAACAACTCTGCCTTTGTGGTAGAGCTTGGAGGAAGGGGTCTCTCCTGCCTTAAGCTGGATCATGCAGGCTTGGTACTCCTACCCCACCCAATCACATCTGAGTTTCTGGCTCTCCCCTTCAGAAAGGTGGGTCTCCTGGAGAAGAGCTAGGTCAGGTTTAAGGGATCAGGTGTAATTAAAGATCTTCAGGTGCTTTGTATAATGGGTGAGGCCATTTCCATTCAGGAAAATCACCATCATGTGATGAAGGGGAGAGTCAAACAGGAGGGTGCAGGGGTAGGTCAAGGGCCTGAGAGGGCAGGAAGTGAAATGGGGTGGGTTCCAAAAGTAGGGGAGGGGCACTATGAGCAGTGCAAAGTAAATAACCCACCTTTGAGAAGCAGCAAACCCACTGTAAATGGGGCGGAGGTGGTGGCCAGTGGTGGCCAAAGTGTGGCAGTCGGGGCCACCCTCATGTGTAGAAGATAATATAAGAGATAGAGAAGGAGGAGAAAAATAAAAAGAGAATAAAGAAGAGAAAAAATGGGGGGTTGCTGCCACGTTGTAAATCTTATGTGAGAAAGAGCCTTGGAGGATAAAGTCAGTGATCAAAATATGACTGGCCAAACATCGCAGGGAAACGCAGCTAGTCAAGTGTGATAGATTAGGTGTGGTGAGAAAGTAAGCCGACTGACCTGGCACATTTAGACTGAGGAGCTTGTGTTTTTATCCAAAGGGGCTGCAGGCCTCAAAGGGGACTGGTATTTGCCCATGGGATCTGTACGTTTTCGAGGGAGGCGTGATTTTGCGACACCTGACTACTGACATGTGACTTCTTCCAGGCATTAGCGTTACTTAGAAGGAGACCTCAGGGTGACCCCATGGGGAAAGGAGGAAGGCCACTGGGTGGCCCTGGTCCATGTTGGTTAGTGTAGCAGCCTCTAGGTAGCTCGCCAGCTGACCATGGTCAAGGGATACCAAATGTGTAATAAGCATGATTATACGATCTATGATGCTATAGTAGATGCTGAGGTGATGAAGCTGAGAGAGGAGTTGGAGGAAGCACCTACGGATGGCTTGCGTCTCTAGGAAAAAGTCCTAGGACAGAAAGCTGTTGTGCCTGTCACATTGGAAAGGGCCATGCTTTCTCGCCATTTGTATCACCTGGTGGGCTTGCTGGTTTCGCAAGAAGCAGGCAATGATCCGCCTTTGACCATCCTTTGGTGAGGAACAGCATTGGTGAATCCTGTGGGACATAAGGAACTTTAAGGGAGGTTTGAATGAGAAACCCATCAGTGCAGGGAGGAAATCAGCTAGGAAACCCATAACGTCATCACCCCTGGGTTGCTCTGGCACCTCAGAGATTCAGACATTATCTCTATGAGAGCTATTCTCCAACGCTACAATTTTCTGCTGAATGTGTCAGTGATACTGCACCCAATCAATAGAGGCTGCTACCTTGTCCACAATCTGATTCAGGTGACATTTAGCTCCAGTGTACCTAGCTTTGTAATGGGTAATGCCTTGCAAATACTCTGGGTCTCCATCAAGGTTTTAGATGTTTGTCCACCACATCTGATAGCATATTTTCAGTGTCCCGACCTCTCTCAATGTAACGTCTAGGGTGGATTAGGAGGAGGGTCTGCTTCGGCCCCCATCTTTGACTGCTTTCCCACAACCACCTCTATGAAGAGAAATTATGTGGTAGATTTTGAGATGATAAAGGCGGTCAGTATTGTCCCTGGTGAGCCAAGAATAGCCCCTTTCTGGGAGTGGGGGGACAGATACAATTCACTGGGTCCGATCATTGCAGTAAGCAGGAGTGGGAGTGTGTCAGAACAGTTCAGTCAAAGGAAGGCTATTTCAACGTTCCAGGCGAGTCTTGTCAGGACTCTGGTTGGGGCACCCATTGAGGTCACAGAATATCTCCGAAGGAGGTAGTGTGCCGACGCAGAAGAGCAGCTAAAGGCATACACGGGAAAGGACAGCAATGGTAAGGTGCAGAAAACAGGAAAGTGAAGGCAAATCAACTGTAGTGTGAACAAACAGGGAACTGATCAGTGAAGGACAAACACACTGGGGTTAACACTAAGGTTGTACACAAGGTAGGGCTCAGAACTTCCCACAGCAACAGGGAACGTCAATGCCTCTGTGCAGATTACTCTTACAGATAGTCACCCCGCAAGCCCCATAGAAAGAAGGCAGCAGAAGTGATTCTGTCTCTAGACCCTTAGGGCACAAACAAGGATTGTACTTACATACACAAGACAAACCCTGGTGAGTCCAGCTGGGAACACATCGGCAATTCCTGGAAAACAGCAATAGCACACTGTCACTGTTAGGCACAAAAGACTACATAGAACTCTAGACAAAGGATGGGGGGTGGAATTGCCTCCTGGAAACCAGGAGCCAACCTCAGTACAAAGGAAAGCACTTATACACAGGTGAGGACTGATAGTACACTTACCAGACATGATAACCCAAGAGGAAACAGAAACAGAAGAAACAAACTAAGAAGCAAAGGCAGGAACAGGGAACAGGTTCAGGCTGAAACAAGGCAGGAACACGACTGGAAAACAGGGAGCAGGCTCTGGCTGGAACAAGCAGGAACAGGACTGGAAACAGAGAGCTGGAACAAGCAGGAACAGGACTGGGAAACAGAGCAGGTTCAGGCTGAAACAAGGTAGGAACAGGACTAGAAAACAGGGAGCAGGTTCTGGCTGAAACAAGTAGGAACAGGGCTGAGAAACAGGGAACAGACTCTGGCAGAAGCAGAACAGGAATAGGACTGGAACACAATCCAGCAATGGGTCTGCTACACAAAGGAATCAAACTTCAATGCACGACGAGGAGCTTCAGGAAATGGCAGCTTATAAGTAGCAGCAAGCCCAAGGTGGAGTCACATCGCTGGGCAGCACAAGAGTGATCACAGGTGTCTGCAGTTCCAGTCTAACACAAGTCCTGGACGACATAATCCAGTATAAAGGAACAACCAGACTTTTCCCATAGGAAGCAATGGACAGAAGAGTACAGGTCTTACTGACTACCAGGCAGTGCATTATGGGACCTGAAATCCATGGGAGTAAATGTAGTTCTTCTTTAGCATGCCATATCGAAAAAGGAAGCAAACAGAAGTCAGAAAGGGACTGTGGGCGAGTGTTAAGGATGATTCCCAGGCTACAGATAGTCTGTTTGCAGCACCCCCTAGAGATGGGACGAAGAGTCGCAACAGGCTATAAGATGAAGGTCAGCTAAGAGCCTCACTTTATGAAGGAGGGGGGGGCACAAGACCTAAAATAGTAAGACAAAGCACAAACTGATGATAGTCCAGCAGGAATAGTGGGGGTCGACCTGTCTAGCCCCCATGCCTTAATACTGAAAAAGCACCTCAAAGCCAGTAGGGGTGGGTCTGTACCCTTCGGCCCAGCTCTCTTAGGAAAAGAGGATATATGTTGATATCTTCAGCCTGGGAAAGCCCAGGAGAGAAGTGAAGATGCTCCTGTATCTCCATTGATGCAAGCCTGCTGGCTGCTGAGGTTTGGCACAGTGCTGCTAGTAAAGTCACGGTAGCCGGAGGCTGGCTATGCAGCCAGGGCCCCTGCAGATCCAGAGAAAATCCTCACGAAAGGGACAATTCGTGTCTTCGGTTACCCAGTCCTGAAAAAAGCCATATAGAAACAGGGGACCACTGGGTCTCAAGATATCCCCTACCAAAGGTGAGTTGTTGTCCACCAGCAAGAAGAGGGTGTCAGGCGCTGCGGGGTGCTGAGGGAATGGAGCGGGTCAAGCAGTCCATGATTCAGAGACCAGGGCATGGGCCATACAGTGGCTGTAATGTGGGTCCAGCATGGCCCAGGGTCTCATAGATGTTTCGCCTGTGCCGCGCGGAGGATCGGTCGGGCAGCCTTGTAGGCGGGGCCCCAAGAAGCAGAAAAGCTGTGAGCCTCTGTTCAAAGAAGGCTGTCAGGCGGCTGCCACGATGTGTTAAACTGCTCTACAGGCCGTGATGTTGCTGTTGTGATGTGCTATGTGGCTCCAATGGAGGCAACACCGGACACCGGGTGGCAGCAGTAGGGCCAATGTTGAGGGCACCAAGTGGCGTTGGTGAGCTCCGGCGTTCAGGGCATGTGTTTCAGAGCAGTGGCTTCCCCTAATCAAGAGAAAGGGAGGCCCATAAGCCCCGTGCCTGAGGGGCTCTCTCAGAGCGGCGCCGCCATGCCTGGGCACCCCTAAAGTGTGACTATATGCTGCTCTTCAACGGTGGGATTTAGAAACATTAAATCATTATTATGTTCTAACATTTTTTTATGGAACTTAAAGATGTTTACTATGGTTTTCGTTTTTGTCAAGTTATTATGGTTCTGATGCTTGATATTTACTGTTGAAAAAGTTACATTTGTGAGTGCGACATGTTTACTATTTTTTCGAAAACTGTTTCTATTAAGTTTTTGGTACAACGAAGAACAATATGTTACAGGTATAATGCTGTTCATGTGTATATATTATTGGTATACAGATCGAATAGAATGCAATGATCAAAATATTGTGGTGTAGTTGGGTTACAGGTTTATGGCTTAGCTTATTCAAGTAACATGTTCTACTCAAGCATACTTGAGAACTCACGGTGAGTTAATTAACGAACAAACATATTTGCTCCTGGGAACCCTAGGCTGTCTATGAGAGTGCCTATAAGGACAGCATAAGCTAGAAGTGAATGTGTTGAGACGTGATGCAGCCATTGTGTATGAGACCTGGCGATGAGGGGTTTGAGGGTTGTTGTATGTTGTACGGACATATGGTCGTGTTGAATTGGCTCAATGACTGAATAAACAAAATGGGAAGGGGTGCAGGTGAGATTGCTTTGCAGGAGGTGTGGTGGCTGACAATAATGTATGGATAAGCTCTTAATGTTATGGATTTGAATGTATGGTGGGAGATTGTCACCATTCATGAGGGTTTGGAAGCGTGTGAGCAGGAAATCCAATTCAATGTTTAGGGGATGCTATTGGATCTTTTCGGGCTTCCTCACGCAGGAGTGCTGTACTTTCTACAGTTGCCCACTTGATAAGGGCCATTTGTCAGGCACCGATTTGGAGGGGGTTTATTGGCCCGATAGCATAGAGGAATGGCACATTTGGCTAATAGCATGGCAAGGTTGGCAAAGCATGATTCTACTTTGCTGCTTTACTTACGCTTATCAATGCCTAATGCACTTGCTGCCCAGATATTCAAGTCCATGTCACCTGTAATTTCCACCAGCATGCTATGGATAATTTGTCATTATTGTGTGAGGGCAGTGCATGAACATAACGTGCTGTGGATTTACACTTGGTGACTGACAGCATGGGCAGGGGAGGTGCTCTGTGGGGAAGTACTGATTTAGTTTGTTTGGGGTAAGGTAGGCTCTGTGCAAAACATTGAATTGGATGCTTTTGAATCTCCCATTCTTGGAGACTTTCTGAGGGAATTTGAGCACTGTAGTCAATTCACTGTCAAGAATCCCTTTGCCAGTCTCTCCCTCCCAGACCTCTTGCAAGGTGGTGAGAGAGATGTCAGTGTGCTTCTGGATTGCTTTATAGATCCATGTGACCAGGTGACGGCCTGTTTCCATGAACAGTAATGAACGGAGCACTGCATGTGGTTGTGGTTCCTCATCTTTTTTATCCTGTAGAGTGTGAAATGTCTTTCTCAGTTGCCTAGATGGGAGAAACTGACCTGGAGGCATGGAATCCACCTCCATGGGTTGCTCAAAGGTAAGTGGCCATCAAGGAAAAGGTATTTCCCAGTAGTTAGGTGTAGTTCATGTCAGCTGTCTAGTTCCCTGTCTGTATAGTATTATGGGTAGCAGGGTAGACACTGAAGAGGAAGCACAGGTTTACAGGGCATTATCTGTTGTGTGAGCTGAAAAATATGAGGCATGCATTTGTGGGCCACTGTTTTATGCTGGGACCATGATGCTTGAAGCCTACCATAGGGAGTAGGAAATTATGGATTATATTTGGTGGGAGGAGGCCCAAACCAGCACACGTTTCGTTGAGGGATTTGCCTGCAAGCCAGTGGGACAACCATTGCAGCTGTGCTGGTAAATATTAAGATTTAAAAGAGGGAGCTCCAAAGCTGCCTTTCTCTATTGGGTGGTGAAGTTTGGATTGGGAGATACGATGCCTTTTAATTACCCAGATTAGTTGGCCTAGAATAGTGTCTAAGTCCCGGAAAAAGAAACAGAGAGGGACAACCAGGATATTCATGAAGTAATAAAGTAGCCTCAGGAGGATAACCACTTTGAAGAATGCTATTTTACCAGTGGTGGCTAATGGGAGTTTTAAAAAAAATGAATTTGGGATCTATGGTTGTGTGAGTGTGTCGGAGGCTCCATTTGAACTGGTCTTCTTTGGAATGGTACAGTCGGATGCCAAGGAATTAGCCCAATTCCTCCCTTCAGTGGATTGTCTCCCCGCTATGTCTCACCACTTGTGGTACAGTATCTCTCCACAATGGGAAAGTGCAGGATTTGTTGGAATATAACTCAGAGGCCTGCCACATTGCCAAATGCTAGGCAAATGTTGGAGAGAGGTCACCATGTATGTCCTTGATGTATAAAAGCATGTTGTCTGTGCCAATGGAGACACTGTGTCTTGTCATCTAAAGGGATTCCCCTCTGCTCCTCCTGTTGAAGTAGTTGAATTGCCAGGGGCTCAATAGCTATGGCAAATAGTGTTGGGCACAATAAACATCCCTGTCTAGTGCCCATCCTGTCTGAAAAAGGAGCTTATATTAATTTCCCTATTCACACCTGGGAGGAGGGATCTGTGTACAGCAGTTTGGTGTCAGCCTGTAGCCTCTGACTGATCCTCATTCTAGTTAAGACCTGGAGGAAGTAATCATATGTTCGTGTTTCAAAGGCTTTTTCTAAGTCTAGTATCAAGCAGATGGAGTTAGAAAACTGTTGGAGTGCTCTTTCCATTATGTGGAATAACCTATGAATATTTTGTGATGTACTACGAACTTGGACAAACCCATTTTGGTCTTTTTGTATGAGGTCACAGAGAACTCATAAGTATCTACTTTCAAGTATTTTTCCAAGGATCTTGTGAGCGATACCTGATATGGCTATTGGTCTATACGACAATAGGAGAATTGTGTCTTGGTCAGGGTTGAGCAGAGATATCAGAAGTGATTCCCTATGTGAGGGGATTGGGGCAGTATGGCGGTCTGAAGGCTTCATTGCATATTTCTGTTAATTTTGGAGTCAGGAAGGCAGATAAAGTACAATAGTATTCCAGAGGGAGGCCATCCATTCCCTGGGTCTCATTGTCTTCTAAATCATGGATTGCCTGTTTGACCTCACTAGTGGTTATCAAGCTATCTAGTGCTTCCCTATCACTTTCTGAAATGCAGGACAGTGTACGTACTGACAGAAAAACCTCCACTGTGTCTTGTGATGTGGTAGGGACTGCTGTGTAAACCGTAGAGTAGCAGTCATAGAATGCTTGTAATATGTCATCTTAAGCAAATAGAGTGCTGCCATTTGGCGGTGCAATTTCAACTATTGGGGCAGTTTGTGTGTCGTGTTTGATCAGCCATGCTAGTAGGTAGCCTGATTTATCCCCTTCAGTATACATTTTCGCAATGTATGTTATACGTTTATAACAGCGGAGTCACTCAAGCAGAACTGCATGCGTGGCATGGACTTCCTTCAAGACACCAATTTAGCGATGTCTTGGAGCATTGTTTGCTCTAATCGGAGAAGGGTGAATTCTGTTTTCTCGATGTCTCTTACTAGTGTTTTGAGTACTCCCATCACCTCTTGAATACACACTCCTCTGGGCACTACTCACTATTCTAAACATGCATAGAAAGTTGTGTATTAATTACTCTGTGTAAGCAAAAGTTTGGACATTTGCTTTTAATAGGTTATAAATAGTTACCTTCATTTTACCTACTTTGGAAAACTATGTTTCTTTTTTTCGTGGGGGGGTGGCTTTTTCGTTTCTTCTGGGTCAGCAGTCCAGCAGTGTGTTAATGTCTTGCAGTTTTGCTTTTTTAGTGTAATTTATTGTGTGTTGTATGGCCTTTTTATAGTCAGCTTTTAACTGGTAAAGGATGTTCATTCGTTAATTCGTTTTAAGTTTCATTTCATTGGATATTTTGTTTAATGTTTGCATTTTTTTCAGGTTTATTCCTACTTGGCAGGCTCCTAATTAGGGTTTATGTGTTGATGTTATGTATATTTTGTCTGTTATATTTAAACAGAAACGTTTTAAGTATTTATAATCTTTAAATAAATGTTTATGTTTTTATTGTTTTTGTATTGGTTGTTAAAAGTTTAGAATTTTATGTGCTTCCTAGTCTATTTTTCATCTATTTCTTTTACATATATTTTTGTGAATTTATAAATCACATCTAGGAATATTTTATATTGTGTTTAGCTTTTAAAATAACTGTTACTATTTGGCTTTATGAAAACATACATCAAATAATACATATGATATATATATATATCTATATATATATATATATATATATATATATATATATATAGATATATATATATATGTCATGTTTATAAAAATTATGAATGAAGTGCATTTTGATTAATATTATATTTATTTATTTCATAGCAATGATATTTAGGTTGTCAATAACTTAGTTTTCATTATTTGTGTATTTTGTACATGTTTAGCTTGGTGAATATATTTAATGTATCTTTATTTTTGTGTTTAATCTTTAGGTATTTTAGACATTTATTCAGTCAATATTTCCGTATTTCTCGTTTAAGTATAGCCATGCGATATTGTTCATTTTTATAGGTGTTACAGCGCAGGATTTTTCTCTACACTTCAATCATTAATCAGCCCGGCGTACAGGTTCTATGGATCTTTGAAGCCAGCAGAAAGCAATGGAGCTGTAATCAACATAAAAGCATTATCAATTTTCAAATCTTATGTTCAGTCCATAATGAGACTTATTGTGAGCTAAAGGGTTTTATTTTCAAATATTTTAGTTATTAATTCTTTATTAAAGTATTGTTCTCCAAATATTACCATTAAGAGTTAATATAATCAATCAATCAATCAATACTTGATAGTGATATAAATCAATATATTAGTTAATAATATGTTCAATGCAACAATAATGCCCCAAGCGTGCCCCATAAAGAAACTCCCTTTTCTAAATTAAATAAAAGTTACATTCAAGAAGGAAAAAGATGCCAGTTCAGATACCCATAAAGAGTTCTCATGAGAGAAATCAAAGCATTAGCATAAAGCTATAGCATAGTAAACTGGAAAGGATTCTCATCTAAATTAACAGCAGACCAGGAAATAAGCTAAGACTTCTCATGAAGTGGTGTCTGGGAATCAAGCAAATATGTGTCCCTGGTCTAGTCTGGTCCATGCCTACTTCTTCAAAGAAAGGAATAGAGTCTGGCTGGTTACAGAAAATAAAAAGAAGACAAATATGCTCTGCTCTAGTCTAGGAACATGCAGTAATATAAATACACAAATTCTAAGTTGAAAGATTTCTGCTCTTTCTTCATCATGTGGACCAATAGGATTTCAGCACTGTTAGACCTGGAATCCTTAGGGTGGTCTTAACCCAGAGTTTTTGTCTTTTACCTCCTGTTTTGTTGTTGCTGTATCTTTTTGTTGGCCTTAGGACTCTGAACAATTCACCAGTGCTAAAGTGCATGTAATTCTCCCCTAAACATGGTAACATTGGTGTAGCCACAATTGGCCTATTTAATTTACCTGTAAGCCCCTTTGAAAGTGGTATACTATATACCCAGGGCCTGTAAATTAAATGCTACTAGTGAGCCTGCAGCACTGATTGTGCCACCTACTTAAGTAGCTCTGTAAATATGTCTCAGGCGTGCCACTGCACAGCCTATGTGTGCAGTTTCACAGCCACCCTACCTATCATCTAAAACCTCTTGCCAAGTCTAAAACTCCCCTTTTCTTACCTATAAGTTACCCCTTAGGTAGATCCTAGGTAGCCCATAGGGCAAGGAGCCATGTAAGCAAAAGGTAGGACAGTTACCTTTAGGTTTTTAATGTCCTTGTAATGAAAAACGCCTAAAGTCATTTTTTATTACTGTGAGGACTGCCCCTCTCATAAGCCAGCACCGAAAATTCGTTATAGTAGCTTTAAGTTGTAATTCCTGATCTGAGAGGAGTAGCTGTATAATGTTTAGTACCACTGGAATGGTAACAATAAACTCTCTTTTCTCGTAAAGTATGATTTATTGTTACTATTTTAGAAATGTTATTTGAAGAAAGTGAACATTTCTCTGCACTCTCTGCTCTGTGTGCCTGCAGCCTATCACCAATACACGTCTGGCCAGGATGAGGTGACAGTTACACTTGTGCATTCCCTTCAGACAACCACAACACAGGATACTCAGCTACATCTGCATTCAGCTGCATACTAATGGGTATTCCGGGGAGGAGGTTGGGAAGGGCTCACGCTCACACTAACATCTCAAAGGGTAGTGACCAGAGCCCACACAAAGGGGCTACCTATCCCCCACGGGGAGTCTGGAGTCACAGATGAGTTGATAGGGGGACCTAAGCGCTTAACATTAATCCTTTGCAGTCCTCCCCCACATCAAAGGCACTTTCTAATATACGTAATGGGCCTCTTGACCCACTAAGACAGTACACTACTGGACCTGTAAGAAACAACGCAGCAGTAAAGACTGCTGTGTTGGAGGATTGCCATCTTGTGGTGGTGACTGTTCTGAGGGACAGTAGCCCTGCCTGACTGGACTGGCCTTTTGCCTGCTGATGTTTGCCCTCCTCAGGAAAACACAAGTCAACCTCCAGAGTGTCTTCCAGGGTAGTTGGCTTGCCCACCCTGGGAACAAGAACCCCCTAACTTGCAGGAACCAAGCTACCAGCACATTTCACACAACAACATCCCCCTTGGTGCGGGTGTTTTTCTCAGCAGCAGCTGGTGCTGTGGTGTGACACTCTCTGCAGCCCTCAGGGGGAGACCGACAGACACCACAAGTGGTACCACTACAAATGCAAGCACTCAAGAGGCGCCCTCGAGGACTCCAACTGTCACTACACGCAGTGCCGTTGCAGCTTCAAGCACTCAAGATGCTGCACGCTTGCCCCAGTCCCCAGTAACCTTCCCACGTTGGATACCTTCTGCTGCAGGGATGGCACCGGATTGCTCTGTGACTTCCACCAAACATAACCGCAGCATGCCCCCCTCATCTAACAACTACAAAGACAAGCACAAGGTATGGTGAAACGGGGATATCATAGTTTACGACTTTCTTTCTGCCCCGGGTGGTCCTTGCACTCAATTTGGTGCTTCCCCTCACCATACTTTACGAACCTGCTATTATCATGTAGCAGCTAGCTGCTCTGCCAGGAAGAGCATGGCTGATCATATTACCATCGTCCATAAAAAGGAAGTGTGCACACCCTCCCAGAATCTCAGCACTACGCACACATTTGGAACAGTTACCTTTTCATAGCTACTCGAAGGAACTACTGTATACCTCGTAGAATGAGCCCTGCAGACTATTGTTAAATCATGTTGCTTTAATATATAAAATCATAAATATCTCGACTTCTGTTTATAAGATTCCTGTCAATTTGGCCTACTTTTAAACCTATAACTGTTGTCTACTTTTCAACTACAGTGTGGAGTCTTTTTGTGGTGTGCCAGTGTGATTCCTCTGTGTGTGCTGCACAACTACTTTGCACATTGCCTTCCAAGCTAATCCTGCCTGCTCTGTGCCAAGCTACCAGAGGGTGATCACAGTTTAATTACGGTTGTGTTCTTGTCATGCCCTGACTAGGATTGTGGTCCGTACTTGGACAGGATGTATATCTCTGCCAACTATAGACCCAGTTTCTAACAATCACACTCCTAGGAACAGGTCTTCTCCCCATCTTTTCACCAGACTACAATTGCCTGTCAAACATGAACTTTTGAATGCTGCAGTACAGCATTCTTGTTTTCTACAAACTTCTTCCCATGAATCATCCGTTCTATTGTGTGCATCTTTTTGCGGTGAGAACCTCACTCTCAGATGTCTAATTCGAAACAAGTGTTTATTCACAGCAACATCTGTAGCAAATAGAAGAAACCACCTTGCACAGCACCTATTCATTAGGCCTTTCAATATTAAGGTTTTTCTTATTTAATATGGCACTGTCAGTTATGCAAAGTCTAGGAGTCTATTTTTCATTTCCCTGTTAGGCCTATAATGGTTACCTACAACAACGTTTTACGTTTTCACATTTCATTTTTGTTTTTTAAACATGTGTTTTGCACATTATTTTAATAAAATACTTTTATAAAAGTGAGCATGCACTCTGAAGAGAAATTTGAGGTGTGTCTCAAGGTCTAAAAAGGGAACATGACATTCTGAAAGTCACTCAAGTTACCAACAATGGAGAGAATTGCAGTGAGCAAGATGGTTGTGCTTCATAGGGATTCAATCAATCAATCAGGAATTTGTAAAGCGTACTACTCACCTGTGAGGGTCTCAAGGCGCTGAGGAGGGGGGAGCGAAGGAGGGGGAGGTGCTGCTACTGCTCAAACAGTCAGGTCTTGAGAAGTTTCCTGAAGTTAAGGAGGTCTTTGGTTTGGCACAGGTGGGTGGAAAGAGTGTGCTGCGTTTTGGAGGCGAGGTGCGAGAATGGTCTACCGCCAGTTGTAGTTCTGCGGATGTGTGGGACGGTTGCTAGTGTGAGGTCAGCGGAGCAGAAATACCAGATCGGGGTGTAGAAGGAGAGTCGTCTGGTGAGGTGTTCTGGTCCTGTGTTGTGCAGTGCTTTGTGAGTGTGGGTGAGGAGTTTGAAGGTGATTCTCTTGTTGACTGGGAGCCAGTGCAGGTTTCTCAGGTGGTCTGTGATGTGGCAGTGGCGGGGGATGTCCGAGATGAGGTGTGCGGAGGCATTCTGGATGCGTTGCAACCTCTTCTGGAGCTTGCCCGTGTTTATTGCGTAGAGGGCATTACCATAGTCCAGTTTGCTGCTTTCGAGGCATTGGGTGACTATTCTGGTTTTGGTGGGTATCCATTTGTAGATCTTTCGGAGCATGTGGAGGGTGTTGAAGCAGGCGGAGAAGATGACGTTGGCTTGCTGGGTCATGGATAATGAGGAGTCCAAGATGAATCCTAGGTTGCGTGCGTGGTCGGTGGGATTCGGAGTGGATTGGGAAGGGTCTAGGTTGCAGTTCTCCTCGAGGAAGCGGATTAGTTGTCTGTTGACAGCCTTCTCAATGACTTTTGCTAGGAAGGGGAGCAGGAAGATAGGCTGGAAGTTCTTGAGGTTCTTTGGGTCCGCCTTGTTTTTTTTTTAAGACGGCGCATCCCTGCATTTCAAAAGCGGCGCAAAGTGGCTCAGCTATTTTTGGTGCAGCCCTGCGCTGCGTCACTTTGGTTTAAATCAGAGCCTTTGTTTTACGGAATACTGTTGCTGGTGGCTAAGTAAGCCCCTATAGCTCCAAGCCCTTCCTGGGAGGACACCTAAGGGAAGGAACGTGAAGAAAAGGAGGGATATAAGGGTATTTTAATACCTGCATGGGATATCTAAGGATACACTTTTAACTTAAAAAATTCACATTACATACATGACTACTAAAAAATTTAACAGAATAGCAGGTAAAGAAAATATCTGATGCCCTGTATGCAGGCACATAAATGCCAATTTTGTCCAAATGGTTTGGGGGTACCACATCAAATCCTACTTCTGGGATGTGATTACATCCCAGTGGTGGGAACTTTTGATTGTTCTGAAATTCACACAGGGGAAATGTTTATAGGGTCAGTTCCCCAGCCCAAAGAGAAAGAAAGCTGATAAGAAATACCTCGACCTGCCCCTAGAATTGGCCAAAAGGGCATAGCAATTCATTGATGGTCGACAGATGTTCCCAATTTAATAGATGTAAAGAAGAGGCTGGAGACCGGGCCCAAGCAGAGACTGTAGTTTTGTATAGTAAACAGAAACACGGGTTACTTAGGCATCCAATAGCAAGGCTGCGTTACAAATTATTACACCCATTCATGTATCACCAGGAATAAGGCCTTGCCAAAGGGACGTGTCAGGTGGCACAGACACAGAAAAATAATGGGAGGTGGATATATATGTGACTATAAACCAACAGTGCAACATGAAATCTAACAATTCAAGATAAGTCAATGTGCAGGTTATTACATACTGCATAATGTGGTTGAAAATCCAATGCAAAATGTTGTTTAAGTTGTTTATTTTCCATTGTTATAAATCTGGACATTACAATACATTGGGCCTGATGACAACTTTGGCGGAGGGGGTTAATCCATTCCAAATGTGACGGATATCCCGCCCCCTGCATTACGAGTTCCATAGGACATTATGGACTCGTAATACAGCGGGTGGGATCTCTGGCACAATTGGGACGGATTAACCCCCTCCGCCAAAGTTGTAATCAGGTCCATTGACTACTAGAACTGTAAACTTTATGGTGGATTTACTAAACGCTTATGTAAATGTATTTGAATTTAATTCTAAATTTATCAAAACTACAAACCCAACAAAAACATTTAAAAAAAGCTGCCGAATCCTTCATTCCCTGGAGCACTCACAACTATGCAATGAAATGTCAGTTCGAAGAATGCCCATAAAGCACTATAATGGTATCCCTGTCTCATGAATTTTCAGAGTGATGACGCCTAATGAGGGATCTCAGTCTACAGGTAGGTATGGAAGCCCCGGTTTAAATGGTTTCGGTCTGCCAGAGCTAAGGCTGACCCCTTTCCAGTAGCCATATTGCCACCAACACTTGTTGGTGCCTAAGCAGATGGTGCCTTTCAGAAGGAGCTCTGAAGGCAGCAAAAATCCTCCTAGACAGCAGCAAGGCTCCAGGTGGGAAAATGGAGACAACCCTGTTGAAAAGACAAGAGCTCTTCCAAGTAGCAGGAGACAGCTAAAGAAACTCGGAGTAGCCAGGAACCGTGAACTACTGAGAGACCGACAAAACCAAGAATCACCTAGAGTAGGTCAGGAGTGAGGAAGCACACTGACAGGACCAGCAACATGTTGCGATGCAAGGAGTAAAGGAATTCCGTCATTTTTTACCTAAAACAGGAAATTACCCTAAAGGCAACAGTGCCCACACGTTGGATTGGAAAACCCTCGAAGGAAATATTGGTGTGGCAGCCATCTTGACTTGTGTACTATTTTATCATAGAGATCCTCACCAGAGGATTGTCGGAAGGAGGAGGTTTGGGAAAATGGAGGCACCTGGGGAGCATCCCACCAGGTACCCCCAGGGAGAAGAGTGGGGGTATAGATGTCTGTACCGGCAGGCTGAACGACATTAGTTGTTTCTTGAGGGAGAATCAATGCCTACCAGCACTCAGAGTGACTTCTCATGCCCAGGAAATTTCACGGCCTGCCCGTCTGAGACCAACTCATGAGCTGAAATCAGGTGGATCTCTGGCAGGGGACCAACATGAATCTTTCTGTACTATAACACTCTTTCAACATAGATTCTTACAATATGAATGTTATCACTGCTCCTGACATTGAAATTAAACGTGAAGGGTATTCAGTACAACATAAAATCTTGGACAAAAGCTCAATAGATTGCACCACAAACTGTGGAGATGTTGTTATAACCTGCAGATCACAGCTTTAAGCCCTGGTTGAAAAGACAATTCATTTGATCCTTCCAAGTTTGTTAATAGAAGTACTACTGAGTGGGGAAATCATAGTACCTATCCTCTAAGTATCAACAACTAAGCCAGTTTGTGATGAGCTATAAAAATGTCATTAGTCATAGTATTTAAATGTCATTGAAATCTGCCACAACTGCAGTCGAAGATTCGCATAACAGTGCTTACTAAGACTTTCAAATTTTTGAAGTGAAAAAAAAAGTTACCATTGACATAAGTGACAATAATATATTCTAAAACAACATTACACAGCCAGTCCATCCCAATAGCAGAAGAATATACTAAAAAAGATGGTGGGTGAAATTGAGACAAAACTGAGTATCATCCACGTATAATTCATTCTAGTCACTGTCTTTTTTTGCCCACTGCACAGCTCCAAACAGTGAACAACGATATGCAAAGGGCTAATTGACCCTACTCCAGGGGGATCCATCCAACTAAATTGTTAGTTTACATCCTCTGTGAACAGAAATGTCCCTTCTCAGCAAGAACACAAGCAACACCTGGCCACAAAAGGAAACCGAGGCCAGTTGTGGCCTTTTATGACTTGATCTGTGAGGCTTCTATGGCAGAATGAGCAAAGACACAATGTCTGGCATATCCACCGCACCATGCATCATATTAAAGCCACAAAAGATGCTGGATGGAATGCTTGCACTGCCAGTTGCTTCACTGCATTTCAGACCAACGTTGTTTGCCCACTGTGCTGCTCGAGATAGGGAGTAACCATATGCAAATCAGCATTTTCCCAGCTTCTTAATCTGGAAATCTTTGTTTTCTGGTTCAGAGGGGACTTGGTCTGGCAGTTTGGACTGGGTTGTGCCCATTGGGGAAGGACCAAGCGGGGACTGCATGTGGCTGAACTGTGTCTGAAGTGGCATAGTGGGCAAACACCTGGACTCAGACTATGGCCTATCAGTGTCTGATTAATTAAAACTTTCCGCTTATCACTTTTTTTGCTTTTCTAAATACGAATTCCAAGTAACACGATTTGACGTTAAGCTCATGGATCTAAACACTTTTTGGCAAGATGGGCCTCTAAGTTTCAATGCGGGGCTGCATTTTCGGGACACAGAGTTGCACAAAGGGAGAAATTAATTTTTATGAGGACGACCTCGAGATTTTTTAAAGATAGAACAGAAATTGCTTTTCCATAACCTGTATTTTTACAAGATGAGTTCTAGGCTGTACCAGAGTAGCATTTTTGTGAAACAGGGAAGTATTTTTGGACGCGAGCGATCACAGCAGGAATTATCTAAATAAAGCAAGAAGCGAAACACTGTCTGTTTGTATTTTTGCTCTGCTCTCTGTTGTGGCTGTATTTCCAGTAATTTGCCTGGCTTGTGTGTTTTCGCTCTCTGCGTGATTTTTTTTCCTAGTTTCCTAGGTTTTGTGAGACAGTCACGTGACAGCAGGAGGGCTTTTGAGAGCACAACATACACCATACACCCAGGAGCATGGTGTATTCCTGCTATACGCCATTCAAAGGCGAGGGGCGATACTTGAGGTGTGTTGGTCTAGTGTGGGAGATGTAGTCTCAGCAGGGAGAAGTGGCTTAATGACCGAGGGGGTTTCAGTTGTAGAGAAGTTTTTTAATTGTGGAGTGGTGCTCTAGTGAAAGAGAGGTGCTCTTGCGAGGAAGAGGTGAATGAGTGAAGAAGAGGTTGTCTACTTGAAGAGGGATAATCCGGTGAAGGAGAGGTGGTCTAAGGGAGGACGTGCAGTCTAACTGACATAGTCTAGTGTGGGAGAAGTGATGTAGGTGAGCAGGGTGGTTTAGTGAAATATAGTAAAGAACAAGTGATCCAGTTCAGGAGGGGTGGTCGAGTGAACAAGAGGTGGTCTAACTGAGAAGTGGATTAGTCAAAGAGAAGTGGTATCGTTGAGGAGAAATGTTCCACCGAAGAAGAGGAGGTTTAGGAGCAGGGAGGCAGTCTAATGTAGGAGAAGTGATCTGGGTGAGGATGGGTGGTCTAGTAAAGCAGAGGTAGTTTAGCTGATCTAGTTGAGTAGAGATCATCTAATGTACAACATGTTGTCTAATTCAGGAGGAGTGGACCAGTCAAGGAGAAGTTGTCTCTGAGCAGAGGCGGTCCAAGGAAAAAGAGGTGATCTAGCTGAGGGGGGATAGTCTAATTGAGGAGAGGGAATTTAGTGTGAGAGAAGCAAGCCTGTAGAGGATCCGTGGGCCAGTGAAACAGGCGTGCTGTTGTGAAGGATGAGTGGTCCACCAGGAAAGCAGGGATATTGAATCCAAAGCCTTTTTTCATTCTCAAAGTCTTTCCACAGCTAGACGTCTCACTATCTTGCCAAACTGATGGCCCTGTTCCTGATATTCAGATGCTTACGTGTGCTACCAACAACACATCCACCATCACCCAGAGCGCCATACACACTTAGAGATAGTAGTAGTAGAAGCATTTATACCTGCATGTGCCACCTTGCTCCACCTTGCTCCACCTGGAGCCCTACCACCCCCCCATCATCCTAAACCTGATCTGGTGACATTCCAAAAAGACCTGCCGTCTGTAACAGGCATTTGCCGTATGTGCTAGGCAACTGCCTCTACCTGTCTGCAACTAATTGCACATGTGCATGGATTTTTATGCATGGATGTTTAAACACCTCTCTTCTGTATCACCCATCCCTAAACTTTGAAGTGGGTCTCTGAATATAGAGTCCAAAAATAATAATCTTGATCTCAACAAATTAATTATGCCATGCTTTAATGATGAATATTAGTTTATCATGATAATATTGTGATTTTACTTCCTATAGGGAGGTATCTCTCACCCCTAGTAGCACGTACTCTGTTACATCATTCTATATATTCCTATATTCCTTTCATATTTTACGTACCCTTTGCTCTAATATAACTAAGCTGGATAAGGTCTAACACGCCAGTGCTGGTATATCCTCATCTGCTGCCTGGTCCTCGTTCCATGTCTCCTTGCGAAATAAAATGCAGTCTTGCTGTTTGCATGTCAAATCCAGGATTGTTATTAGCTGCTCCTGCTTCAGGACCCTGATGCTGAATAACACTTGATTCGGCGCCGGTCTGTGGGACCGATATCTGCGCAGGCCCCTGTCCCATTACTATGTCTGTACATTTTCCCTCTTACATGATGAATTCTTTCATCCATTTCGGAGTTCTCCATTCTCGTTTTTCCTGAATCTCAAGTCGTGATTTATGGGGTCGCTCAATTTCAATTTATCACAACCACATAATGCTCTCTGAAGCGGTCTCTTGGCTGAGCTGGCACCAAACAACACAACAAATACAATGAATGGGGTCAGTGGCGGATATGTGGTCTAATGCAAGAGATGTGATTACACAGGATGTGCTGTGATCCAGTAGAAGGGATGCGGTGTAGTAAGGATGTGGTCAAGTGGAGATGTTGTGGTAAAGTGGTGGAGAGGTGGTCTAGTGGATAAAATGTGGTCTAATGGAAGAGCTGTGGTCGCGTGCAAGATATACATTTCAATGGAACAGATGTATTCCCGTCGAACTGTGGTGTGATGGATATCAAGTAGTCAAGCAAGTGGAGGTGATGTGGTCTAGAAGTGGAGCTACAGTAGAATTGTTTTCTAGAGGTGAAGATAGGGCCTCATTCAAGAGATGAGTTCTAGTGGCTGCTGTGGTGGAAATGTGGTCTAGTAGAATAAATGTGGTTTAGTGCTTGAGGTGTGGTCAATGTGTGGTTTAGTACTGGAGATGCTATTTAGATAGGGAGATGAAGTCTTGTGGAAGGTATTTAGTCTAATGGGAGTGATGTACTTAAGTTGGGGGGGAAATGTGGCCACTGGATGAAATGTGATGTGGTCTAGTGGCAGAGAGGGGGATTCAAACAAAAGATGTACTCTCATGAAAAGATGGTTTAGCGGTGGGAGTGCTGTGCAGTGAAGCAGAAGTCTAGTGTTCGAGAAGTGGAAGGGATGATGTCAAGTGGGCAGAGGCGCTGCAGTGTGGATGCCCACTAGTGAAAATATATGTTGTAGGTGAAGTGTTCTAGTAGTGGATATACTGTATGGTGACAGAGTGGCCTGCTGGAGAGTATGTGGTCCTGGAAAAAGGATATGATTAAGACAAGGACATGTGATTGAGCATGTGTCAAAGTCTCTCTCTCTAACCCTGAATTAGCTTCTTGGCCACATTATGGTCCTGGGCACATTAATTAATCACCTTAGGTCTCAGGCGGCATATTTGCGATGTGTGTAACATACAGAAATGACCTTACATGCTGATATTATATTGTATATACCAAGATGGGCATTTAGCTTCTGGAGAGGTCAGATTAATTCATACTCTTTGACACCGACTCCGTTCCAAAGATCCAAGAGTAAAAAACACTTCCACGCAGTTGAAGTACAGGGCAATAGTTATTGAGTTCTGATGGCATAAAGAATCAGGCCAGATTCTCAAAGCCCTTCTTGGTTATAATCAAAGATTTGTGAGCAAGAATGGCTGTCAGACATTCACAAGAAAGATACCTTGCAGGCGTGAATCAATTTATTCTGTGTCATATGAGCCCACAGTACCATAATATCACCAGCAGCCACTCTATTTGGGTGAAGGAGTGTTGCCCCCCCACTGCAAATGCTGCTGTAAAGGTGAAAAATAAAATGGTAAATAAATACCATTTTAGTTTTCCCTTTTCCCAGCTGAGCTGTGTTTGGGGGTGGAGCCACTACTGCCGACTGACAGCAGGAGAGTGGTGCTCACTGCACATGTTTACACTGCACAGGTAATTTTGGACAGCTGTCTTGCGACAGTTGGCCTGACATACCCAGTGTACACCTCTCCACGCAGCTGTCTAAGACAACTAGGAGGAGAGCAGGCACAGGCCCACATTGCCTCAAAGACCGGCGAGGCAGCCTGCTCCAGTCAATCTTGGCACCGCTCTCATGCTGCTGCAGATTAGCAGCAGCATGAGAACAGTGTCTGGATTGGTGTGGAGAATTCTACTGCTGCACTCGGAGCACCACCTGACTCACGAGGGCTGAAGGACGTGAGGTAGCGGAGATAAGTGCATTTTTGTTTTACATTTTTATTTCCAGCTTTTGTGGTTCCACAAGCTGCTGATACCCTAAGTATTTGGTTTGTTGCCCTCCCAAATGTTTAGGGTACCAGCTGCCACTGCATAATATTATATAGGAAAACATCCCACACAAGAGGTAGGTTATGGCTGTCACAGAGTGTGGTTAGCCTTGTGAGTTTGAGAACACCCATCAGCACTTTGGTTTATGAGCAGTCACAAACTCCTCCCTCTCTCTTTCTCACCTAGTAAGTGCTTGGTTAAATCTTTTCGTAAGGCAGGAAGCAGAATGGAACACTCCTGAACTTTGGATGGTGTAGGGCAGGGTTTTAAATGGACAGATAGTGTTGTGGACCAGGTAACTGTGCTTCGTTTATAAGGAAGAAGGGGAGTGTGTGTACTTTTCAGCAAAAGGGAAATACTATCTATGGGGGTGTAGTAACACTTCTTAGTAGCAACCAAATATTCTGGGATAGTCAGTAGCCGCACTTCTATATTTCCTTTTCAAATCACCAGGGGAAGCAATGTTTTCTCAGGGTAGGAGAAAACTGAAAATATGTGCAACTGGACATCACTTCTTTTCCGTAATATGAAATATGAAATAGTACTTTGCAAGCAACAGCAATCTGGGAAAATGGCAGCACTAGGGGTGGGCGAAGAATTCTGCTCCGTCAGAGGAGTTCGCAGAGTTATCCCCACTCCGCGTGGTTTTACAGAAAACTCCATGATGTGACGCGGAGCAGAGTTTTTTCTCTTGCTTGCACTCACCAATGTTAAGTTGATGAGCGCGAGCAAGAGAAATCACTAAATTGGCAAGCGCAAGCCAGATTTTTTAATCTGAGCGGTTGCAATAGGCTCACGGTGAGAAAACTGCTTCTCGAGTAGAAAATTTACTTGAGTGGCAAAAAGAAGTTAGAGCCCTCTGGCACTCCACGTGATGCAGTTCACACTGATTTTACAGTGCTTGAGAAACTCCCACGCTGAAAATCAGTGCAAATAGTGCACCTTACCCAAACTCTGCCACTCACTGAGGTCGCGTAGTGCAGAGAAGTTTTTTCAGCACTTCGCAGAGTTCCGCATAGCAGAATTGTGCGAATTCCGCCCAGGCCTAGTCAGCACGCAAAAAAAAACAGTAGATAATAATCCAGGGAGTATGCCTGAAAAACTTCTTTATACCTGATCTCCTTGAAAGGTTTTTGAATCGGAAAAAAAGTAATTGAACATTAAATCAGCAAAATAAATTTCCACATCAATTTATTTTTTTTGTGAATAAGACCAGAACTAGTCTGGGGGTGCTTACTCCCTCACCTTAGAGGAGACATGGGCTGCTCGTTCGGGGTGTGGGAAAATACCGATTTGCATTTGGATGTCCATCTTTGTGATGGCACAGTGAGTAAAAAAAAAAAGGAATTAAAAATTAGCCACATGCATGCCAGAGTTTATGATTAACTCATACATTCCTTGCTTCACATATAACGGTGTCCATGAGCAGCAGAGGGTCACTGATCTTTGAGACACTTAAAAGAATTCTAAACAGACCAATGTCTTTGAAATGTCAGCGGGGTGAGACATTGTCAATGACATGGCCAATTCCCTATAAAGGGGGTCTCCCGTTAGCGAGATAGTGAATGCATTCTGCCATAGCCCATTTATCTGGCATACAAAGGTGTGTCCCACTCTGGACAGATCCAAAGACGCCAAACATTTCTTCTCTGAAATTGCAAGTAACATACAAGAAAACACAACCCTACCACACACAGAAGCATTGAGAAGCTGCATAGATCTCTAGACCCTCACCTGAACAAGGAGGACTTGTACCAGGAGGTAACAGAAGCCCCTGCAACCCCTGCTGCATAAGGGGGTTCCCACTCCTTCAGGGTCCCCTCAATCACGTAGGAGGGCCTCATTCAGGCCAGGGTAAATTAGTATCTGTGAGATATAGTAGACTCAGGGGGCCCTCAATAGATTCTGCACCTTCCCCCCTTCCCTCATGTTGCATTATGCCACTGACAAGGACTGAACTCTTGCAGTGGTAGGAGGCCGTCAGGCTCGTAAAATACGTGACTTTACAAGACTGTCTTTTTAGTTTCTTGTTTGTTTCTGTTATGTCTAAAGGCTTTAGAACCATTTCTAAAGACCACGATGTTGCCTCAAACCCTGCCCTGACTTTGAAAGATGCAGCAATTATCCTAGGCCACAGATTCAAGTGAAAAAGGTCTATTTTGTTTCCAATTTCCCGCACATTCGACCTGCTAATGGAAGATACAGTGTTTTATTCTCTTAATGGTTATTGCCCAATGAGAGAACAGGCCCAATGCACAGAGTGAGCGAGCTCCAGCGTCGAGGGCCGGAATCCAGGTCTGTATCCTGCGGCAAACTTGCGCTGTCTGATAATTGAGCCTATGACTGCAGATTTAACTCTAGCGATAGCTCTGCTGCCTGCTGCTTTTACTGTGAGATCTGAGTAAACTGAGGGAAAGCTCTGCTATCAAAAGACTCATCATGACATAATTCAACCTCACTCTCCAGAATAGTGTAAAAGGCCATTTATTCTGACAAATAACAAAACGTTTGCACAATTTTAAAACATTCCAACTTCCCAGTTTCTTTTTCACACAGCCCCTTTTGAAACGCCCCACCTTTCAGTCTTCCATTTCATTCCCCCAATTTGTTCATCCACCCATCCTCCACCTTCATTCACCTAATCTCCACACCTTATTTTCATACCCTGCTTCATTCGGCATCCCCCACACTGTCATTCTTCACCTGCTTCTTTTTCCTCCCCTGGAAGGGTGGCAAGGCCCACTTCTGACTCTCCATCTACCCCCCTCTGCTGCCACCCAGCACAAACCCCAGAGGCGTTTTGAGGCCCCACCAGCGAGACCACCGCAAAACCCTCACACCAAATCTCTGTGCCATACTTCCTCCAAATGAAGCAATAGTGCATCCGGGAAACCCCAAGTAGGCAACATGGACCTAATAAAAGGCAGCAAATTTCCCCATCTCATCCCACTCTTCCCCCACTACAAAACCTCTTGATAGCTGCTCGGCAGTCCGAAAGAGCGTCCATAAATCTGCTTCCACACATATTTTGCTGTCCAATGAAAGAAGAAGTGGCCAACCAACAACGTGACAACCTTTGACGTCCCAGGGCCCCGTATACATCCTGTAAGGAGAGAAAAAATATCAGAAATGGGTAAAAATTGCTCCCCCATTCTTCCTGAAAAAAAAAAAAACATCCCTGCAAAAGCCACTAAAGCTCTCACGTACCACTCACAACATTGTGAACGCCACCATCCAATCTGCATCAAGAAAGCCCCCCATTCACCCACCAGGCACGCTGCCACATCCCTGCCTTTGTGCAACCACACCCATTTACCCCTTCCAAGCTGATCCATCTTAGACTTCCACAACCATATGCCCAAATGGTCACCTTCCAAGCGCACTTCCCCACGCTTCACACCCCGGGCCTTCCCGAACCCCCAACAACTCAGACACCCAAAACGCCCCAAAGAACATCCATATCATGCACAACCAAAACAACGGCAACTCATACCTATCTGTGCAACATACCGGCAACACCTGTAGCAATTCACACAATAATTAAAACATGATGGCCTCTCTCATCACAGAATTCGTTCCTCATTCCTTTCCTCACCCTTTTAACATTTTGCCCAATATGTCAGTCTTTGCTGTGTCATAACTGAAAAACAACTTCCCATAAAATGAGACTTCAGCTAACTTGTCCCCAATTGTTGCGGTGACAGACCTTTTCTAATAAAAAACAACACATAACTTATTGCACGCGTCTCATGAATGCCCCGCTCCTGACACCACCACTGATCTGCCATCCTTTGAAAAGACAAAAACTCCAACCATGCCATCTGATAACTCTGCCAAGTGCATTCTGCTAGGGACAGCTCCACAAGCTCCACAAGTCTAACAACCATCATTCCCTTCACTCCCAAATGTCTGCCCGGACCGTTGTCTTGTGTTTGTCTGCACTAGATGCCAATGTATGGAACCGCTGCTACCTTGAACAAGACAGGGAATCCGCAATGGAGCTGTTAACCGCAGGCGGTTGGACTGCTTTAAAAATTATATTTAAAGTCAGACATTGAAGAACAAAACACCTTAGCAGCCGCAACACTCTGAGATCCCTTGCTCTCTGTTTGTTTGCCAATTCAACCACTGCCAGGTTGCCCACATGAAACATCACCGCCCTGTTGGCGAGTTTACCACCCCACACAGCGTGTGCCACCAACAACGGAAAAGATTCCAGGAAGGCTATGCTCCTGCCCTGTATCCACCACTGTTGAGGCCACACCTCCGCACACCATCTGCCATCACAAAAAGGACCGAAACCTGCCGCTCCAGCCGCATCGGAAAATATCTGCATCTGCCACACTGTGTCCTCCTCGCAAAAGACAATGGAGACCCCATTGAACTGAGTGAGGAACATCTCCTTGACCCTGATGTCCTCCCTCCCTCAAACTCACGGACATCCTAATCCGGTGATGAGATAGCGATACACCTGACATAGCCAAGCCCATGCGCCAGCAAAACGTCCATATACTTAAACATCGCAATATCCCTGTCAGGGTATTTGTCACAATAAATGCTTGCATTGATAAGGAATGCCGATGTCCAGTTCCCCATGGGAACCCTCAGCCTGCGAGTCAACTCCCACTCTTCTTCCATTGACCCCCTCCTTAGCCTGTATTTCCCTATGGAAAAGCTTGAACACATCAACATATTCATGTTTCCATATCTGGTTCTTGGTTTTCTCACCCAAATGAGACTCCAATGGCATTGCCAAACCCATATACAGGAGGCGCTTTTTGTGTCCATTCCATTTCTTCGTGTCACTATCTACTTCTACCCCAGTGTCCTTTGCCCCCTCCCCAACTGTCAGTACTTCCTCCTGAGCCATTGTACGAAAAGCCGCTTCCACCCCAGGCATGGCATGAATGGACTCATCCCCCACCCCGATGGACTTGAACTGAGGCGCTCTTGCAGTGCCCTGAGCTGGACCCCATGCCGACCACTTATCCCCTTTACCTTGTAGCCCTGGTCCCTGGGTATTCACCTCCCGAACCTTCTTGTGACCACGCCCACAATCTTCTTTCCATGCCTCCGTGTACACCTTCGCCCCCGACTTTGGTTCCTGCAATCCATCAAATGAAGGGGGTTGCACTGTTCTGGCACCCCTTGTGCCTCCCATTCCCCTTGCTCACCTCTGTGTCTCGAATCTCCCCAGCTTCCCACTCATCACTGTCTTCCTCATAGTCAAGCTCTACCACATCTTCCACATCCATGTCATCTCTCACTCCTTCATACGCAGCATCCATGACACTTGGGCATTCTGCCACGCTGTCCCCCTGACTCCATCTTGTGCGATCCCCTGCTGTAGGGAAGGCCACCGAAGGCCCCCCTAGTTCTTCAGACCACTGTCCAGAGGCCGTTTTGTGGCCCGTTAGGTGCGCCACCTTTCTGCCAGCCTCACCTGCTGGCATCCCCTCACCGCGCCACACCTGACCGCTGTTGCCACGTGTGCCTCTTACCTTACTGAACCTTCCGGCCTCACTGGCCTCCTACTACCTTCCTGTGCCCTCTTTTGGCACCCATACCCAAATGCCGTGCTCCTGACCTTGTTCATCTAGGTCTGCTGGCCTTGCAACACTCTCCATGCCTGTCTTCCTCTTATGCTGACCCTCCCTCCATAATGACTCCTCTCTGTCCCTGCACAATTTGGCCCATCTGTCCTCTGTCTCTGCCACCAGCCTGCCCTGGTCCCTAATCCGTGTCTCAATGTCCCCTACTGCCCAATCTAGGGCCGCTTCACTGCTTGCCCCGCCCTCCTGTGCCTCGCCCCCACTGGTGCCAGCCACCTTCAACTTGGCTGCCTCGCCTGCCTTGCCCACCCCCCTTGCTGAGGGCAACTTTCACTGTCCCCACCTGTCCTGTGCCCTGCCTTGCCCCCTGTCTGGCTTTTTTCACTTTTTTAGGGGCCCCAGATGCCTAGAAAATCCCAATACTGCCTCCCCAGTCCTGAGATGAAGGGGGGTGGATGCACTGCACCACCTCCCTCCGCTGACTTCCGCTTCACCTTCCCTTTCTCCGGCGATTGGTACACAGCGACCGCCGCAGCCACACCGTCTGCCGTAGCTCATGCGGGACATTCTGATCCTACCCAAAACACCAGGCCTGAGCAGGTCCGCGCGGCTGGCCTCCCCCAGAATGCGCAATGCTGCACAAATAACCTCTCTGTCATGGCCTCCTGCCATGATGCAATCGCGGCTTGCACAACTAAGCCTACCCTACCTGGCCAACTTCAAAATCGCAATCTCTTTGCGTGGACGAGGCCAACCCCTCCCTGCCTACCTTCTTATGCCCTTCCCTATAACCCTCCCATGCTTCCCTCCCCACCAATCCCTGTCCCCGTGAAGTTCTTCCTGTCAGGAAGGATCCAGTGGAGAGACTAGACTGTATCCCTGCTCTTCACAGGCCATTCAGTCAATGAGAGGCTTGCAGCTTACAGAGCAGAATAAATCATAATGTTGTGTAAAGGAAGGTAGGTGTCTCTGCAGTGAATACAAAATGATTATCAACAAAATTCAAAAGAAATTGTTTGAATTGTGAAGAAGGTAACCTCCTACAGGAGCTCTATCTGAAAATGACAATTGAATTTCACACATGATGTCAATATTATTAGCAGAACAAATATTTGTATTTTTTCAATCTGACAGGCAAACAAGATGAAAGGCTTAAAAGCTATATGTTTTCGCCAAAACTATGTTTAAGGTATTCGTCAGTGACATTAAAGAATGTGTTTGGTTTCTATGTATGTGGAATCCACACCAAGCTATTTCTTCATCATTCATCTTTGAATGTAGAAATAAAATGTCATCTGAATAGGGTACTATCAATGCAGGATGCTACACTGCTACTCTTATTGGGCTTGCATATGGGTGTCACAGATTATAACGCTGTGCAGTACGCCATTCTTCTCTGTAGACTCAGGAGCGTTGTCTAAACCCCAAACCTGTAAGTCTATGGTCTCTGTCCTTGCACTAAAATCTTTACCTCCTCTCTATCTATGGTAGCATAATTCAGTCTACACAATCCCCCTTGTGTGCCCTATGGTTTGATTTGAGAACCCACATACATTTCAGAAGGATAGTTCTCAATATGGTACTCTACATTTATGTGACTGGTTTACAAAAATATTTTCATTTTTTGAAGAAAGAACATTAAGCTGCATACTCAAAACCCAAATATTTACATTAGTTTGTATTTGTGAATCTGTCATGGGCAAGGTGAAATAGCATGTAAAATATTTGTTATGTGAACAAGGTTTTGCAAGCTTCCCTGTTATTGGTCTCACATATTTTGTGGAGTATCCCACTTTCTCTTAATCTAAATGCTTTTGTAATTTTTCTATGCACTTGGTTGTGAAACCAGTAACTGTTTAGTGAATTTTAAGCTGTGGTCTGCAGGTCCCTGGGGCTCAGTGACACCTGCAGAGGGAGTCCACCACTATTAAGAAAATCAAATAATAATGACTAATTAACAAAGTACATGTACATAAAAAGAGCAAAATTTAAAACACTGTAAATGAGAAGAAATTTAAAATTGGATGCTAAAAATTACATAGGTATCCGTACCTTGATTTATGGTAGCAATGCAAGTATACAAAAAGAGTCTGTTATGAATGATTAGTATCCTCAGTTGAAGCACAGGCATATGCTGACAAATACAAAGCATGTATCGAAAGCAAAAAAAGACAAAGGACTTTGGTAGCATATTGCTTCGCCTTTTAGAAATAAAACTAGATTTTGAAAAGTTCCAAACTTCCCATAAAAAAATTACAATTTCCATTTAACATGTGTGACTTAAATGGCCGTGTTTCATAATTTGTGTATTTCCTTGATGTACACCTGTTTTGTGCTTTGTTTCATTGAATTCAGAGAAATTTCTTGGGTGGGGTTCCCCGTCTTCTAGTGATTCAATGGGAGTCCACAGAAGACAAAATTGTTAGGAACTGCTGCACTGCTATTTTAAATCATAATGTATTCCCGGTGTACCTTTTCCTTTCCATTAATTCAACACTTGCAAAGTTATACCAAATGAATCTCGGGTGCAAAATGGTAGATGCTGAAAATGAAACATTAAGAGCATTTTGAATGTTGCCATTTACAAAATGTTACCAAAACCAACACACTGAACTGGGTAACATTTACCTATCTTTTTGTGAGAAAATGTAAAGGTCACTAGAAATAAACTTTGAAACTGTGGCTGTGTGCAAGAGAACGGGAATCGCTTTTAGGTGGCACAGTGATCCCAGATTGCCTAAAACAGAAGCATAGCATTTTGGGCCAGATGTAGCAAAGAACCAATTTGCGACTTGCAAATTGCGAGTCCCTGCGACTCGCAATTTGCAAGTCACAAATTGGTATGCAGTACGGTGTCTCAGACACCGACTGAGACTCGCTATGGGGTCGCAATGACCCACCTCATTAATATTCATGAGGTGGGTCACAAATTGCGGCCCCATAGCGAGTATAGGCACTCGCAAACATGGAGGCCTGCTGTCGTCAGCAGACCTCCATGTTCGTGACTGCTTTCAATAAAGCAGTTTTTTTTTTTTCAGTGTAGCCCGTTTTCCTTAAAGGAAAACGAGCTGCACTTAAAAAAAAAAACGAAACCTTTAGTTTCGGGTTTTTTTCAGGGCAGGCAGTGGTCCCTTGGACCACTACCTGCCCTGAAAAAAATGTTTTGGGTCCATTCACAAACTGGAAGGGGTCCCGTTCCCTTCCAATTTGCGAGTGGGTTACCATCCACTTGAAGTGGATGGTAACTGCGATACCCTTTGCGACCGCATATGCGGTCGCAAATGGTATTGCATTCCACTCCGAATCACAAATAGGAAGGGAACACCCCTTCCTATTTGCGATTCTGAAATGCATATTGCCAGTCGGTACCGACTCGCAATATGCATTTCTGCATAGGGAAACGCGTTTACCGACTCGCAAACGGCAATTTTTGCCGTTTGCAAGTCGCTAAACGTTTCCTGCATCTGGCCCTTTGTTCTGAAACTGGTTTTGGCCTGCTAACCTGAGCCCATTAGCCTGAGGGTCCTGGCTCCAGCGCTTACATGCATTTATCACAATCATTTAGGAAAACAAAAGTTGATGGGCGGTACCAATTTTGATTTGAATATGAATGGTTCCTGTCTAAACTGACATAGTGGGCACAAAACAATGGCCTGGAATGCAGCCGGAGCAAATACCAGTGGCTGAGAGCAATTCAAGCATCGACTCATCATTTGTTTCTCATTTAGGGCCTGATTTAAACTTTTTTTGCGCCACATTTGCGTAATTTTAGACGCAAAAGTGGTGCAAACTTACACAATTCTATTATATTTTTTAAGTTTGTGCCGCTTTTGCGTCAAAAAATTACGCAAAAGCGGCACTAAAAAAGTATAAATCAGGCCCTTAGAGTCCGTAGGTGCGACGAGCATGCCCCGGCATTGTTTCTTTGCTATAGGACTTCAGTGTCAAATCACTGTTGGAGCCTAGAAAGGCTGAAATCTCGCCTTGGTTGATTGTGTTTCTGTTCAGAATAGAAATTCTGGTTGAACTGTTTCCAGCGAAACAGTGCTAAGGCTGACTCGCCTAAGGGTTGTATACTCAAATGAGACCATGGGTAATTATCAGCAGCAGAAGTTAAGTCAAACCTTCCTCCCCTTACATTTTATATCTATTGTCATTATACCAGGTGGCAAATGATAACTTTACAAATGAATATTGCCTATTGCTGTAATTTCGTTTGCTGCAATTGTTTTTTTAATTCTATAAAAAAAATTGCAAAATTATGTTTTATTGGTGACATATGGTATTTCGGTATCTTATGTCACTTTTCCTATACCAAAGCATTGACTTGTGAGTAAAAACGTCTTGCAAGATACCTGCAGGAGACTGGTCGGAGGAGAAACTGTCTTTCAGCGAGACATTTTATCTGCACATCATTCACATCCCTATTTTTGATGTGAGGACTGCGTCTGGGTGAAAAAGAAATCAAAATCATGTGTCTAGAAATATTGCAAATTTAGCCAGTGTGATTAAAATTTCCGCTAGGCCTAATTACACCCTCCTCAATTAGAAAATGCTCTTACCCATTACATGGCCTTCGGCGGCACCATACAAAATCGATCCATGGCATAAAACACACTGACAGTGATGTTTTGGAAACAACACGAGTACACTTAATGACAATTTTGTTCTTTAAAACTAAATTATCAGTATGGAAATTTTTATCTTTACCGCCGCAGTAGTCAATTGAGTTAAAAAGTGATTTTCCACTAAAGACAAATTTTCCCTCCTGCATATAGTTATCCATTTGAAGAGTTGTCTAAGCTATTCAATTATTATGGATGATTTAGGACTTTTTAATTCTTATGTGTGTAAACATTAAGGTATTTCTTTTAACAGTAACATTTTGTTTTGTATTATGTTAAATTATTTTTGCAGGCCTTACCATGGATCTTAGTGGTCACCATGCCAGGCACTCTCGAGAGATATACATGCCTCCCCTAGAGAGTCTTATAAAAAAGATAATGAATTACTTCACAATTAAATAAAAGAGGAGAATAATATGGCCATACCGAAGGAGGTATACTTGTCCCAACAAAAGGTGATGGGTTAGTTTTGGCACCATACAAGTGATCTAAAGTTTACTGAAACGTGTTGACTGAGAAGTTTCTAAATGTGAATAATGAATAGTGATTAAAGCTTAAAAAGTGGTATCAATAAATGCAGATCAACTTCTTAAACTACAAAATCAACGTCTGAATTACTGCAAATGTATTTAGGAACTGATGGCTCCTCTCAAAGGATGAACTTCCGTCAATTATACCTTGCACCTTGACGGCCAGGTGAGCACACTCTGCATGAAAGACGCTGCGTATCCGGTAGAATCGTTCTGTGCTAACACGTCAGACACAAGGCTGGTCCTTCTCGCTTATTAACGGGACTAAAAAAGTCAATTTTGTATCATCTATTGGACTTATTCATAAGATCTATTTATAGTACGTTCTCTGCGTCAGGAGGTGCAAAACTGGTCCAACATTGTGGGCCATATTTATACTTTTCGATGAACAACTGCGCCAACGCAGTTGTGCGTCAAAAAATCTAATGCCGGCTAACGCCATTCTGAAGCGCCATGCGGGCGCCGTATTTATTCAATGACGTTAGCCGGCGTTAGCCGGCGGAGCTGGCAGGTGTGCGTAAAAAAAAATGACTTACACCAGGCAGCGCCGGCGTAGGGGAAAATGGAGCTTGGGCGTAAAAAAATGGGGCAAGTCAGGCTGAGGCAAAATTTTCGCCTCAACCCGATTTGCGCCATTTGTTTTGACTCCCAACCCCCATTGAAATGACTCCTGTCTTAGCAAAGACAGGAGTCATGCCCCCTTGCCCAATGGCCATGCCCAGGGGACTCCTGTCCCCTGGGCATGGTCATTGGGCATAGTGGCATGTAGGGGGGCACAAATCAGGCCCCCTATGCCACAAAAAAAAAAAAAAATACTTACCTGAACTTACCTTAAGTTCCCTGGGATGGGTCCCTCCATCCTTGGGCGTCCTCCTGGGGTGGGCAAGGGTGGCAGGGGGTGTCCCTGGGGGCATGGGAGGGCACCTCTGGGCTCCTTCCGAGCCCACAGGTCCCTTAACGCCTGCCCTGACCAGGCGTTAAAAAATGACGCAAAAGCGGCTTGACGTCATTTTTTTTGACCCACCCACTCCTGGGCGTCATTTTTGCCCGGGAGTGTAAATACGGCGCACATGCCTCGGAGTAATTTTTTAGACGGGAACGCCTACCTTGCATATCATTAACGCAAAGTAGGTGTCCCCGCTAAAAAATGACGCAAACTCCATGAACTTTGGCGCTAGACGCGTCTAACGGCAGAGTATAAATATGGAGTTCGTTTTGCGTCAAATTTGCGTTAAAAAAAACGACGCAAATCCGGTGCAAACAGAGTATAAATATGGCCCTGTGTTTTTAATGTGTGTATTATCTGTCTGTCGGTTTTTCATGTTCGTTGTTTCCTCAGTGTATTTTGTATCTTACATGCCAGTTTTTCAATAGAAAATCCGTACACCTTTCTAGTAATGTAATAAACTCGTAAACATGTTTTCTCTAGCCAGTGCTACTTTAGTGCTCCTTCTTATATCTAATGAATAAACTACAGTGTTTCAATTGGATCTAACTTGATACTATGCTAAAAGTAATAAATCCCCTGAGGGGTGTCGGGTTCTTTTTGTTTGAAGGTCTCAAGAGAGGAAGAAGGGCGCTCCTTGCTGTCGGTCTCACTGCCTCCCTTGACAAGTACAAATCTGCACATTCTAAGACCACTGTGCTCAGTCTGACGGTCGTCACTACCGCTCCAGCACAAGCCTGATGGTTACTATTGACAACCAGCCTTGAATGGGAGCCTGGATGACTAAAGCAGGCACAGCAGGCCATAATGCCCTTAGATTTCTCAGAAAGGCTGACTCTTTCCCATATCAAGCCGACTAACCGTTCATCATCGCCGCAAGCCTGGATTATAGCAACGCCTTCTTGGAAGGCCATCCAGGTTAAGTAAATAGCAAGAGGCTGAACTGATGTTGGTCTTAAATTGAGGAAAAATTACTCTCAACGAGTGTGAATTATACTGCAAGGCTCATGTGTTGTCCAGCATGGCTTATGCACTGTAACCCATCCTTCATGCTCCATATGCACTTTTTATGCAATGTTCTGGTTCCCTGTGACTCCCAGAGTGAGATTCAGAACTCTTTCTTTAGTTTATAAAGTGAGATATTACTTGAACTACTGGTTCTGTCATTTACTCAAACTATTACTGTCTGATCCTTCAATCAGTAATTAAACACAAAGGCTATTGGGCGGGAGACGTTATTCCCACACTGTACTGGACCAACATTCATGTCTACAATTTCCTTGGCTCTATGATCCTCAACAAAGTACCCCTTTTCAGAAGAAAGTATAAAATGTGCCTCATTCAGAAGTACTGCCTGTCAATTAATGCTGCCCCCAATTCTTTAAGTACAGGGGCCTCTTTAATAAACAGCCTCTGTCAGAACCTCTTTTAGAGGGCTATGGGTAAGCAGGAGCTACTTGTCCCAACCGTGGATGTTGAGGCCTTTTACTGCTGATGTCCCGGGTCTCGACCTACTATGGGTACTGAGCAACTGGTTCAAGGAACCCTTCAGCACTTGACTCAATGTGGTAGTGAAGGTCAAAACTTTCCAAGGCTTCTCAGGAAGGAGAAGGTATATACGGGGGGCAAGGGGAAAGATAAACACAGGCTCATTACTGAAAGTACATTCAATAGCAGCAGTAAATAATTGTCCAGTCTAATACTTTATTTTAGGACCGAAGTAGTATTTATATATGAAGAAAATGTGAAATATGGCACACACAAACAATACACACAGCCCACTGAGGTCAGGGCCCTAAAGTTCAGTAGGCAGGTGAGTCCAACTTCTCTCTCACTAGTGGTATTGGTTATCCCCTATTAGGCTTAGCATCTTTGGTCTAGTCTTGCCTGTCCTTTTGCCTCTGCTTCCTATGTTGTGACTGTGTGTTAGACTTTGTTTTTGCTGGTTTTTGGTACTCTGGGCACTTTACCACTGCTGACCGGTGCTAAAGTGCAAGTGCTCTCAGTGTAAACTGTAAGTGTAATTGGCTTTTTCATGATTGTCATATTTGATTTACTAGTAAATCCCTAGTAAAGTGCACTATAGGTGCCCAGGGCTTGTAAATCAAATGCTACTGGTGGGTCTGCAGAAATGATTGTGCCACCCACCTGAGTAGCCCTGTAAAGATGGCTCAGATCTGCCCCTGCAGTGTCTCTGTGTGCAGTTTGAAACTGCCAATTCAACCTGGCAAGTGTTCCCACTTGCCATGCCCAAACCTTCTCTTTTTATACATGCAAGGCACCCCTAAAGTAGACCCTAGGTAGCCCCATGGGAAGGGTGCAGTGTGTGTTAAAGGTAAGACATGTGCTGGTGTGTTTTTACATGTCCTAACAGGGAAATTCTGCCAAATTTTATTTTCGCTGTTGCAAGGCCCAATTCTCTTACAGGTTAACAGGACGGTCTGCCTATATATGATGTTTAAGTGCAGTTTCCTTTTGGGAGCAGATAGAGATTTGGAGTTCAATGTCTCTGAACTCACAATTTAAAAATACAACTTGCAGTAAAGTTGTTTTCTTAGATTGTCAGTTTGAAAATGCCACTTTTAGAAAGTGGGCATTTTCCTGCTTAAGCCATTTTGTGATTCTGCCTGCTTGTGTATTCCCTGTCTGGGTCAGACTGACAGTTGAGCTGTTTGTGAATCTCCACTAGACAGTGATGCAAAGGGAGCTTGGGTATAGCCTGCATAACCTGATGGGTCTTCCGGCCTAGAGTGGAGGGAGGAGCTGACACTTACACCCGAATGGGCTGTGCCTACCCTCACACAATGCATCCTACAAACCCCTGGTGTGTGTCTGGTGACAGACCTGGGCAAGGCAGGATCTTGTGAACAACAGAGACTTTCCTTTAAAGATTGCCAATTTCAAAGAAAGAAAGGAGTATAAGTAGTGGACCCAAAACCAGAGATTTTTAGAACACTTCTGGATCAACAGGAACCTCTGCAAGGAGGAGAGCTGAAGAGCTGGAGGAGGAGTATTGCCCCTTTGTTGTGTGTGATTGGCTAGGTTGGCCTGCAGTTGATGCTTCTGCTTTAGAGAGGGCAAAGACTGGACTTTGTTGTGAATCTTGCTTGTGAAGTTTCTCCAGGGGCTTGGACTGAGCTTGTCTCCTGCTAAGAAGTCTCAGGGACAGCAAAGACTTCACCTACTAGACTGTGGGTTCACTTGCTGTCGATTCTAACTTTCTAGGTGGTGCCTGTTCCAGTTTCTGGGCCCTTGGGAGTGAAAGCTGGTAAAAAAACAAGAAAAACTAAGTGCACCAACTTCGGACGACGCCCGGACTGACGCTGCTACCGGATACCACGACGCCTCCTGCAACTGAAGCCATGATCACCTCTGGAGTGCGACTACCCTGACTGACCCTGCAGGCCTGATGCCGCCACAGCCTCACTGACGTCCACGACTCTGTGAGTCCTGAAGTGCTTGTCACTGATGTCCGTGACACCCGACTCCACTGGAAGTGTAAAGAAACAACACTTTGTACAGATGCCGCCTCAGTTCTGCAGTAAGTACCTGACACCTCGCACCGATGCCTCCGCTCCGCAGCTCTGGAACCGACACTGTACCGGATCCAGCGACGCCTCAATCCCCAACTCTGTGCACAGGCTTGTTTCCTCATTTTCACAAGGTACTGTACCTGGGGGTCTGTGCAACTCCGTGACCTGTGCCATTGGTGTTGGATTGTTGGAAATGACTCAATATCACCAAATTGAAACATTTCTGTTTCTAAGTGCTATATTCAAGTTAATCTTTGAAAACTCATAACTTTGTGTATATTGAATTTTTTTTGTTTTGGTCTTGTTTTAATCAGATAAATATAGGCTATTGTTCTAAACTGGCGTTGAGTCCTTTTGTGGTGTTTTCACTGTGTTATTGTGTGTAATTGCACAAATACTTTACACATTGCCTCTGAGATAAACCTGACAGCTTGCACCAAGCTACCAAGGGGGTGAGCAGGGCTTATCCTAGATGTGCAGCTCCCTTACCCTGACTAGAGTGACGGTCCTGGCTTGGACGGAGTGCATACTGACTGCCAACCAGAAACCCTATTTCTAACATTCCTCATTAACTATAGGAGACATTTAGGTCAGGCCCCACTTGTAGTCTAAGTCTCAGAAGTCCCACTAAAACTTTACTAAAAGTCAAAAGTGTTCCATCACCTGGAGCTTTGTGTTCTCCTAAACAAGTTCTTTTAGGGCCCTCCAGCCCTGCAAATGGTTTTACCCGCTTCTGCAAAGATGGCACAACTGCAGTGTCTGTGGCTGCTGCTGGTGAGTAGCACTAATAGTTCTGCAAGGATGGTAGCTGGGCATCTGTGGTGCTACCTCCAGTGAGATGGTAAGTTTCTCTGATACTTCCCACTGGTTGGGGGTAGGTTTCTCCTATCCCGATCCTCTGGCAGGGCTTGGGTCTACATTGGTCACCATGATGGCCTCTCCTCACAACAATAACTTGAATCAGGCAAAGGTCCTTGTCCTTTCTACTGATCTCACATAGCATACAGGGTCACCGTCCTTACATTGCACATATGTGATGGCCCGATTGGCATGGCAGTAATCTTCATGACAGCCCCAACTAACATGCTGGGTTGCCAACTTCCCTCCACACATCGACTACAGCCGGATTGGCCCAGCAGTAATCTTCAGAGCAACCCCACCTGGCATACAGGGTTGCCTACTTCACTCTGCAAATGGACTGTGGCCTGATTGAGACAGCAGTACTTTTCATGACAACCCCACCTGGCCTACAGGGTTGCTGACTTCCTCTGCACATGGGCAGCAGCCCCTCCAGACAGAAAGGGGTCTTCCACTTAACTCTGTACAAGGGCTACAGCCTTGATGCTGACCATGGCTAACTTCACAGCAGCCCCTTCTGACATACTGGGATGCTGACTTCAACCTGCACACGAGCAACTGCCCAATCGGTGCAGCAACCATCTCCTCTTTCCTCACTACAGAGATCCCTCACTTGACTTTGCTCCCTTCAGCACTCTCCTCTTCCTCACATGGCACACTGGTCTCAGCAAACAGGCAGACACTGATGCTCCAGGTTCCAGGGGCAGATGGTCTTGGATGTCCCTGGGTGATGTCTTCTCACCCAGAAGGGAGACTGGCAGGCCTTAGCCTTCTCCCCTGATCACAAACAGAAGTCTTGCAGAACGTCTTCTCATCGCAAGGCCCAGCTGGCTGCTTGACAGGTGGCGAATATGGGGACCTCGAGCTCTCCTTCTTAGAGTTCATTTTGACACACCAAATGTGATTTAAGGTTTAAGTCTTTGAAATCTGTGTTGTGAATCTGCTTCCTTTTGAAGTGTCCACTTCTCTGCACTTCCTCCAGAATGCAGTCTGTCACAGCAGGAGTGATTTCAAATCTTATAGCCCCACAAATCCGGCCCAGGGAGTGAGTAGAGGTTCACACCTGGTTGTCAGCAACAGTGATATGCACATGAAAAACTTACGCCAGGGCCCAAGCCACCCTCTTTATGATTCGCTTATCCGCCACCATTTTTTCGTTAGATGTTCCCTACCCCCTTTCCAGTGACCTCTCTCTAAACCAAAGAGCAACCTCTGCTGTAATGAAGATCCTGGCTCTCCTTCCTTCAGTGTGTGTCCATTCCAGCTCACAGGAATGCACCAGTCCACAAATCTGTCTGGGGAATTCCTTTACCTCCTCTTGATCCGCCAGTCATCCCTGGGTCTCCCAAAATGGAACCCAAGAATCCCCCATGCATTGTACCATTGACAGGCACACATACAATAAACATATGTATACAACACGCATGCACTGTACAGTGCTACATATTGACTTGATGTAGGCCCAGGGTACTTAAGCACACAGCAGCAAAACCTTACATGAGTTAGACTGTATGCCTCACTCCAGTGACACAGATATGAAGGTGAAATGGCCTGTTCACTTCTACTGATCACTACACAGTATGCTGCCACTACCGTTCTCGTGCTACTTAACTCTTGGCAAAGGCAGTAGACTTTCACCAATATGAGGGTATCGCTTTTGGTGCCCCTCCCAGTTCAACAAGACTGCAATCCACGACACAGGCCTATGTCATGCTGCACACCATCATCCGTGTTTGCCCATAACAATGAAAATCTGCACCAGAGATACAGATACCATTGCAGCTGGGGCTATCAAGGCAGTGGTGCACATCTGTCAACATGCAGGGACTTTTACATTCCAACACTGTCTACTTTGTGTCCTCGGTGTCCTAAGGGCATCTCTCTGCCAGGTATCACACACCTAAAAAAAAGTCTGAACTCTTTCCCCCTTACAACTCTCCTTCTATGCATGTCTTAGTTAACAATCTCAGTCTTTCAGATTTCCTCCTATAATTATATTTTTGGGATTTTAATAGATCATCACCATCCAACGTCTTGCTGTTAATCACCCTTTACCACTTTATGTCTGTCTCTCTTCATTATCATGTACTCAATTTTTCATATCTTCTCTCTCCAAACTTGCATAGTCACTGCCTCTAACAATCATTTCTCTTCTAGATATCCTCCAGAAACCATCCACCCCAACTATTGCTGCGCATATTGTCATTTACCAGTACATGTCTGCTTCTTCTGACCCCACATCCTCATTTGCTGCTATCTCTTCAATGTATTCAGTTGTTGACCAACATCCTTTCATCTTTCCTAGCTTTTGTTGCTTACACTTGAATTTCTACTTGATATCACATATCACCCCATGAGTATGTGTATTCCACAAGTCCAGCTCTGAGATTGGTTCAGGCATTCCTGCATTTTGACAGTTCCTCACAAACTGGGCAAATCACAGTGTTTGTCCTCTATTGCCAGTAGGGAGGAAGGGTGAGGGCGCACTAACGCAGTTTTGCATCAAAAGGTTTAGCACCAGCTTGAGCCATATTTATGGAATGGCGCAAGCCGGTGCAAAGGGTGGGCTAGCGTAAAAAAAAAATGACGTTAGCCGGGTGGGGGTAGCGGTATGGGAGAAGGAGGTTTTTCACAAAAAAATGACGTTAGGCTGGTTAAAGGCAATAAAAATGCCTCTAACCAGCCTAGCAAAACCATCTATAGCACATGACTCCTGCCTTAGAAAAGACAGGAGTCATGCCCACCACCCCAATGGCCAGCACATGGGACCAGTGTACCTGGGCATGGCCATTGCACCCTGTTCCATGCTGGGGTGGGCCCCCGATGGCACTTTAATATAAAATAAAAATACTTAACTATACCTACCCTACTTACCTGGGTTGGGGTCCCCCATCCCCTGGTGTCCCACTGGTGTGGGTGGGGATGTTCCTGGGGGTTGAGGAGGGCACCTCAGGACCCATTCTAAGGTGTTTAACCATGGGAATGGGTCCACAGGTCCCCTAACGGCTGGTCTGACCCAGGCGTTAAATAATGGTGCAAAGCAAGCTTTGCACCATTATTTAGCCCCTCCTCCCTCCTGTGCATCATTTTAGCATGGGGGGGATGAATATGGGGCTATGGGGTTAGCACCGATTTTTAGATGGTTACACCTACCTTGCACCTCATTGACGCAAGGTAGGTTAACGCACCTAAAAAATGGTGCAAACTGAAATATTTTGCCGTTAGACGTGTATAAGGTGAAATTATAAATATGGAGGTCATTTTGCGGCAAATTTGCGTAAAAAAATGACGCAAATTTGGCGTAAATGGAGTATAAATATGCCCCCTAGTGTGTGGGCGTACACTTTTCGAGCCATGCAGGGCAGGGCCGTGTTCACCCACAAGGAAAAGCTACACAAGATATCCACTCGCATACAAAACACTTATGAGTTACAGCTTGCATTGCTAAGTGTGAAGAAAAACGGTGTTGGTGTGAAGACGAAGGGAAAGTGGGTATTTTATGACGTGCAGAATGGCGAAAAATGGGAAGCTAGGCAAAGCTTTGATGTATAACAACGTCTGACACCCCAGCCACATGTTGTACATAATTAATGCACTTGTAATGCTATTTTGCCATCGGCTGGCCCTGCAACAAAATGTGTAAGAGTGTGATGTCACGTGGGGATAGAGAAGTCCTGTGACAGACTAGTGGAGGAAGCTTCCGGGTAAGAGGAGCACAAAACTGCAGCTGGTCATTATGCCCTGCGTTGTTCAGATAACACATACACAACTGGGAGGCTTCCCCTGTGATGCTTCGCCATCTTTTATCATAATTTACTGAGCTTCTCAAGTATCACGCCCACGTTCAATCAACATTTAGTAAAAAAATAGTATAATTGAGTGCATTAGCTATCGTCTCGCCATATCATCCCTTGGGACTTGTTACATTAACATGCCTATCATGCATGCAGATTCAGTTTCCCTGAAAAAAGTCTCAATTGAACACTTTCCCCACCCCTATGTAAAATGCAGGGTGATTGCGCTGTGTGGAAAATAAACAGATAAAGTAGTCCGGAAACCATGCTGAAAATATCAAGCCTTGTATGTTTTTAGTAATTTACCGGTGCTGTGTTGGTGGGATAAACACTGGAAAAGGCATGACGTATGCATGCCTTTCACAAATGAAAGCAAGCGGATTCTAAAAGGCAAGCCCAGTAACCAATGAAAGTGACTGATGTGACATGTACGTGGTTGGAAGCCCAAAGAGAGATTACAGCATGGGATGGAGCAGAAGGTTATGTTAAACAAGGGTAATACAAGACCATTGCAGAGGTTGCATTAATGCGCTTAACAACTAAACACAACAGAACGGAACTCTGAATATGCACCAGATAGATAATTGTGAGAATTCACTGTCAACGAAGAGCATGATTTGCACATTTCAGGGCTAAAATTTCAGCATACTCACGGGGAATAATGGGAAGGTATGATCATTGATGGTAACTCAGTTAGAGGTATCGACACTCTGGAGATTCGAACATAAAGGAGGATACCTGGCCACTGTGAAGGGACACAACAATACATTATGTGATTACTGATCATTAAGGAGGAACAGAATGAATATGGGGGTGGGTAATCACCAGGGAGGACAACCATGAAGAAGGAGGAGGTGTTGGTATGGGATGGAACACAATGAGTAAGGTCCAATAATAACATAAAGGACCAAAATGAATAAGAAAAAGGAAGGCATGGTCATATGGGAGGGAGACAATGAATAAGTGTGAGGCATGAACATCTGGGAGCTACACAAAGAGGCTGAGTTGTCTATTGGGAGCGGCATGATAAATAAAGAGTGGCATGATTATTGAGGAGGGACAGATAGACTAAGGGGACATGCATGGCCACTGGGAGACAGTGGGGGTGACACCACTGAAGAGGGACACAATGAATGAATGTGAGATATGAACAGTGAGGAAGGGAACAAAGAATTTGGTGGGTATGATTTAGATTCAGAAAACAATGAAGACAGGGATGCGTGACTATCGAACTTCCAATGTGGAGTAAAATGATGGCTCAGGCAGAGACATTGGGCCATATGTACGAACACATTTTCCCATTGACACAGAATGGGAAAAACCCTTTGCTACATCTGGCCCATTATCATGAAGGCACGCCCTTACCATCAAGGAGGAACCACTTGTGGCGGTAAGAGAGTTTAAACACCGGGCAGCAAAATTGAATTCACTCCTGCCAGAGAAAGGAAAAAAGACTTATGCAGTCTACAGAGACATCATTGCACTCATAAATGCAAGGCTGTCTTTGCATGGTAAAACCACTTCAAGTTCAGCCACTGCTTCCAGTTGCCTACCTGGCCAAAGTATTCTGTACCAAACCCCTCGTGTTTATAGACTCTTCCAGCACTATCATTAATGCATGACTGTGTACTCTCCAGTGTAGTATAAGAAGGGGCGCAAGACAATACACAACAGACCATCAGTAGAGACTGATGTTTCTCTCGTGACTACATTTGACTCGAGCCAGATGAGGGCTGACACGTTGGCAAATTGGATAGTTATTCCACAGCTGAAGGCCTCTAAAAGGAAGTTTGGCTGGACTAGGGCAGAATTATCCCAATATCAAGCTCTGCCTCTGATTATGCCTAACAAACGACTGATTATGCCCCAGCCCTAAGAATCTTTCAAAGGCTGAGCCTCTTGGAAAACGTCCAGTGTCTTCTTACCAGCGTAAATAACGTTTCTCGACATATAGAGGCCCTTGGTTAGGGCCTGGAGAAGACAGCCCCAGTCTTTGGGTTAAAGTGCTGCTCGCAGAATCTGGATGATATTTTTTTGTTAGGCCAAAGGTTTGGGGACGCCAGGAAGCCAACTCCTGCTCTTCGCCAGAGTCTGCAGATGCATGGCTTTTGTTCAATGTCTTGTCTGCAGAGGCGCCCAGCTGTACTGGCATCTCTTTGGCATGCTGATGAACAGCATATGCTTGCTCGCGAGATTAAATCCCACAAGGGATCCGAAAAAATAATGAATAGTAGATGGCAGGGAGGAACCCCATAGTATCCACAGATTGTATATCTGATGCCAACCGCCTGGCGGTTGTAGAGCCAGCAATTTCCAGTTTGTTTACCCTCAGCAAACACCGCGTCCAAATACCCCCATCCGCCTGTAAGTCGTCCCCCATCTGTTTGCCACCCTTTGCTTGTTTGACACCTCTAACCTTTCAGAGATTTGCATAAATCTTTTTCCTGTTTAACAATGGGCTGCATTTGCAAGTTATTTTTAGTCCATTATCGAGTGCTGCCATAGACGCTCAAATGCTCTCTTCCTTCCCTGCTAGCGGGCCCTCGCGACCCTGTGCGTTTAACGACGTACACTGGGAAGGGGTGAGACTTGCGCCGGGTTAGAGTTCTCGAGAGCGTTGGTGTGACCACAGGGCTGAAAACGTTTCGGTTCACTGCACACTGTACACAGGTGTGCATAACTATTGCCCTGCACAGAACAGCCATGCAATGGCTTCAGGTCACGTCTAAAATGTTTAAAATTGTCTTCAATAGGTGAAATGTCGATCTAACATATGTGTGTTTCTCTTCACAGGACCATGGCAGGAGAGGGTGTAAGGTCCTAGATTGGTATCACAATCTCTGGCTTTCAGTGGGCGAGGTCTCAGTGGAAGAAGTCTTAGGTGAGTAGACCTCTCTCAGGTGGAGAGATCTGGTCTGTTGAAGTGACTTTTGAAAGGTGTTACATCCTTGAAGTCGGTCTTTTGGGTGGAGAGTCACACCAGTCCAGTCGCTCGGTGCTCAGGTCTCGTGGTGACTGTTGAAGATGCAGAAGTTACATTGAGACAATCTCTAGGGTGGAGAGAGGTATTAAAACTCATCTCTCAGGAATAGATCTATTGTAGTCACTCTTTTGTAGTGCAGTTCAGTTATCAAGCCGAGAGCAATAAGGCTGCAACAATAGGTGGTTGGAAATCTTCTTTTTAGAGTAACTAACCAATTCCAGTATTCAAAACTAAGCCACAACTCCAATGGCCAAAGACATAATGCAATTGCGAAGGAGCGTCACCCCCCTTGCTAAGCCAGGAGCTGAAAGATGAAACAATATTTCTTTATCGTTTTATCTTTCAGTTACTGTCTCAGCCAGCAGCATGCGAAGAGATGGGCAGGCTGGGCCATGGGAGGTGGGATGGGGGAGGCCTGACACTGCTTTCGTGCTAGCTTAAGCAGGAAAGCAGCTCCAGGATTGCTAGGGGGCCTGTGCTGCTGTCCCAGTGTATGCTGGGACACCAGAAGAGGATCGAGGTGGCAGAAGAGGACCGAGGCGATGGGAAGAGTTACGCTTTTATCAATTATTTTTTATCCCCATCCCTCCGCCCCGCCCCTCCCCTTGAGATTTGCAGCGGTTGCCTCTGAATGCAACACAACAAAATACCTATGTCTTCCAGAAGAGCCACTTACAAAAGCTATCACAGATCTTTCCCCTTAAAAGATAAAAAATGAAAACATAAATGAAACTTGCATAAAAAACTATGGTGAGGTTCTTCTCACGGGCAGATCTCAAGGTGGCAAAGATGTCCTCCAGAGACTTCAGCTGAGTTTACATCTTCATTTCAACCTATAGTAATAGGTAATACACAACTACTATAAAACATGAAGGCACTAGACAGGTCCATGAAGACCTTGTTACAGTGAAGCTCTTACATCTGCTGAAGTAGAGCCATTATACTCAGTCTTTAGCAGTTGCAAATTACATTCCAATACGTGTTTAAAGGTCGGTTGGAAGCCGATCAGATTTGTGGGCAAATTGGAGAGGTTGGGGAGAGGTCAGGTGTGTTTAGAAGGTGGAGAATTCAAACTATTTTAAATATGGTGAGTAATGTACATCATTACCATGCATGCATGAATAACAGGCCGCAGAAGTGCTTCATTGAAGGTTTGAGTGATTTGTAGTGTGAGTTTTAGTGTTTGTCAGTTTGGGTTCCCACTGACCTTGGTGTACTGAGGAGCCTGACACCATATTTTTGTGGACAGACGTTCTGACCAACCAAAACAGGCCATATTTTCTCAGATGGTCGTGGAGGAGGTTTCTAAGATCCAGGGGCTTCTATGAAGGGAATACCGCCCAGCAGAATCAAGGGACACTGGACATTATAAAATGTCTTAGACTTAACATCGGTTACTCACAGTAGACTTCTTTTTAGCTTCATCTGGGTACTTTGAACATTGGTCTCTTGCAGTTAACGCCACAGATCTTGGAAGACTCCACCTTGTTTTTTGTCATCCAGTCAAGATTTTCATACACCCAAGGGCCTCTCTTGATGATCTGTGACCTCACACTTCACCCACACTTTATCCCAGGCACTTCAGGGAAAGCATGGCACCTTGTTGGTAAACAGCACACCAGCTTTCTATTAATGTCATGCGAGCTTGAAAATGCTACTGATTACTGAACCTTCACCCTAAACCCCCCCCATACCCCTGCCCCAACAAGGAAAGCAAAAGGGATCTCAGATGTGTCTTAACACTCTGTTGCTGCACACAGATTGGGAGCTCACTATTCCTCTGTAAGTGGCACACGGGATGTAGGCACATGTTGTGGGTGGACAAGATGGCAGTAATGGGGTGGCTGGTACATGGTAAGTAGCCTTGACAAGCAGTATCTATTTGCACTGATCACCTGCACTTTGTTGTTTTCATGGGAGGTTTGGTCAGCCCTCCACTGCCATTTACTCTTCTGGTTCCTAGGAAAGCTTCCTGTTCTATGGGGGTGACAGGTTGGCATCTGGTATCATGTTGATCACTAAACTAGCACTTCAGTCAGACAACCTTGTATTGTAGGTCTAGGTTCAGTAAATAACTTGTTCAAGACAGACATCGGAAAAACAAACAAATTGCAGGAGCATATAAGGACATATGTAAAGAGAGATGTCTGTGGGCTGTCTAGGGTGTGCTGGGATAGTGGTGTAATTTAATGATCTTAGCAATGTGAGCACTAGGAGGCTGCCAGTGCCTCAGTGAGATGTGAATGTTTTGCTCCACTTGAAATGTAATACCACTTTTAGGAACACTCTGGGATGAAAGTGTTAACCTATTCTGGACAAAGATGGGTAATTATGTGTGGAGGTGATGATATACCTGTGGACAGGTAAAAGCAGTGGCAAGAATGATGGGTCTATGCTGTCAAGTGTTCTAAGAATAATCATGCAGTTTCTGTGATTATCAAAGCAGTTTTTATTGAGATAAGACTATAGACAACCAATCCCTGGCATTTGAGTCCGTATTGACAGCCTCGGAGTTCATAGAATCCCTAGACCTTCAGCATTCTCACAGCACTGTATAAATCAATGAATACAAAAATACTGGACACCTTTAATGCTTGTGATCATTAAATTTATGTGGGGCAAAGGATGTTGGTCTATCCACATGTTCTCATTGAGGTCCCTCAAATCGGCACACATGCACAATCTGTCATTTGCCTTGCATGCCAGAACGATTTGGCTAAGCCATTCAGATGCCTGTATTGGCACTATCACTCCTGGTACGGATAAATGGTCCAGTTGTTGTCATAGGGCCAGCGGACCGTTTCTCACTTTATAAACCTTCGGAGTACAGCCGGACTTCAGAACAATGCTCTGTTCAAATTTTTCCAAACACCCTAACTGTTTGGCAAACAATTTGGGATATTTGGCACACTAATTCTGATCATTAGTTGGCTTCTAAAGTAGAACTTGATCAGGGTGATTGGGATTGAGAATAATTCATAGGGCCTTCAGTTCTCTCCACCCAAAAAGTGCTTTTCCCCTCTCCACCACTTAGACTTTCCCTTCTGCCACACTATTCTTATATTCAATTCTGTCCCAAAATATCCCCATAATGGCACTTTCACCCCACACTAACCTTCAGGTTCAAGGTCAGAAGAACACAATATACTACTACCCTGTCTTTCCCATGTTATACGTCAATGATTGAGTAAGGTCCTGTGGCCTACTCCCTATAAGCACCTAATCCCGTGCCTTGGCCGCAGGATCGACACATCCGGTGGAAAATAAAAAACGCTGTCTACCACGGTTGTTCTGTATAGCCCTGGGGTGGGCCACATCCTGGGGGACATGTGGTAAAAAAAAGGAGGGGAGGCACATGGCCCCCCTCCTAGAGCTCATTTGTGGCCTGGAGATCACCACCTCACCCAGGCTTTACCATAAATTAGAGGGGGGCGCGTAGATGCCCCTCAATTGGGCTCTTTTGACCACCTCCAAGGGTTGTTTTAATAGAGAGGAGCCGCACATACCCTCCTCCTGGGGCCCCGGGGACCGCCACCTCCCCAGGGCTACATTTTACAAATATACAGGGAGGCTGCATGGAGCTCCGGAACCACCACCTCCACGGGGCCTTTAAAAAAATATATATAATTCTGGGAGGGGGGCCATGCGAACCCCCTCCCTGGGACGATTTTGGCCCCAGGGTTCCATGGACTTGCCATTATTAAAAGGTGGAGGGGGGCTGGCATTTCTACCTGGTTGCCCTGGCTCCATCCGGGGCACCCAGTTTACAACAATGGCAGTCATGGGGGGGCGTGAAGGCCCCTCTGGTCTGAGCCAGCTCCCTGCCTCCTGTGGGAGCCGGCATTGCTCCTGCATGCAGGGAGCTGCTAAATATGCAGCTCCCTGTGTGTGGGAGCAATATTTAATTTGTTTCCCAGCCCACATGGCAGCACATGGGGAAACAGATAAAAACTCCACTCCCAGCAAACAGGAACAGTTTCACAGCTCCTTCTTGCTGGGAGAGGAGTTAGTGTTTGCTCTTGCTTGGCGGGAGCTGTCACAGATAAGCACCTCAGGAAACAGCAGGAGCAGGCCCTTGGGATTAATGGCTCCAAGAGGGGAGTTTCACAGCCCCACTTCTTTAATTGGCACAGGAGGATGTGGTGGTCCCTAAGGCCATATATGGCCCGGGAAGGGGGGTCCACATGGCCCCCCCTCCCAGTTTTAATTAGATATATGGCCCTGGGGAGGAGGTGGTCCTGGGATCTGGGAGGTCAGCTCAGCCCCTCTGCATAATTGTTAATTTAATACCAGGGAAGTGGTGGTCCACCCCAGGAGGGAGTCCACATGCCCCCATCCTTTTCTAAATAAATGTCCGGGAAGGTGGTGGTCCCCGGGGCTCAAAGGAGCCCAATGGAAGCAGGTCTGCATGGCCCGCCTGAGGATATTTTAATAAAGCCCAGGTGAGGTGGTGATCCCTTGGGCTCAAAAAAACCCTAGCAGGGGGGCCTGTGTGCCCCCCTCCTTCTTTCTTATATGGGAAGCAGCCTAGACAACGATGGCTGAACAATGACAGGCGTTGTCCACGAAAGCATAACAACGCTTTCCTGAACAACGACCCTGTTTTCCTCTGCCTTAACCACACATGTCTGAACAACGAACATGCGTGGTTCAATCAATCAATAGTTTATTCGGTCCAGGTTTGGACCATTTGAGAAATTAAAAATGATCATACATACAAAAGGATAGAAACCATTAACCATCGCATAAAAAAAAGACATTAGCAATTAGTACACTGCTTATATAAAAAAAGGTTTGTAGAACTACAAGACTCTTAAAATAGTGTCTGAATCTTACCCTATACAAGTCGCTAAATGCTAAAATAATACAAATCAATTGTTAAAAGCATATAAACTATTCTAAAACAGGTTTATACATAAAATAAAACATAAAAACTACATACAATAGCTCCTATTAGCAAAAGTTAGAAGTCAACCAGTGGAAGATGGAGCCCTAAGTTAGTCAGTTCTCTTAAATAAGTTGATCAAATAAATTGCATCTTGCCATTTATAAAATTATATATGCTGGGGAGCTATGAATCACTTCAATTGGGGTAACCCACTAGACAACATGCTCGGGGATACAGTCTTATATCCTCGATAGATCGCACTAATAGTTTTATTTAAAATCCCAGACTATTATGACAGGGTGCTAGTTCGCTAACTTCTAGACCGTTCTTCACCCAGTGGATTAAGATCTGTAATGATCCTACTGCGGATTTTCCATGCTGCTGCGTGGTTAAGACAGAGGAAAACAGACTCAGGATCGGAGAGGACACGGTCAGGTAAGTGGGAAGGGGTAGGAATGAGGGGTAGTTTTAGGGGCGGGGTGGGGGTAGTTTTAGTTTTTAAGGGCGGGGTGGTGGGTTGGGGTAATTTTAGGTTTTAATGGCGGGGGTGGGGGGTTGGGGTAATTTTAGTTTTTAGGGGCGGATGGGGGTCGGGTAGTTTTAAGTTTAAGGGGCTGGTGGGGGTCGGGTAGTTTTAGGGGTGGGGTAGGGGGTCGGGGTAGTTTTAGGGGTGGGGTGTCGGTGTAGTTTTAGGTTTTAGGTGGATGGGGGTGCAGTAGTTTTAGGGGCAGGGGTGGGGGTGTCGGGGTAATCTTAGTTTTTAGAGGTGGGGTCGGGTAGTATTAGGTTTTAGTGGCACAGGTGGGAGGTCGGGTAGTTTTAGGTTTTAGGGATGGAGTAAAGGGGTCGTGTAGTTTTAGGGGCGGGGTGGGGGGTTGGAGTAGTTTATGTTAGTTTAGGTTATAGAGGCAGGTCCGGGTAGTTTTAGGGGTGGGGGGTCAGGGTCATTTTAGTTTTTAGGGGTGGGGTTGGGGTAGTTTTAGGTTTTAGGGGCGGGGTGGGGGGTCAGAGTAGTTGTAGGTTTTAGGGGCGGGTAGGGGTCAGGGTAGTTTTAGGGGTGGGGGTCAGGGTAGTTTTAAGTTTTAGGGGCGGGGTGGGGGGTTGAGGTCATTTTAGGGGTTGGGAGCCGGGGGTTACATGCTGGAACCATGCATGCCATTCCACGCATGCCTTTACCAGGAATGCCCTTACAATGAAAAATTGTTGTAAAGGCATTAGTGGAAAAAGGCATTGGTGGTAACAAAGTGGTAGTTGTTCCGACCGCGTTGTTCACGCATGGTTCTAGCATGCGTTGTTCTGACGTAGATTCTTTTTCTATACCTTCATGCCTTCAGGACCTGGCCCACCCTGGGGCTAAACTGAAAACAAATGTGGAAGATGGTGCTTGTCTTTTTCTAAAAAATGTCCTTGATTTGCTATATATAGCTAATATCTATATATATCTATATATATCAATATTTCTATCTATATATATATATATATGTATGTATATATATTTATATAGATATAGGTAATATATATATGTATATATATATGTATATATATATATGTGAATATATATATATTTATATATATATATATATACACATATATATATTTATTTAAGTTACTGAAAAACAAAGGTTACAGGGACATTATAGTTAAGTTCAGTGAATTTCTAGGGTTTTTTAAATGTTAAGCATAATACCCATTGCAATGCACAGAGGGGGAGGCTGGACGCAGGGACTAGCTCCCTAAGTTCCTTATTTCATGCAGTATCCTCAGAAGAAAATCCTTTCAGTTTTCCACTTCGATTACAACAAGATGGCTTAAGGATGTGGTACACTTTTGGTATAAGTTCAGAATGTTAGCACTCTAGTTGCTTATTAGAACGGTGTAAGCTGCTGATCACCAGGGAGTTAACTGGAAGTCTGCTGCTGGTGTTGAAAGCGCATGTTTCAGTCTGCATGTCAAAATGTTATAATGAAATAGAAGAGAAAGATATTCGACAACTCATTTAAACCAAGTGCTAATTATTAATTCTACTGCACAAACCATAATTTCTATGACAAAATGAACACCCTAGTTTTGTTCCTTTCTGAATTGAATGTTTTAAGTTTTACCAGTTTGATTCAATCAAGATGGCTTCAGGTGTGCCACATTTTCGTCATAAGTAAGACTGTTAGCGCTCTATTTCGTCTTTAGAACACTCTGGGAGGCTGCAGTAGAATTCAAGGTAATCAGTTGACAGGCTGACCAGGTTGGAAGCACGTTTTACTGTGAATGTCTCATTCCATTCTGATTTGGCTGAAAAAGATGGCGTGAATCTACAGAAAATATGCTCTCATTTTAGCTTGTGGAGCACCTTCCATAACCTCTATGGGAAAATCATGAGAAAACAGTTTTCTCTCAAACATGATTCATGAAATTCTAGCAGGGTAAAATCGCCTCAGAACACACCACAATTCCTAAAGCTAGTATGGTACCAGAAACAAATGTTTTATATTGCAACTCAAATTTGTTATCACCCTTTATACGTTTTCCTTTTTGTGTCCCTCAAAACCTGTCATTCACTACAATGCATTTCAATGGGGTGCTATCATGTATATTGGTCCCAAGATGGCTGCCAGCACTTGCTGGTCGAAGTACTGGAAGCAAATCAGATCTCACCATGAGATCTGTGCATAGGCTCTACCCAGATATACAAATTTGGTTTACTTTAGTATCTCAAAAACTACGGATCGGATTTACTCCAAATACCAAAAAAGTTGCTTTCTGGGCCAAGAGCTATCTTTCTGCCAAATATGGAGTAATTCCACTCAGAGGTTTGGGCTGCATTTGTGTTCAAAATCCATTTGGAAAATAACATGGGCAAAACACGTTTTGGGACACCCCCCTTTTTCTGAGCCCCGCTTGACGGATCACCCCAAAACTTTCCAGACAGCAGCTGAATTGAGAGTTGAATTGTCTTGGAAATTTTTGTGACGATTCATCAAGGTCCGCCAAAGATATAGGCAAGTCAAAGTATATATATATACATACACCCACACATAAATATATGTATATGTTTGTATAGCTATTAAAGCCGTATTTTATACATGTTATTTTAGCTACCTAGGCCTGTGGCTGTGCACTTTCACCTAGATACATTAGCATCAGCATGGCTTTATTTTATTAGCAACAGCCACTTTCGCTGTGCTGTTTTTATTATTTCTATTGCACTGTCCTTTAGACTAGAATGACACTGAGTTCTTGGCAGAGACTCTGTGCTCTTTCCAAGGCTGCAGTCAGATAGGATTGCCGACAAACCTGGTATGCTGTGTCTTTCACATTCACGGAAGGAGGGGGTTGTTTCTTAGAATGTTATCCTTCCTATTATAAGAACACCTCTTTGTCTAAGACATGTTAGAGGGAGATTACAGCCAGGTGACCATGACTGTACACTGATTGCTGCATGCTTCGGTACAGCTATTTGCTTGGATGGCTGAAACCCTGACCCAGATGGGGACGGTGTCTTTCTAGACTTCAGGCCTCTTCTTCCGTTATGAGGGATGATGTTCTCCCATGGGGAAACCTGAAAGGCAGATTAGGCTTAGTATGCTGTGCTCATACTTAGCGTGGGGGGGGGGGGGTCATAGATCCACTCACATGTTTAGGCAGAATGGTAGGACTGTTTTTGTGTTTTACACTTTTAGTCACATGCTTGCTCCTATTGTGTTTTATCATCCTCGTTATTGCTATGCACACGCTTTTATCTAAGATGCACATATTTTAATAAATGCTTATTGAAATATATTCTGCCTTCATTGTCTTTGTCTGAGTGAGATTTTGGTAACTGAGAGAAAGGGATGAGATCTGATGTACCACGATTCCCTGAGGAGTCTATCTTGCCATGTGACCGGTTGTAACAATCATCTCGGTCAGAGATGAGGCGCTGCTAGTTAGCCGGTAACCCCGGATTAGGCCAATAGGTGTCATAGGTGTGATACTACTTCCCAAATCAAGTAGCTTCATTACCATAATGAGAACCCACATTACATATATATTTATTTACATATATACATATATATATATAGATATATGTGTGTGTGAGTGTGTATATATATTATATATATATATATATATATATATATATATATATATATATATATATATATATATTAGATACACAAACACACAAGTGGATACATACCAGATTACTGTGCTGTGTACTCTGTTTTTAGAACTCTTTTTATGCCCTACTTTTAGAGAGAAACATCCTATAACGGACATTGGACTTTTTTGCTTATGCAGGGTCATTCTCAATCTTTTTGCCTCCTGCTTCCTATTTTTTCTGACCTGTTGCTGTTGGCTTTTGAACTCTGAGCACTTTACCACTGCTAACCAGTGCTAAAGTGCATATGCTCTTAGTGTAAATTGTATGGTTAATTGGTTCATCCATGGTTGGCATATTTGGTTTACTAGTAAGACCCTAGTACAGTGCACTAGAGGTGCGCAGGGCCTGTAAATCAAATGCTACTAGTGAGCCTGCAGCACTGGTTGTGCCACCCACATGAGTAGCTCTGTAATCATGTCTCAGACCTGATAATGCAGTGTCTGTGTGTGCAGTTTTAACTGTATACTCGACTTGGCAAGTGTACCCTCTTGGCAGGCCTAAACCTTCCCTTTTCTTACATGAAACACACCCCTAAGGTAGACCTTAGGTAGCCCCAAGGGCAGGATGCAGTGTATGGTAAAGGTAGGACATATAGTAATGTGTTTTATATGTCCTGACAGTGAAATATTGCTAAATTCGTTTTTCGCTGTTGCAAGGCCTGTCCCTCTCATAGGTTAACATGGGGGCTACCTTCAAATATGATTAAAGTGTAGATTCCATTTGGGAGCGGATAGACATGTGGAGTTTGGGGTCTCTGAGCTCACAATTTAAAAATACATCTTTTAGTAAAGTTGATTTTAAGATTGTGCGTTTGAAAATAGCACTTTTAGAAAGTGAGCATTTTCTTGCTTATACCATTTCCATGACTCTGCCTGTTTGTGGATTCTCTGTCTGGGTCAGTTTGACAGTTGGGCTGGTTGCACCTCACACTAGACAGTGACACAAAGGGAGCTGGGTTGTAGTCTACATTCCCTGATGAGCCCTCAGTGCTAGGAGGGAGGGGAGGAGTGGTCACTTACACCTGAAAGGGCTGTGCCTGTCCTTACAAAATTCATTCTCCAACCCCCTGGTGAGTGTCTGGGGCCTGGCCTGGGCAAGGCAGGATTTCACAATCAGGAGAGACTTTGCTTTGAAGTAGGCCTACTTCAAAGTAGAAATTTGGTACAAGAAGGGCACCCAAAACCACAGACTTTAGAACACTTCTGGACACCAAGAGGAACCTCTGCCTGGAGAAGAGCTGAAGAGCTGAGGAAGAAGAGCTGCCCTGCCTGTGACTGTGCTTTCTGGAGCTATCCTGAAATTGCTGCTTCAGCCAGAGTAAGAGGGCAAAGACTGTACTTTGTATACCTTCCATCTTGTGAAGATCTCCAAGGGCTTGATTTAGAGCTTGCCTCCTGTTCTTTGAAGTCTCAGTGACAGCAAAGACTTCTCTCTACCAACTCCTAGGGTCTCTGGAGAGACTCCTTCTCTGTCCTGTGGTGCCCATCCAGTTCCTGGGACCCTGAAAGGAGAAGCTGGCAGCCTAAGAGGAAGAAATCCACGCACAGAACACCGTGCAGGGAAAAGATCAACGCAACTCCGATCTACGGCTGGGAAATTGACGTGCTGCCAGCTTTGCGCCTGAAAATCGACGCTCGACTGTAATGCAACCGAAGAATCAACGCACGGAGCTGAAGACATGACGCACACCATCACTGACAGAGGCTGGTGAGATCGCAACTCCCGCTGCATGGTTTTCGGATCATCATACGGCTGGATTTCCGACGCAAGTACCGCTGAGTGTGTAAAAACAACACAAGGCCTGCCCGGACCCAAGAGTGCTGACCGGATTGATGCATCAAACTCTCCTGCGGAGAAAAGAAACAACGCACCCCGACCCAATGAAAGGAGAAATGGCGCAAGGTCTCGCTCGTGAGTGAAATCGACAGATCGCAAGCCCTTTTTGACGCACCCAAGGTACATTTTCACGCTAACAGTGTTAGTGTATGTTTAAAATTATGAAGACTCTTTTTGCTTTTTAATTGATAATTTGACTTGTGTATTGTGGATTTTTGTTGTTTTGGTCTTGTTTTGTTTAGATAAATATTTCCTATTTTTCTAAACCTGTGTTGTGTCATTTTGTAGTGTTTTCATTAAGTTACTGTGTGTGTTGGTACAAATACTTTACACTTAGCACTCTGAAGTTAAGCCTACTGCTTGTGCCAAGCTACCAAGGGGGTAAGCAGGGGTTAGCTGAGGGTGATTCTCTTTTACCCTGGCTAGAGTGAGGGTCCTTGCTTGGACAGGGGGTAACCTGACTGCCAACCAAAGACCCCATTTCTAACAACGGATCAGGTGGGTTTTATGATTGTACAGCATTTAGAGTCTCCAAAAATATGCTTCACAGTTTTGAATTTTATTATTCAGGCTCTGAGAATAAGGAGGAAGTATGCAGCATGACTTTTAATTGATGGACAGGTGATTTTATCATTGTATTTATTATTAAATGTTTATGATCTTGATGTGATTTTATCTGTTTTAAAATATTGTGCATTTATGAGGCCGAATAAAGTTTATTGATGATGATGATGATGATGGAGAAGTACTGGGACCCAAAAACAAGCACAGGTAGTACCCACCTACAACCACCAGTTCAAATTAAGTACTGCAAGTTGCATGGTTTTTGATCCTTAATGTTTTTAACCTCAATCTTTCATCATTGTAAGGTTGATATAAAGAGTTATTTGAGTAGTAATACAGTCTTATTAGTCCATAAAACTCCAACCACTCCTCTCTATTCAGACTTTATGGCCCATATTTATACTTTTTTAGCACCACATTTGCGCCGTTTTTTGATGCAAAATTGGCGCAAACTTACAAAATACAATTGTATTTTGAAAGTTTGCGCCGATTTTGCGTCAAAAAATGACGCCAATGCGGCGCTAAAAAGGTATAAATATGGGTCTATGTTTCTCCCTACCATGCACTCTTAATAAATAATGCCTACCAGTATGAACAATATGTGACTCCCACACATTGTAAACCTAATTGTCTTATGTAACATTTCCTTTACATTGATTTACATTATTGTATGATTTACTGTCTCTTTGTGAAGGGGTGTGTGCGTGTGTGTATGTGTGTAATGTAAAGAACTCTGACACACTACATTGGAATGAGCGGCACTATAAACTAATGAAATAAAATAATTATTAATTCTATTTAAATCAATATGTGGTTAATTACTCATACAGTCTGTTTCATCTGTTTCTTTACGAGGCATGCATATTACTTAAACACAGGGCTTCAAAAAAGTAACAAATGTTCCTCCAAATAATAGATTTGCTTAAGTACTTGTGAAGTAATCAGAAGCTGTGTGCCTTTGTTTTCCTCCTGGCATCGAGATGTTAGGCTCCAGATAGCTCCCAGCCAGGATGAAAGAAGGACTGAAGGCTCTTTAAGTAAAGGCTTTGTTTTGAGTCCAGCTGGAAGTGAAAATAAGAAAGTCCTCACAGCGAAAGTAGGGGTGCAGGATTTCTGCAGCACCTCCAAAATAACCATTTCAAAAGGTGAACAAGCAGTAGAGAGACCTATAAACATTTTTTTATCTTGGTACATTTGTTGTGTTTTCAATGATAGAGGCCAAATGTGAGACAATGTGGCCTGACACACTGCTCCTTAGTCTTTTTAATATGGAGATTGTTTACTTTTCTTTCCCTGATTGCAACTAGAGAGAAGTATGTAATATGATATAAATGACAGGCCTGCTGTGGTAGTTTGAAAGCAAAGGCTGTAGGATTTCAAATGTTTCCTAACACACAACAGCATTAAATATCCTTTTAAAGGAAGATTTATTAATATTTAAACATATTTAAACAGCAAAGAAATTACAAATAAGATGCATTTTGTGTAATTTGGATGTGTGCCAACCTTCATTGTGCAGAGCACAGGGCTAAGATGACATTATAGTTAGGTTTTGAAATTATATAAGAACAAATGTTTAAAAAAATATAAAACAATGATATTTGTGAGTTATAGTTTTACAAAATTACCTATAACTGATTTAGTGAATTACCTATAACTTGCATTGCTCATGACATCACATATTGCATCACTAAAGGAATGTTAAATGGCATTGTTGATGACATCTCTGATCATACCATCCAATCATTGTGACAGTGTCTTATAGGCTTTATGGACGTGAAGTAATTCACCCAACTACAACTGTGCCAAATTGTCTTTGTTTTTTCAGTGACAATAAACACACACACTCCAACTATAGTTCCACCTCTTGGACACAGCAAAACAGCATGGAATGCATTGTGAACTGTTTAGAAACCCCATCACATGTGCAGAAGGGCAATGACGAAAACCATGACAGTGTGACCGAAAAAGCACCGAAAAAAATGAATTGTATTGGCTCTGAACCACGTTAAGTAAAACCTATGTTCTGACTCCTTTATCCATGTCAAATAATGCTCCACACTAATACATGTTGAAATTGGTATGTACAATTGCACTGGTGACATGGCCACTTTTGCAATGCTCAATCTACCCCTATGGGCCAGGTACAGTTCCTTATTTGGAGCCTTATAGTTCGAGCTAATATTCTCGGGGTTTTCAAAAAGGTGATTTAGAGTTTTATCTCACAGTGCGCTCTTCACATAAGAAATCCATGGGATAGCAAAGTATTTACTTTGTTTAAGGCAGTCCTCTAGGATTTTATACAAAAAATGCAGTTCTGGAGAGGACCAAACCTTGACTCATAACACGATGGGCTCTAGGCCCACCCAGTCCTCCAGGAATCCCACTCCTGCTTCACAATGAGAAATTAAACTCGAAATGGATGTGGGGAGTCCTAACAGTCTGCTCAGAAACCTGTTTTCTATTACCTGGAGTGATTTGGGTGCCAAATGCCCCCATAACCCTGCACCATATATGCCGGCAGAAAGGCATTTGTTTTTATATAACTGGACCAATTCTTTTGGGGGGTTGTGGCCTAACTATTTTGCAAACCTAAACAACATTTCACACCCGCCTCCATTGTTTGTGACCTCTGAGAAAGTAAACGATCCGAGTATAGGTTTGCATCAAATAAAATTCCCAAATAACTAAGGTGCTTGATTTTTTTAATGGGTGTACCACCCAAATAAAATATTTGTAAGCAGGTGTTTTTTGGGTCACAGGTTAAAGTATAAGATTTATAATTGTTAACCTTAAGGTTCAGTCCTTGATTAAAACTGAGAAACCCATCTGAAAGTGCCTGCAGACCATTGGCTGTGCGGGCCTAGTATTTATTTTTCCATCATTGGACTTTTACACAGAAGAACAGGAAAGGCAGAAAAAGAAAAAAGAGAAAGACAGAAAAATAGTGCCAAAGGGTGAAAGCTAGGATGAAACAGAAACTGAAAGAGTGAACTAAAGGGGCAAGGGCGTGTGGTGCTGGAACGAGGTGGAATCAAGACTAGACAACCTTGGTATTGGGCAATTCCAACTTTTAGACACATCAGCCAAGGGCTTCTGAGATAAAGTATGGGTACCATCACTTGCTATAATACAAATTAAAGACTGGTGCCTTGCATGCAGCTCATTGATACCAATACGTAGGTCACTATGCTATATCAGGAGGCTTGCAACATATAAGCTGCAAGTAACAAAAGGATTTCTCTCAAAGGCATTAATCAATTTACCTATCCAAAGTGAAAATCTGTAATATGCCTGTTATACATTGTGCTTAGAGCAGGCATATTAATCATCTGTGCTTCTTTCTTAGTCAAAACTGTGAATAGACAAACCACAACAATTTCCAGGAAGTGCGTCAACCACCAGGGATATCTCACCATTAGTAGCATCCCCTAAAATGTTCTAGGTACAAAAAGATCTTTACAGCAGGTGTCTTAACTCATGGGATATTTTAGATGCCAATTAAGTTAGGTAGTGCAGATGTACTGTCACATTTGTCCTTCTTGCCAATTTCTTTGCTAGAGTTTATTTTTAAAAAAGCATTTATGAGTTGACTATAAAACTTTACATTTCGTGACTGCGCCTCCGTTCTGTTTCCACACCATGCTCCCCACCCCTGCCCCCCATCGCGCCTCCCCCATTAATCCCCTCTCTCCCACCACTTCACCCCAAGGATTTATAGATGTCTGGGGGAAGAGTAAATCCTTTTCATTTTTTACAGTGGGCGAACTACGACTTATTTTCCTGGGCCTAACGCAATGGAACCGGCCTCCTTTGTGGCAAACTATACGCGAACTATATTAACACCATGTTTATTATGTATGCTGTATGCAAACAAGTGAACTTGCAACTTGTACGTGCATCCAGGTGCCTACTTTCAAGGGATGCTATGCAGGAATTAGAAAACGGCGTCACTTCGCTCTGGTCATCACAATTAGAGAGATAAAATACCGCACCATTTCGTCTCTCCATGGAAACCATTTGAGGCCATCTCATTTCTGCGGAAGGGGCGAAAGCAACTCCCCACACTGCTCCCTCCCCCTTCCGAGGCTGGCTTAATATGAAGGTATCTCTCTCCTGATTGCTCCGTCTCCCGCACCGTCCCCGGCCTCCTCTCATATAGCACATCAGGCGCCCAACAGCTGGCGGGAGATTAATTAAAAGCTGCAGGTGGCACGCCACAAAAGGATGAGGAGGGAAGGAGCGGAGACTTCGGCGCATCACACCTCGAACATATGATTAGTTCTACAGTGGGCACAGCACGGGTGGCTGCGGCGGGGAAGGGAGCTTCGAATCAGCTGTCCGACGTGGCACCTGCTGAGGTGGCGACACGGAGAGGCCGAGCCGCAGACTGCGCATGCTCGACGCCAGCGCCGACCGCCACTGGTGCTTGGCTGAGAATCAGAGGTCTGGGCAATTAATTTTAGAAGCACAAAGGATCCTTACAAAACCGGCAACAGTAAATAGCAACACAATTATAGAGAACATGAAACGTTATGAATTTAGTTATGTGGGAGAATGCCCTCTGCCCTCGTCCCTGATTTCTCTTTAATTTGTATAAAAACGTCTTTAGCACAGTCTTTTTTATTGGCACACGTCTGAATTAATCGTCCACTGTGCCTAAAGCAGATAAAGGAAAGATGAATCTGCTAGAACGAGGAAGGAGTGGCGGGTAATAAGAAACTCTTAAGGGGAATAGTGTTGTTAAAATGACGGTTTTGAATATGGTTGTATGTGTGTGTGTAATGCCACCGGCTTTCCTTCTGTAAAAGAGGCCTGAGAATATGTTTGTATGTGTGTCTTGGTGAGGATGGCCGTAGGCCTATTTTCTGTCCAAGTGGATTGAGAAGGCACTTTTTATGAGGTGCCAGTTGGAAGAGCAATGTAGCCTTTTTGACCAACCTAGTCCGTATATGCCCCAGCATTGGCACAGGATCCCTGCTGTCAAGCAAGACTATTAAATCGCAAGATATTGATTCAACCCAGGGGTGTCCCTTGGTCAGTAAGATTGGGGAGGTGTGAGCGTCACATTTCCCAACACTCATGCTGGCATATACTGTTAAAATACATTATAGGAGAAGCCGGGTGCATGAGAGGGACTTAAGAGACATTGGAAAGGGAGAGGAGTGCGGATTGGTAGGAGTACTAAGTGAGAGAATCACAACATTTTGTAAAATAACTAACATTTTGAGGACCTTCAAACCAGAGTTGAGAGTGCGTTTTTCTCAGTGTGCGCATTCAAAATCCCCAGGTGAAATCTGACAGACACCTCCCCATCCCAGAATGAGAGCGCTGGTACCCACCAATTCACCACAAAATACAATTATTAAGGGGGTGTAGCACATCAAACACCTTCCCATAGCTACACACCTGAGTCAACCTTTATTCGTCCCTGCCAGGAATTTCTATCAAACCATTTTATATTCAAGAGTACATTTGCCCAGGAGATGGATTGTATCTGAGCAGGAGGCAGCCTTGACAAATTAGCATGGAAGTCTCCCTTCATCATCAGACATGCTAGATATATTTTGCATTTGCTTGGGGTAGGCTACCGTCAGCAACACCAGCAGCTTGAAGGTCTCATATTAGATACTTCCTGAGCTTTACCCCAGGTTTTGTTGAACAAAGGGTCCTGCCTGGATATTTTAAACATTCCTTGATGCCCCTTGTTGACTTAGGGTCTAAGTCAAGCATCATGCCAGGTGATATGCTTTTCAGGAAGATGGAAAAGAGGGAATCATTTTATGGCAAGAAATTAAGCTAGTGTTATGCATATCTCTTTATAGCTACTCCTGTGCAAAACATGTTAAGTAAAAAATCATTATACCCTAGCAACTACTGAATGAGAATCCTTTATATAGCTAAATAACAACCCAACTGTTCAAAGGCCAGCAGTTCTCCTGCCTGAAGATGGCACAAAACCATTTGACCAGAGTTCAAGCTTAGAAAGGTTTGTCCAAAGATCTGACTAGATGGACTCTCACTTGAGAACACAGAAAGGCCGGGTCAATGCTATAGGCTTAGCGAAGGTTCACCCTTCAGAGACATAAAAAAAGAGGTCTGGCCGGTTGCCTATAGGCTGTTCTACCACCACAGAAGACAAGGTAAGCCACAGTTGGGCACATCTTCCATCGAACTGCATAAGGTGTGGATGATCTATTTGCCAATTCTGAGCAGTAAGGTTGCAAAAGACAACCAACTTGTTGAGCCAAGGTGCTTCACTGTCAGCACTGGGCACAGTACAAAACTCCTACATCAAAATTTCACTTTTCCTATCTGCTTTGGGGCTGGGCCATTGGAGCTTCTTGTAGGACACATGGAGAAGTGAAGAACGTCTGTGCATCAGGAGAGAAGAACTAAAGTGCACACAACACTGAATCACTCCGCCACCGAACAGAATTTCCGTGAACAAAAGGAGATCATACCAATTGCGAACCTCGTATTCCTCCCTAAGGATGTGTGTTCCTTTGAGCCATTGCAGGCACCCTTGGCATTCTGACTCCTGCTCATGGACCCATCTCATATGTGTTCAGAAGCTAGTTGGGCCCAAGTGGTACTTTGCATCCATTAGTCTGCTCACTTCTTTGTTTAAAGAAGAGAGTCTTTTACTAGAGGGATATGAATTCTTTATGGATCCTGGCTTGGTATATTCCATTGTTAGATTTTAACTTTATTACATTTGTAATATCATACTGAATTACACGGACTAAACATTACTTGCTGTTTTTATCTCACTGTATTAATGATGTATAAACCTATTTGGGTTTGCAAATGCTGCATTTTGCAAAAAAAGTGCTTTTACAACAACAAAGTAGGATTTTACTACGTACTAAATACATATTAGGAGGCTCTGAAGTTTTACCAACTCATAAACTATGAATTCAAATGGATTCCGATTAGTACTTTGGAAGGGGCATGTTGTAGGTGTCCTTCCCAAACTGTGAATCTGTAAGTGATTTACCAATGTTTTGCTACCGAAATCTGGGGCCAAAACATGAAAAAAAACTACTGACTACATACTTGGGGTGTTAATGAATTTGTAAAAGGGAAAGGGACCCTTCCCTCTTTGTGACTTAGAAAAAAATACAGAGTAGGCAGTGGTCTAGAGGGCCACTTCTAATTCTCAAACTTTTTCAAGAAATCATTTTTTAAAACCCAGTATTCTTTCCTTTTTAGACAACGGGCTGAACAGTTTACTTAACTAATCCGTGCAAGGGCATGGCGGTCTTTTGACACCCAGAAGGCCACCATCTCTGTGATGGACTTAAATCAGAGGAAGATCCATTTTTTCAAACTGTCTCATAATAATGAGGTGGATTGGATTATGACAAACTGCAAATTGGAATTTTTTCAAACAGACCTGACCTGTTAGTACAGTGGAGGGGCACAAAATTCCAAACTAGTCATAAAAACACTGGTCACAATTTGTGACCAGTATTTTACGACAGGTGTTTAGTATATCAGGCCCTCCATTGCTTGATAAATGCTCCTGTCCCTCATCCCCAGTGCATCCCTGACCTCAGAATGTTACCATATGATCACCACTGCAACTATTGCTTACTGGTGGTGCTGGCATCACTTACCTTGTTTGTGCTGTAGACTTCAGTGAGTGGATCTGCACTGACCAAGCATCCCACAAGCTAAGGCGGAATTTACTAATCTTCTTACAATTTTCTGCTAAAAATAGATGTGCGAAAACCAGCTTTGTTGCATTATTTAAAGTATAGCACAGCATCAAATTGACAAAATTATGCATGTTGATGACTAAATGCTGACGGAAAGACACATCTGAAAATAGACACTAAGGGGGTGATTCTAACTTCGTTTCCCCACCAAAATACCGCTCCGCGGTCGAAAGACCGCTGAGGGTATTTTGGGATTTGCCCTGGGCTGGCGGGCGGCCGCCAAAAGGCCGCCCGCCAGCCCAGGGCAAATCAACCTTCCCACTAAGATGCCGGCTCAGAATTGAGCCGGCGGAGTGGGAAGGTGCGACGGGTGCAGTTGCACCCGTCGCGTATTTCAGTGTCTGCTAGGCAGACACTGAAATACTTTGTGGGGCCCTCTTACGGGGCCCCCTGCCGTGCCTATGCCATTGGCATTGGCACGGCAGGGGCCCCCAGGGGCCCCGCGGCACCCCCTACCGCCATCCTGTTCCTGGCGGGCGAACCGCCAGGAACAGGATGGCGGTAGGGGTGTCAGAATCCCCCATGGCGGCGCAGCAAGCTGCACCGCCATGGGGGATTCTAAGGGCAGCGGTAAACCGGCGGGAGACCGCCGGTTTACCCTTTCAGACCGCGGCCAAACCGCCGCGGTCAGAATGCCCTGCGGGGCACCGCCGGTCTGTCGGCGGTGCTCCCGCCGACCCTGGCCCCGGCGTTCTGAGACCGCCGGGGTTAGAATGAGGGCCTAAGGGGGTTATTCTAACTTTGGAGGAGTGTTAATCTGTCCCAAAAGTGACGGTAAAGTGACGGATATACCACCAGCCGTATTACGAGTTCCATAGGATATAATGGACTCGTAATACGGCTGGTGGTAAATCCGTCACTTTTCCGTCACTTTTGGGACGGATTAACACCTCCTCCAAAGTTAGAATAACCCCCTAATTACTGTGAGAGCTACTAATATCAGGTGATATTTCACATCACTTTTGCATTTGAGGCACACCTTCCAGTGAAGTTGCTCCCATATAACTCATCAAGGGTGCTTCACTTAATATATGCAACCTTTGTTGAAATTTATATATATTTTACACTTTAAAAAGTGATGTGACATTGCCCGCCTCCACTTGTAAGCATCGTTTGCACTTGGTTTCATTCTTCACAAGTTTTCTATGCCATTTGTGCAGACTCTGCTGTGCTTGACATTTGTAAACAAGAGTATGAGGTGCTCAAGTGCATGTTGGTTTTGTTATTGCCTTGTCTCGCCGACTTTGCATAAATTAGCAAGTATTTTGCACTACACTAAATAATGCATTTCAGCACTTGTGTCAACTTTTAGTGCAAAATTCCCCTTTCAATAGAGTTTGCCCTACTTTGCATTGTCGCATTGTGTAGCGTACTTTGCGTCAGGTGAATGCCTGTGGAAAATGTTAGCAAATCTACTTTTTCATCTTGTTTCAGAATCTTACATCATCTAAAACTAATTCGTCACGGATGGTTTTTAGAAAACAAGGCGGACAGTGAATGCAGTAGAGGTGGCCAATGATCCTGTTGTATGGGCCTTCAAGAGTGCAGACAAATTGTTTGGATGCTCTTGTTTTTTTTGTTTTTTACATTTTTAACATATTCAGAGTTACCAACGAGAGTAGGTCTTTATTTCAGAAATGTCTAGAACTTCCTGAGATTTACTTTCACAGGTTCGTTAGTAAGGTGGTTCATGATGTACTGCCTCAAAAAAGAGGCAGGCTATTTTAAAGTGAAGCCTTACTTTGAAAGGCATTGGTGAGCTCCCTAAGGATCTTGACTTATTGATCACAGTTATAACAGGGTGTTTGTTGAACCAAGGAGATTCTCGGCTAACCCTTGTAGACAACAGTGTCCAGTATCCTTAGTCACTAGGAAGAATATGCAGTTACATTGTTGATATTCAAAGTGGTGCCCTTCAGCAAATAAGATATCTTGAAAAAGAATAAGAGGATATTTTCTCATTTACACCAGCCAATAAGAGGCAGACATTCTGGAAAGTATTTAAGCTTGTCTGAAGGTCAAACAAAGTCACTCCTGATACGGCTCTGGGGAAGATGTAAATCATTTTAAAATAATTTGAGATTTTATTTGTAAAGATTTAAAATAAAATATTCCTAGTTAACAAGATTTCCCCATCTTGGGATCAGGCCACAATTGCACTAACCCCAAAGTGCATTAAGGAGCCCTGTTTGCGAGAAGGTTATAGACCAATGCCTTGGTTTGATTGTGACGTAAAGATGTTACTAGCCTGCTTGTGAAAATAAGTACGCCAATTATTTCAGCGCCTATGGGTAGAGATCAGCAAGGTTTTATTACTACAAGACAGCTTACGGATTTGATCTCATAATGAGGTGCTGTAAGGGGTAACATCCTAGAACTCGTTCAAGGTAAACACATTTTCAAACAGGCTTCTAGCTACCTTGGTTAGAACATTTCAAAAGTGCACTTTGCATTATTAGTAAATAAAACGTGTTGCTTGTATTTTTTGAAAATGTATTTTTTTGTTAAATTTGATGGATGCTATGGATCAAAGCCGAACATGAGTTTCAGTAGCAGCCATTTACTTTGACAAGTTCTTTGGGGAATAGAAACCTGGCAATAAAACAATCACGCTTGGATTAATTGGTTTTCTTGGATGAAAGCATTTTGCCACTCCTTATCACCTGCCGCCCCAGGCAAATGTCTGGGTGTGCACCTTTATGGGGCTGGCGCTGCATGCAGTTAAGAGCTAATAGGTTTGCTGTCTTAGTATGTTATGCAGTATGCATAACAGCTGATATTCTCAAGCCTCAAAGTGCTACTGAATTTGCTTCCAGTGCAGTTTCAGATACTTTTAGAAGGGAACGCATCTGTCTCCTGCCCAGGAAACTGCACTGGTTCCAGGTGGAAACTAGACTGAAGTATATGGCCCAGGTTCTTATCCACCCAGCTGTGTTTGAGAATTTAGACCCACATTTATACTTTTTTTGCGCCGTAATTTTTTTGACGCAAAAGTGGTGCAAACTTACAACATACAATTATATTTTGTAAGTTTGCGCCGCTTTTGCGTCAAACAATTACGCAAACACAGAGCAAAAAATGTATAAATGTGGGCCTTGATTGTTTACTTCAACACCAGCCTGAAAATATATACTCACACATGACAACGGAAATAACGTCTTGGACAAGCTGATGACATAGCCCTGGAATTTGATGGCAATCTCAAACAGCGGGCCGCTTTTCACTAATACGCTGTTCCCATGAAAGCGAACAGCACATTTACAGCGACATGGCACACACTTAAGGGAGCATGATGGCATGGAGTGGGATGGTGTAGTACACCTGTAATGTGACCGCTGGTGCCTAAAGGTAGGACTGTGAAGGAGTCTCCTTGGCTTTACATATCCTAGTTTTAGGCTGAATAGCCGATGCTCCCTGTCAAAGCTATACTGTGAAGTGACTTTTTGTGGCAAGAAAAGTCCAGTTAGGAATTTACAAAGCTAATTGCTCTACTTGAGCAAACGTGAGACCCATTGTATTGAAACTTTTTGTTGCTTTTGTCAATCAATCAGTAATTTGTTAAGCGCGATACTCACCCGGAAGGGTCTCAAGGCGCTGGGGGGGGTGCTACTGCTCGAAGAGCCAGGTCTTGAGGTGCTTCCTGAAGGTCAGGAGGTCCTGGGTCAGACGTAGGTTGACAGGGAGAGAGTTCCAGGTTTTGGCGGCAAGGTGGGAGAAGGATCTGCTGCTAGTTGTGGTACGGTGTATGTGGGGGACGGTTTCGAGAGCGAGGTTGGCGGAGCGGAGCTGGCGTGTTGGGATGTGGAAGTTGGGACGCTCGTTGAGGTAGGCCGGTCCGGTGTCGTAGAGAGCTTTGTGAGCATGGATCAGGAGCTTGAAGACGATCCTTTTGTTGACGGGGAACCAGTGGAGGTCTCTCAGGTAGGCTGAGATGTGTTCCTGGCGAGGGAGGTTGAGGATGAGTCGTGCTGAGGCATTCTGGATGCACTGGAGTTTCTTCTGGAGCTTGGTCGCTGTTCCACAGTTTCAGCATGTTCACCTCTTGGTACCTCAGTTCAAGACACCACCAGGTGCTAACTCCCTGGTGTGACACAGAGCAAAGAGAACCCAAAGTTCTTGTGGTTCCATGCCTAGTGATTAAAAAAGACAGATCCGGTAAATCATAGTGTATGAAAAATGTCAAAGTACTTCTTGCCCCTTAATGCTTAACATGCACTTTTCGGAGAAAGGATTGCCCATGATTGGTGTTAAAACCCAGCCCAATCCTCTAACCACCCAAAAAATGTATACATAATCAGCCGCATGTTTCAGTCTTTTAATACTTGCAAGTGCTTTTAACCTCAAACATGTCCTCTGCTAATTGTGCTGGTGATTCCAAGGCATTGAAGGGACAAGCAATGCTTAATTTGCAGAAGTAGTTTCTGATGATGGGAAGAGAAACTTATTTTTGGGGATAGCAGACTATTTTTTATCCTCACACTGTGAGTTGGTCCAAAGCAAGAAAGGTGCAAAAGGAAGAAAGGAAGGAGAAAAAGAAAGGAAAGAGGATAAAAAGGAAAAAATACAAACGAAAAATAACCCACAAGAGCGAGATCAAGAGCCAGTAAGTGATTTGTGGTGGAAGAAAGAGGCATGAGATGGAATTAAGAGTAGGTAGGCCGAAATTCAGCAACTCCGGGATTCGGTCAGTGGCTGGCTCGTAAATAAATGGATAAGTGATCTTGCATAATAGATATATATATATATAGATATATATATGAATATATATATGTCAGCAGATGTAGGTAAAATAAATTCAATGCCTTGAATTTACTTTACCTATAGCTGCTGACAGATTACTTTATCATGTTCAGTCCTTATTATCTAGGCGGTATAGTAACGTAATGGGGCTTTACCGTGCTTCCTTCTACATACCTTTAGGATCTATCATCTCAGTGAAAGGCCAGGGAGAAGGGGTGTAGGGCTCAAGGTGGTCTATACCCCCCTGCCAGCTTTGAATAAAGGCAGGGCAAGGCAAGCTCTGCGTCTTTTCACTGCTGAGGTCTGGGGAAGGTCGAAGGGTCCTGTGTGGGCTCTTGCCCAAGTTACTCCTGTGGCTCAGGATGATCCACAGAGTCTCGGATGATCATTGTCTCCGTCTTTTCTCGTGAAGGCAGGATGCTTCACATGATCTATTTATTGTTGAGTTCCAGGTCAGGTAGACGGTTTTTACTGTGGCCCATTGATGGCTCAGAGGATCCAGTTTTTAGATCGAGCATAGCAGTGCACAAGTGCTGCTTTTCCGAGGTGTTGGCATGCATCTGGGCTTTTAACAACGCCTACCTCACGCCCATCACTACCACTTGTTCGTGGGCTTGCCCTTCAAAAATCCTTCGATGACATTGGTAACTACTTTACGTTTGTCCCTCCTTGGGGAGGTTTGTTACCGCTTTGACCATCACCTGTTACATAAATAATTGCACTTTTCCCTGTGAGCCAACTTCTTTTTCCTTTTGTGTGTCTCTTCACCCTGATGCTCATGGCGGCCGTGGCGCTGTGAATGGGCTCGCTTATGTGAAACTGTTTTGCTTTTCATTTCAACTTATGTGGCAAGAAAAGTCCGGTTAGGAGTTAACAACGCTAATTGGTCTAATTCGAGCAAATGCCAGACCCATTGCATTGCAAATTGTTGTTTTTGTTATGCCCATGACGGTTCTTGGGGTCCCGGTGGGCTTTGTCGCCCTTGCTACTGAGGACGGAGGCCCGGAGCCCCCGAAGGACTCCCGTGAAGGTGACAGTCACCGATGGCTTATCGCAGAGGCTCAGGCCCGCGTGCCGCTCGGATCTGCATAGGAAATCATTAGCGGCTCCCAGGCGGCGCGCGCACAGTCGCCGCTCGATGGCCAGAGATTGTGGCGTGCCGGAGCGCGCGCCCAACAATAGACTCTCCTTCACAGGGTCGGACGGTAAATCCAGCGGCAGCATCAGGAGCCCGTCACCGCAGATGATTGTATCGGCTAATGATGCTGGAGAGGCCATCATTGAGTCCGGCTGTCTTATCAGTCAGGAGCACGGGCGCGCGTGCGCTGCAGAGAGGGCAGGGAGCGCGAGCGACGGCGCCCATTGTCAGGCGTTGGTTCCTGGCAGGGACTGTTACAGCACTGCTACTGCACCGGGTTCAGCGCTGTTACTGCACTTCTACTGCACGCGCTCAGTATTACCGTGCCCCTTAGTGCACGGAGTCAAAACTGTGACATTACTACTCTGCTCATTTACATGGGCAGCCCTGTCCAGACGACACAATTGACTACTGCACGAGCTTAGTATAACAGCACCCCACCTGCAAGAGCACAGAACGGTTAACTGTAGTGCGCTTGCAGATTCTCAGCACTGACTGACGACCATACGCTACTGCACGAGTACAGTACGGATACAGTAACTCTACTGCACATGCTGCGCTCAGCAACATTACTGCTACTACACAGCCTCACCTCTGTCTGCACTGCTACCACTAATACACTGCTACTGCAGGGGCCCAGCGCGTGCATTGCACGATACTGATCACCGACGGTTACAGCACTTCAGTAGCCCCTGTGGAACACTGACTGTTAATGCAAGGGCTCAGCACTGATTTAGTGCATTACCAGTGCGTAGGTCAGAAGTGACTGACTGCACTGCACAAGCCCAGCACTAATCCTACTGCATGTCTCATCCCTGCCTATCTCAACCACCACTACTACAAAGGCTCAGCATTGAGTGACTGTCCCACTAATTCACAAGCTCAGTACTGGGGTGGGTGAAAAAATTCAGCTCCACAGTTTACAGAGTTGTGCCCACTCCGTGTTCTGTTTGGAGCACAGCGTTCTAGCAAAAGTCGGAGTTTTTTCTCATGCATGGCTCATCAACGTTAATCTGGTGAGCAAAAGTGAGAATTTGCATCTCCTTAGCATGATTTTCAGGCACTAAATTGCCTCCCAGGGAGAAGTCTTGATGTGAGCGGTCGCAACCATTCACATTGAGAAAGCAGCCACTCAAGCAGAGAATCTACTTGAGAGGCAGAAAGAACCAGCGTTCTCTGGCATACCATGAATTGCCGTTCACACTGATTTTACAGAGCGGAAGAAGCTCACAGCACTAAACATCAGCGCAAGAGGCTCAACTTGCCCAATTCCGCCTGCTTGCAGAACTCCACGGAATCTCACAGAGTTTTTACGTAACTCTGCGGAATTCCGCAGAGTGAACCTCCACGAGTTCCGTCCAGGCCTATTCAGTACTTCACTACTTCAGCACTGAGCTACTATTGTGGTGGCTCAGCAGTGACTGCAACATGACTCTTTTTAACTCCTGGATCCACGGAAAAGGTCAGGAATCCCCACTATGATAATGTCGACAATACTCCCAAAAAAGGTCAGCACGTTCATGATTATCACCATGACCGGTTGTCTAGAAAAAAGTCCATCAGCAGAGCGTCCTCCTCAGTACAAGCAGCAAAACTGCATTTCCTTGTCTGTTGAATTACAAAAATTAAGGATCAACTAAAATTAGTCAATGGGAACGATAGGAGCTTTTGTCAGGAAATAAATGTATTGCTTAGTATAAAACAACCTGCCTAAGAATATCCTAAGTCCTGGTAAACCACATAGTCACCCTATGTTGGCTGAATCTAGACAGGAGACCGACCAAAAAGAAAATCTTTAAGAGCTACTAAACTGCAATACTGTGCTACAGGTCCTCTGGACAATTGTAACTCACTTGAGGTCAGAAAACAGAAGCTCACAAACTGCAAAAATAAGCGTCATTTGTTGGTGCTTTACAGCCACCTGTGTTTAGGCCCAGAACAGGCTTCATAACACATTTTCAACTTGGTGATGCTGATGAAAAGCCCTCAGTGGTCCCAAAGTGCTATCAAGAACACTACAGCATAATGAACGATGCATTACACCAGATTACTCAATCACTCAATACCAGAATATGAATATGCAACTTACGACTGAAGACATCTGCCAGGCAGCTGATACTATAGAGGAATCTCTAGAGGAGTCTTATATAGATTGCCCTGCAGGTCCTGATTTCAATATTGCCCTCCATCTATCCAAGACATCTGCTGCTCCATCTTGGAGACATCTGTTTCACTGTTTCTTCTCTCTCGCCACCTGAATTTGTATCCTCTGTTCCTAGACTTCTGAGACCCTTCAGATTCATTAACCCAACTGCTCTAGCCAGAATGGGAAAAACTTTTGAAAAATGCAGTGAAAACAGAAATATATTAAAGTCTAAACATCATCCGACAGCTAATTTCATTTGTACCATGTGCTTCTATCTTTCATATCTCTTTCCTCAACCACACTGATAAGCACTCCCCCTCTAGGCAAGATAATAGCTTTTAACTGGTAACTCACATGTAACGCCCACTTCCCATGCAGGCTCAGAACAATTAATTATCCTGGACACTGGGCCTGAACATTATTTCATATGTGACGGGGTGGGGGTCTGTGGTGTGTGGTGTGTGGCAGAAAATGAAAGTTTGCAGTCAGAGCTCCACAGAAAAGAACCTGTCTCCTCAGAGTTCCAGTCCGGCGTACAGTGCGGAGGCCAGCAGGGAGAGCAGACACCAGGTGAGTAGTCCCCACCAGAGATGTGTGTGGCCTGAGAGAGTGCCTAGCCCAGAGAGAAGCAGGGCTAGGCACTTTGTGAAAATACCAGACTGCTGATGGTGAGCTGGTTTGCTGCTGCTGGGCCCTAAAGAAAGGGTGGTGTGAGACTATGTGCAAGCGCAATCTGGTGCACTTCCAGACTGGGTGTGTGCTCGGCCCTCCGTAGCAAGTTTATAAAGGAGGGCAGTTGGTGAAGGGAAGTGTGCAGTGCCCGATCTCTGGCAGCCCGACCCTGCTTAGAGCTTCAGAGATCAGGCATATTATTGGCCAGGCAGGCGGCACTATGCCGCACATGGAACTTTGCAGAATTCCACAGAGTTCTTTGCCAACTCCACGGAATTCTGTGGAGTACAGCTCCTGTGCTTCACTCAGCCCTATATATCACACAGTAACGACATGTACCTAAAACAATCCAAACCTATTGGCTTTGCCAATGCTTCCTATCAATTTCATATGGAAGAGTAGCAACAATGATTTGTTTGTGAAATATCAGAATACAAAAGTGTTTAATATGTTCAATTGTGAAAATATGATTCAATGAAACATTAGAAGGTCTGTGGAAGAGGCAGTAGTTTTTGGAGTTTCTCAAACACTCCAGTTTTCGTCACACTATTTTCCGCTGTAATCTCTCTGTTACACATCTTTGCCCTTTTTCTTACCACATCTGTCTGAACGTCTCCATTTGCACATCTCACACATCATCTCCTTCGTCTTCAAGACCCTCTTTTCACTCTCTCTTGCATGCATTTCCTTGCATCTCTTTCGGTTCACCGCTCCCTATACATCAAATGTAGCCACTCACTTGTAAGAACTCCATTTTCTTTTAGTTTTACACTGTCATTATTTGTTTCAACACTTGGGTACCTCCTTCACACACTTTCACAACGAATCATTAATCGCAATTGGCATACCTGACCATTTAGAAGCCAAATATTGAATGAATATGTATTCTAAAACCCTCTATGACCCACTGACTGTGCTGTGAGAAACCTGCACTGTCTTCAGCCTCTATTTTATAGGATCCAATTGTGACGCGGTATAAATAAACACCCACAACCCGAACTGACACACACACACACCTAGAGATGAGTCAGTTCGCAATAAACACTATACAAGTTAAATATGCTGCAGGAAAAAAAACATACAAAACAGAACATTGTTGAAAAAGGAAACACTCTTAGCAGTTTTTGCAGTCATTGTTGACCCCATCAGTGTTTTTTACCTGTAAAGTTAACCCCACTATCAAAAGACCCAATAGGGTCCCGTTTCAATATCTATTTTTAATTAGTGTTGGGTCTGAGAGCTGAAGGGTCTCGGCCCACTTAAAGCCCTGCCCCAACGTCTGGGGTTATTCATTCGAGTTATTGGTTATGGCTTTTGTGAGTAGGATACTGCTCAAGCCTTGCCAATCTATGCAGCATTTGGGTAAAAAAATTCCTTCTGAAAATACACTTCCTTTGTGCCATTTCGCTGCATCATCATTTCCCTCAAATCCATAGTTGTCTCTTAAATGAGAAAAAAGGCTATCATGTTGACCGATCTCTTAGACAAAAAACCTTTGAAGTGCTACGGCTTAAAAAATACTAATCAGTTTGTGAAGTTTAAAGGTTATTGCCACTTTCTCGCTGTCACTGCTGCGGGCCAGGGATTTCAGTGAGGGGACACAGAAGCACTCCTCCATGCCCAAAGCTGGACTCCGGCTCATTCCTTACTACGACCCTTACCTGCGGTAGCGTGGGATTGTCTGACATGCAGCACAGCATTCAGGCATGGGTGGCGGAATGTATGCATAATATAACTCGGAATGCATTCTAATTAATGCATGAAATGTAGACAGCACTAGTTGTAAACAGTGGGAAAGGATTGCCTCTCTCTGTTTCCGGTTCGTGCTGTTGGTGCATTACCTCGGAGAAACACCAAGTTATATGTAGATGCACTTTAGACAAGACCTAGGCGAAATTTAAATTAAGCTGGTGTATTGTTTGTGATTTCAGGAGTTTAGTGCTACACTGGATAAAGACAATTCCTAAAATTATGACATTGCATCATGCCATGACAGCGAAGCACTCTCAAGAAGCATAATGCACAATGCCCGAAATCACACAATTTACACTAGGTTCATTTAAATACCACCCGTGCCTACTCAACATCATTACTGCACAGGCTTATTAGTATTCCTACACTATAAAGCACCAGGGGCACTGTGCCCTTGAACCAATGCAACTACTGCGCCACTCGGTGACGTCAGCGCGTCACTACTACCTCGTTGAACTGCACCATTCTGTGACGTCAGCACGTCACTACTACCGCATTGACCTGCTCGTCGCTCCAGGCTCAGTACTGACACAGCAGAGGCCCAACGTAGCTCCTACATGAGTTAAACTGGAGAATGTTACCTTTCATACTCCCTACTGCAGACTTACCACAGCCACTGCATTACTGCTTGCCACTGCCTTAGTACTACTGCTTCACAGGACGAGCGCTGCTGCTGTCTGCCCCAAACTTCCATAAATCACATGCTCAACTGTTGCTACTGCCGTACTACAGTAAAGGGTGAAGAATATGTGATGGAACAACTAGGTCCTAAACAACTACTTGCCTAAACCACTACTGCTAAACAACTAAAACAACTAAACAACTAAAAACGTTACAAAGAAGTACTGAATAACTACTGTCTAAACAATGATTTTGCCTGAATAACAATTGCCTGAACAACAAATTTTAAGGTAAGTTTTTCTTTTTTTATTATGGTTTATTAGTTGTTTAGAATTTATGTATATATATATATATATATATAAATTCTAAAGGTTTATTAGTTGTTCAGAATTTATATATACACGTTGTTCAGGCAATCATTCAGGCAAAATCGTTGTTTAGACAGAGGTTGTTCAGTACTTCGTTGTAGAGAGTTTTTAGTTGTTTAGCAGTAGTGGTTTAGGCACGTAGTGGTTTAGGACCTAGTTGTTCAGGATGTTTCCCCGACCGAACAAATCACAACTTTTGAAAGCACCCTGTGAGCAAAAATTGCTATGGACCAGAAATTAGAATCTCAATATATAATGATTATACCTCTAGCACACAACATACATTTTGTTTTCCTCTAGGCACTAATATATATATTTTACAAATTATTCAAAGCAATGATATTTTTTTTTTTTCAAGTTCTGAAGAACTAAAGTATGGGTTAGCCATGCAGGGCTTCAGATCCATGACCTGCAGGTTTGTGGGGGTTCACCACGCTAAGGTACATGAACTGAAGCACTAGCAAACTTGAGTAAAAGCACCTAGCAGGCTGTTGGAGGCTAGTGAGGCTATTTCCAGCTACACTGGGAAATTCAAGCTAGAGTTAAAAAAAACAGCACCAAAAGCATTGTTTCTACCTATTTTGTTATCACTGGGTAAATAATCAGAAGAAGACATCCTAACCAAGCCCAACAGCTCCTTCTACCGCACTCCTGTCTCTCAAAGCCTCAAAATAGTATTTTTAGGGCTCGCCTGGGAGAGGCACGTACTTTTGCTTGTGGACATTTTATTACCCTAAAGGGAGTTAAGAGCCCGTCCATTGTTTACTTGTGGTTGGCTCCAGTATTACTCTTATTTTCATGCTTTTGTTTGCTTAATGATTCCTGGGTTTATTTCTACTTTGTGTGTCTGCCTCAACCATGGTGCATGGCCAAAGTACTGTGTTTGTTTCCACGAGTATTCTTTTGTTGCTGCCCTATTTTTTTTTATTTTGGAGGAACCACACCATAATACTTCACTCTGAAGAAGCACTCTATAGTACTGCATCTCTTTGCAGGTCGTTTATTTTTGTCCCACTTCCTCCCCTCCTTTAAACATACTTCACCATGGCAGAAAATGTTTATTATAGACTGCGCCTGTTCATTCCTTTTTTTCTGAATTGTTATCATTGTTAAATTTTTCTAACATTTGTTCTTTTAGACATATTTCTTTGCATTGCCCTCTCTCCCTCTGTCCATCTGTGTTGCCTTTACTTGCTCCTTTCCTCCCATTCGCTGTCTGTTTGACTTTACCCCCTCACACTCTGTCTCTGTACCATACCATACCATACCATACCATACTGTACCATGTAATAACAGACCACACCAGTGACGTAACAAAGGCCCCTGGCTTCAGGGGGGCCCCCCTCAGCACAGTAACCAGGCCTGAGAGTTCCTGAGTAAGTCCAGAGGAGGGCCCCTCCTTGTACTTTGCAGGGGGCCCCCCTTAAGCTTCGTTATGCCACTGGGCCATACCATACCAAATGATAACATACCAACCCTTCCCGTGCAATAACAGGCATAATGTTGGAAAATAGCCATCTCCTTCGTCCTCCTACTCTTTTTCTGACCTTGTTTTTGTTGGCTTTAAGACTCTGCGCACTTTACCACTGTTAACCAGTGCTAAAGTACCTGTGCTCTCTTCTTAATCCATGGTTACACTGGTGTATAAATATATGGCATATTTATTTAATTGTACGTCCCTTGGAAAATGATTCACCATATACTGAGGGACTGTATATTAAATGTGACTAGTGGACCGGCAGCACTGCTTATGCCACACACACCAGTAGCCCTTCAAACATGTCTCAGGCCCGCCACTGCAGAGCCTCGACTTGACATTTAAAAACCTTTGCCAAGCCTTACACTCCCCTTTTATTACACATAACTCATCCCTAAGGTAGGCTTTGGGTAGCCCATAGGGCAGGGTGCAGTGTAAGTAAAAGGTAGGTGTGAACTTTTAAGCTTTGCATGTCCTAGTAGTGAAAAACACCCAATTTAGTTTTTCACCTCTGTGAGGCCCACTCCTCTCATAGGTTAACAATGGGAATTCTTTAATACATTTTTCTGACATTTGTTCTTTTAGACAAGATATTCCTTTGCATTGCCCTCTCTCCCTCTCTCAGTCTGTGTTGCCTTTACTTGCTCCCTTCCTCCCACTCTCTGTCTGTTTGACTTTACCCCCTCACCCTTTGTCTCTGTCTTTGTACCATACCATACTGTACCATGTAATAACAGACCACACCGGTGGCGTAACAAAGGCCCCCAGCTGCAGGAGCCCCCCTTAGCAGAGTAACCAGGCCTAAGAGCTCCTGAATAAGTCTAGAGCGGCATATCGCATCTGAAACCAGCACATCGCCATCGCATTATCGCTGCATCAGAATCATGGCATCGCTGGCACTGCTGAAGGAAGATCAGTGCATCCTTTCATTGCTTGAAGAAACACTGCACATTGGATTTGGAACCAACTCACCATCAAATCGGAACCACTACATTGCTGCCACTTCTGAAGGAAGATCGCTGACTCCCTTCACTGCATGGAGAAACCCAGAGAATGAGCTTTAGAACCGACTTATCGCAGCACCGGCGCTTCACCTTTGGAAATGATGCATCACCTGCACAGCATAAGGAAAATGGACACATCTTGTGACTGTGACCAGGATTAAGGTACTTTGCCCAACAGGCCCTGCATTGGTCTATTAGCTGGCCTGCCCTCCATCGCACACAGCCTGAACTCTTGACTTTGCCCCCGTCCAGCACGACCTTAAGTAACCCTTAATGCACTATTTGCTTCTAAGCACTAGAACTCTTTTATTCTTCTAAAATTGATATTTCGACTTATACTCATTAGATTTTTGTCATTTTGGTCTTAAAGTGTTGATAACATTATTGTCTACATTTCAAAACCTGTGTGGAGTCCATTTGTGGTGTTTTCATTGAGTTACTGTGTGTGTGTGTTGCAGAAGTACTTTACACATTGCCTTAATAGATAAGCCTGACTGCTTTGTGCCAAGCTACCAGCGGGTCAGCGCAGGTCATTTTCAGTGTGTATCTGACTTACCTGACTGGAGTGGTGGTGCCTACTTGGCCTGGCTGCATACCACTGCCAACTAGAGACTTCAATTCTAACATCATACCATGCCACACCATACCATACCATACAATGACAGACCATACCATAACATACCATACAATGACAAGCCATGCAGTACCATACCATACCATGTAATGACACCTATACCACGCCATACTATACATTTCACAGCCACACTGTTGTGCAAAATGGGCAAAACAAATGTTGACAAAGCCAAAAGATCTAGTAAAGGAAAACCTATTGGTGTTGCCAATGCTTGTTGTCATTCCTTTCCAGTCCCTTGTTCTGTGTCATTGGTGTGCCTCAATTAGTTATTTTCCATTTGAGATCTCTCAGGGCTAAGACGTGGGCCATCTAATTTTATCTCTGTACACTACATTTTCTCATACTTTCTATTTTCGTCTGACCTTCACCAAGTTGAATAGCTGTTATTCTTCTCCTTATCCTGTTCCACATTGCATGTCCTAATATTAACCTCAGACCGCCGCACAACCACAAGGATTGAATGTTCCTTTCTTCCCTCATTCTATACTCCTCAAAAACTGATATTATTTAATTCCCACTTACTTCACTTCCCTTCCACCATTGCTTTTCTTTCTGATCCACTTCCATTCTCTGCCTCATTCATGAACGTGTGGGTTCTCTGTCGCTTTAGTCTGAGGCTTTATTTTTTCACTTGCTGCTTGATATCTGGGAAAAATGTTCAGTAGGGCGAAATATGTTCACTAGACCTTGGTGAAACTTAAATTATGCGTGAGAAACTCACAAAATTTCTTAATGTTGTGTTATGTGAAATTGATGGCTTTTTGCCAGTTTGACTAATTTTTATCTGCCATGATTTGCACAGAAAAAGTAATGCCTAGAGACATTTGCTGCTCAAACGAATATCATATCTGTATCTTACATGGCCTTTTTTGGAAGGTATGGCCGCGTGTGAATAAGCCATGAGAGTCCTACAAAAAACAATGTGCTCTAAAAGCGTATTTTCCTGTAATCTCATGGAAGTTTCACGAAAGTTCACAAAATGAAATAAAAAATGAAAAAAAATGATGTAATTGGCACACCCATAATATTCATCCTCCCTCTCCACCAAGCAGATAATCAATCCCTGATCATGAAAGAGTTGCATCACTCCAAGAGCTTACTGTGTGACTTTGCCCAATACCTTCTCCCTCGAGGGCGGTCTTCACAGATATTGTCACTTGGCTGATTCGGAGAAATCACAATGTCTATTGCTAATGTCACAAGCCAATTCAAAGTAGAGGCATAAGCCACCGTTTATTTCTAGCACTATGCTTTTTTAGTGATATGAACCTCTCATTTACTGCATTGTTTCTGATTGCATGTGTTCGATTTACCTAAAGATGAATTAATGTTAAAATAAATATATCTGACCCGGTAGTCACAATCGTGGCGTATAATAGCTTCTAAGTTATATTGTGTCTGACCTCAATGTACACAGATCCTCGTCTGTCTCAATTACGAGTGCCCCGGAAGTATTCCTGTTTATATGCAGCTCTGGAATTACCGTTACCTGGGATTCCATTAATTGCAGGGCCGGGCATATACCAGGCAGTAAAGAGTTGGTGGAAGAACGTGCCGAAAATGGTGTTTCCATGCTGATTCCCGCATTTCCCCCCGGTCTTTCACACCGAGATTACATCAGGTGCAGGTGAAATGACCATGTGTAAACAACATCTTGTAATTCCGATGGGCCCAGTAACCCACCGGAATTATCTTGTAATCAAAGCCTGAAAAATGTTCATGCTGCCCGCTGCCCTTCGGGTCAGTTCATATTATCCGCAGTTTCCTGACTGCAGAGGTGAGCGGCAATACATTTTGCATTTGCTCACACATTTGAGGAGTGAAATTTGTTGGCGAATTCTTTCACAGATGTGAACAGCTGCATCCTGGGCTAAGGAGCAGAGGTGTGATAACACCTCCACAAAGCGGCTGCTTACACCACAAATTGTGACATTTATTGCATTGTACCGACATATTCGATTATGCACTTTCCAGGAGAAACCGCCTAGCAGTGTGAAATACTCCAAAGATGATCTGTACAAAGAAATCTAGTAGTTTCAGGGTGCATTTGAAGAATTTGTGAGTTTCTCTTTGAAGCATCCTCTGCCATACTGTAAGAGTATCTAAGCATGATACTCCCAGGCACTCTCTTCTAGCTAGGCTTCGAAGGTCATTAGAATTTCATCTTTCTTTGGCACCCTGCCCTGGCGGACATCTTGAAGCGGGGCGGGTGCCCGTGGGGCAGTGTGGAGGCAAAGTTCACTTGGCCTTCTGTTTATGGACAGCTGCTTTGCAGCCGCTTCTGCAGCAGCGAGTGGGAAAGTGCTGCGCTTGCCCGGAGGTTCTTTTTCACAGGACAGATGTTCCTTATGGAAACACAGGGTGGAAGAATCACCTGGAATAGAGAGAGGGCACGAGGCAGAGGCCGCAGCAGGTGAATCTCTAACATGGGGTCGGAGCCTTCTGGCAGCGCGCGCACACCAGCGGTTTTAAAGTGATCGTCCTTGAATGGCGCCGCAACAGGTGAAAACCCCAAGCAGACATCATCAAACTTTGAGGAACGCCTATAGATGGTAACAGAGAAGACGTGCCGGGGAAAGAGCACTGTTTTTTCTCCATTCATGATGGCCCCTTGAACTTATACTAAAGCTCACGTTCCAATCCGATATGACTGTTCAGTAACTGCAGTTATAGACATCAGCGGAGAGATAACAATTGTAAGTATTATCTCCAAAACTGTTAACGACCACCACAGCACACTAGGCCCGGAGTCGGTGAAAGATCTCTCGGGACCAATAGCGTAACAAGAAAGCCATGGCCCCTGATGCAAGCAAGAAATGGCCCTCTTGACTGCTGTTGGGGTAGTAAATATTTCAATTTTCAGTATTCAGTGTCTGCTTCCCTCCTCCGAGCTTTGGGCCCTGGTGCTACCGCACCTGCTTCACCGATGGGAGCTACGCCACTGGGCGGGACGCAGAATTACCTTCTCCAGTATTGCACGCATTACTCCTCTGCTTTCACCAGGAGAAGGAAATGTGGACTGAAATGCACTTACCTACCTCCAAACCTTTTGCAGCAGGCGCGTGGCACTCTCAATTTCAGAGGGACACTTGATTTTTTTTCTTTTGTATGACATTATTTCACAGTGGAACCCTTTTTAAACGCCCTTTTTAAAGGACACTGGGTAAACAATGGCTGAACGCAACGATCTAATTTACTAAGTAGTATTGTGCTATGCTTATGCGTTTGCACGCTCCTTCCACCTAATAACTCCCTCGCATCGTGTCGGAGACAGCTCCACTGTGTCCCCCTCCTCCTCGTCTCCCTCCTCCCTCCCTGTGACGTCTCCACTCACACCTGCATGCACACCACCATCAGCCAGTACGTCCATCACCACCACACCCACCAGAACAGTCCGCACACGTGCAGTCACCACCCCCACTACCATTTACACGTCCCCTGTGTCCTCTCCCAGTGTGTCTGTCACCCCCTCTTCCAAACTACACAAACGCAGGCAGCCACCCACCCAACAGCCATCCACCTCACGACAGCCTCCGTCACAAGCACCTGCACCCAAAGACAGCACACTTGACTCTCCTACAACCACATCCTCTTCCTCCACTCCCATACCCACTACAACTACCCGTCCCTGTCTTTCGAAATTGATTTTCCTTTCCAACCTTGACCTCTTTCCAACAACTGACCCACCCCCTCCATCTCGTAAGAGTTCAACCAGCACCTCAGCCACCACAAGCCCTGCACCTACTAGGACCATCGTTCAGGGCTATTGGAGTCCACCAGCTCCTAGGGCAGGAACATCGGCCAGCAGCAAGGGGACAGCCAGCCCACCCCTTGGGAAAAGAAGCAAAAAAGTGAAGGGCCGGCGCCACAGGCCTGAGACGGCTGCCCCCAAGGACACCAGCCTTGCACCGTCACCTGGCCCATCCACCAAGGGAGGCAAGGGCCCCAGAGTTTCTTCTAAAGAGGGCAAGGGCCCCAGAGATACTTCCAAGGGAGGCAAGGGCCCCAGAGATTCGTCCAAGGAGGGCAAGGGCCCCAGAGATACTTCCAAGGGAGGCAAGGGCCCCAGAGATTCGTCCAAGGAGGGCAAGGGCCCCAGAGATACTTCCAAGGGAGGCAAGGGCCCCAGAGATTCGTCCAAGGAGGGCAAGGGCAGCAGGGCGAAGAAGTCCGGCAGCAGGGGAGCTGCCCAGGAGGGCCCCACCAGCCCCATTTGGGGTGTGACGGAGGACACCCACGGGCCCAGGAGTCCAACACAGGAGGGCCCCGCAAGCGATAGGTCGGATGGCGACTGAGCGGGAATGATTGCCCAGATCTGGTTCCCTAGGAACACAAGACATGAGAAGAACCGCTGAACAGGGCCCCGCCGTGAGAAGAACCGCTCCGCTGGGCCCCGCAGTGAGAAGAACCGCTGAACAGGGCCCCGCCGTGAGAAGCCCTGCTCCGCTGGGCCCCGCCGTGAGAAGAACCGCTGAACAGGGCCCCGCCGTGAGAAGAACCGCTGAACAGGGCCCTGCCATGAGAAGAACCGCTCCGCTGGGCCCCGCCGTGAGAAGAACCGCTCCGCTGGGCCCCGCCGTGAGAAGAACCGCTCCGCTGGGCCCCGCCGTGAGAAGAACCGCTGAGCAGGGCCCTGCCGTGAGAAGCCCCGCTCCGCTGGGCCCCGCTGTGAGAAGAACCGCTGAACAGGGCCCCGCCGTGAGAAGAACCGCTGAACAGGGCCCCGCCGTGAGAAGAACCGCTCCGCTGGGCCCCGCCGTGAGAAGAACCGCTGAACAGGGCCCCGCCGTGAGAAGCCCCGCTCCGCTGGGCCCCGCCGTGAGAAGAACCGCTGAACAGGGCCCCGCCGTGAGAAGAACCGCTGAACAGGGCCCCGCCGTGAGAAGAACCGCTGAACAGGGCCCCGCCGTGAGAAGAACTGCTGAACAGGGCCCCGCCGTGAGAAGAACCGCTGAACAGGGCCCTGCCGTGAGAAGCCCCGCTCCGCTGGGCCCCGCCGTGAGAAGAACTGCTGAACAGGGCCCCGCCGTGAGAAGAACCGCTGAACAGGGCCCGCCGTGAGAAGCCCCGCTCCGCTGGGCCCCGCCGTGAGAAGAACCGCTGAACAGGGCCCCGCCGTGAGAAGCACCGCTCTGCTGGGCCCTTCCTCTCAAGCACCGCTCCGCTGGGCCCCGCCGTCTCTGCACCGCTCCGCTGGGCCCTTCCTCTGAAGCACCGCTCCGCTGGGGCCTTCCTCTCAAGCACCGCTCCGCTGGGGCCTTCCTCTCAAGCACCGCTCCACTGTGCCCCGCCGTCTCTGCACCGCTCCGCTGGGGCCTTCCTGTCAAGCACCGCTCCGCTGGGCCCTTCCTGTCAAGCACCGCTCCGCTGGGCCCTTCCTCTCAAGCACCGCTCCGCTGGGCCCGCCGTCTCTGCACCGCTCCGCTGGGCCCTTCCTGTCAAGCACCGCTCCGCTGGGCTCTTCCTCTCAAGCACCGCTCCGCTGGGCCCTTCATCTCAAGCACTGCTCCGCTGGGCCCTTCCTGTCAAGCACCGCTCCGCTGTGCCCCGGCGTCTCTGCACCGCTCCGCTGGGCCCTTCCTGTCAAGCACCGCTCCGCTGGGCCCCGGCGTCTCTGCACCGCTCCGCTGGGCCCTTCCTGTCCAGCACCGCTCCGCTGGGCCCTTCCTCTCAAGCACCGCTCCGCTGGGCCCTTCATCTTAAGCACCGCTCCGCTGGGCCCTTCCTGTCAAGCACCGCTCTGCTGGGCCCTTCCTGTCAAGCACTGCTCCGCTGGGCCCTTCATCTCAAGCACCGCTCCGCTGGGCCCTTCCTGTCAAGCACCGCTCCGCTGGGGCCTTCCTCTCAAGCACCGCTCCGCTGGGCCCTTCCTGTCAAGCACCGCTCCGCTGGGCCCTTCCTCTCAAGCACCGCTCCGCTGTGCCCCGCCGTCTCTGCACCGCTCCGCTGGGCCCTTCCTGTCAGGCACCGCTCCGCTGGGCCCTTCCTCTCAAGCACCGCTGGCCCATTGGCAGGGCCGGATCTGTGTCGGGCAGGGCTTCACGAAGCACTCTGGGCACCATGCCTCCTCCATAACCAGTGGAGTCTGTAATCCACCAGATGGACTGTGGCTTTGCACTCCCCAGGATGGTACAGTGGGCAATCCACCCACTGAAAAGACTTGTGAGACTGTGGCTTTTCACTCCCCAGGAAGGTACAGTGGGCAATCCACCCACTGTAGAGACTTGTGAGAATGTGGCTTTGCACTCCCCAGGATGGTACAGTGGGCATGGAGGCCCCTCGTGGATCTGGCGTCGTGGACTCATGTGGCTGAGGTGCCCCCCCTTCCCTTCCCCCTGAGGTGCCTGTGGTTTTATTATCTGATGCCCCAGTAGTGTTCTCTCCAATGGAATCGGGTTTCGTGTGTGGGCTTTGCCCATGTGTTTATGCACATTGGCCCACGGACAATGGCATGTAGCCAATATGTGCCGGACTTTTGGACTATGTTCATATTCTTCATGTTGTGATTTATTTGTTTTAATAATCTAATATTTCACTTAAGTTCAAATATGCTTTAATATACTTCTATTTTAATGATCATTTTATTTTGTCTTTGAATTATTCCGGGGGGTTCAGGGGGTGTAAATCTGACTTGTTGCTCTGCATTGGTGGGGGGGTCGCGTATGTGTGTGCCCGTAATCTTTTCTCCTCCCCCCTCCCCTGTGTCGTAGGTGCAGTACTCACCGTTGTCTCCTGCGGCGGCGTTGGTGCTCCTGGTAGAGGAGCAGGTAGACAATCGCTGGTAGGATGTTTAATTCGGGTTCCATGCTGTCCAGATTCCTCGTGGAGTGTATAGAGGTGAGCGTTTTCCCGTTCGTGATCTGTTTCCGCCGTGTTTTTATCGGCGGGGCTCCCACCCCGGAAAAGGTGGTGGATTGGTGGGTCGTGATAGGGTGGGCGGTACATTGGCTGCCGCCTGTCTGTTGGCGGTGACCGCCGCGCTGTTTGTTTGCCCCGCCGTGGCGGTCGGAGTGTTAAAGTGGCGGGCTGTGTTGGCGGTTCCCGCCAGGGTCGGAATTCCATGTTTTTGACCGCCTGCCTGTTGGCGGGTTGGCCGCCGCTTTAACACCGACCGCCGGGGTCGGAATGACCCCCTATGTCTCAAAAAAGTTCTGTCTATCTCAACACTTCCCAGGAAAGTGATCCAACTCCTTTCTGTATCTTAAAATGTATTAGATGTAAGAGCTCTGGTGAATGCAAGATTGGATTATGCCACCGCAGCATGCCAAAGTGCCACAGTTAAACTTACTCATAAAATATATATTATTCCCAAATGCCAGGTAAGTGTCTGGTCTGTAGGTAAACAACCTTCTCTCCAGCACCATGAGATGGCTGCAGTGCTTGGAGATAGGAAAAACTATTAATTTCCAGAGACCTTGCTCATTCCTACTTGATAAATGTGTACACTGCCCTCAGGGCATACGAATCTTCAAGCAAGAGTAGGCAATGCCTCTTTGAGTATCACTTATCTAGTGTGAGGCAGAAGTTTCTTCAGGGATTATATTTCTCAAAGCCCTAGTTGAAAAGAAGCAATGTTAACCTGCGTTACCCAAACAATAAAAAAACGTTATTGCAATATCTGTTACCATAGTTCTGCTCCCTAGTTCTCAGCGACCCAAGGTGAGTACTTTTCACGAGGTCTTGGGGCTGTCTACTGATACTGTGGAGTGTCTCTGGGTGAGGGGCTGCAGATTACCAATGGTGTCCAAATGCCTTGGGTTTCATTGCACTGCTCGCTGAATGCCAAGTATTCCTGTGTGAGTCCTGAGTCCCCAAGCTGCCCGCGCTTAGTTTAAGAGGACAAACCCTGCAAGAAGAGTTTGCATGGATGAGGCCGACGATCCTCCTGGGTGCACAGCATAGAGCCAGCACCAAGGATGGTGGGTCCAGGTTCCAGGCACCACTAGGGGAAATGTTTGTTAGAAAAGAAAACGAGTCGAGGTAGAAGAAATATGCTGCAGGGTACCTTCAGCCACGAGGTGAGAAGGAAGTAGGCTTTATGGAGCAATAGAGTGGGCAGTGGTCTTGGCAGCAGATGGATCAGCAGGTCGAGGGATAGAAACACAAAAGAAAAAGCACAGGGAATAGCAGATGGGGCCAGGAAAAGAAGTACAGCACTCACTAATGGAAGAACGAACCCCAATTCCAGGACTGATGAGCACTGCTTTGCATAAGGAAAATCACTATACCAGGCTGACATCAGCATGCCTGCTGACCAACACTTTGGTGGCACCTTTTTGCAGGAGGGCATAAAGCAAGGAAGTAAGGACATGCAGTGTTGTTTGTGACTTCTTCACTTAATGATAACTGTTCCTGGACAACAATCAAATATTTTGCCCTGAGAGGCACTAATGCGCCATTATCCCTATACAAACGAAACGCAGTGCACTGGAATATTAACATACAAAATCGCCATTTCTGTAACACATCTCTTACCTCATGTACTCGATCTGGTATGACCTTTCTGGCTTGGCATGCCCCACAAGTATTCCATTGTATTGCATTGCATTTCAAAGCTAGGTTCTCCCATTATGACTAGTAATAGGGCCTGTCTTCTTGTGATGGCCCCAGAGCTCCATGAGTGAAATGGAATTGTTTCTGTGCATTGCATCCCAAATGGCAGCACCAGCCCTAAGCGAAGAAGAGTAGAACGTCTCCATTAGAGCATCCACCTATGCAGCCTAGAGTGCTGTCTTTGGCACTGAAATCCCTTTCCAGGTCACAAAAATCTAGACCCATTCAAAGGCCAGGCTTTCAGCACTAATTGGAAGAATTATCTTAGAGTCTTGATTATTTTGCCCTTCCTGAAGCAATGGCACTCTAGGGAATGAGTAGTCATTAGCTAGCTCTCCCTAATCCAGATCTCTCTCCCTACAAGTATGTGATGACGATGCACATTTAAAGAGCCCACCAGTTACACAATAAGGGTCTCTTGGTGCTAAGCAAAAGAAGTCTAATTCCTACAGATAATATGTGCTCACTTTGGGAGGTGAGCTGGAGGGGGCTCTGTGTTTAACTGAATAACCAGGTTTTTTGGCCCTTTCGAAAACTGCGGGATTGGTTTCACGCATTATCAAGGAGTAGCAACCCATGTGCCTGATTGCATACACTGTGAAAACTGGGTAGGTGGCTGTCTCCTGTGTAACAAGGGCTCGCTCTACCAAGTCCATGTATCTGTCAAACAGCGTACCATGGATTCAATGTTTTTGTCTCGACCAGATTCTTCTCATTGTCACCCTTTGAGTCAACCCAAGAATTTTAACCTCCTTTCCACTTCTACTTAGCCCTACCACGGTCTCCTCCCTCTCGTCCTCCCTTCTTCCTTAAGTACTTCTCCCTCACCTAAGACGCCTTCCCAAAATGCCCTATCACTCTTTGTGGTAGCATACTAGCATTTTAGTAAAACATCCTCATCGACATCGCTGCTCTCTTATTCCCTCTTTTTCTATCACTCCTTTTCCTCTCCCGGTCGCTCGTATCCTTCTCTCCTTGGTTCTTTCAGTGACATTAGGGCACCGTAAAGTGACATTTCAAATACCAACTTAATGTAACACATCTACAGCTACTCGTTTGTGAGTCAATTATAGAAATTCAGAAATTACATAGGTACAAACAGAAATGCAGAGACTGGAAGGCATAACGGAGCTTGTCGAGAGTGACGCGACATCCATGGTACACCCCACGGGTGGGTGAGGACTTTTTCCCTATTTATGGGAAGAATCCAATAACCACCTAGTCTAACCGGAACTTGAGAGACGTGCAGCGGTTACCATTGGTCTCCCCTGGGTTCTTAATTGTGGTTAGGTAGCTTCTGACATGCGTCACCTGGAATCACCGACTACAGCGGATTTGTGATTGGATAACTTATTTATTCGTTCGTCCTTATTGGAGACATTGCCTCTGTGCCGCTGTTATTTTGTTACTTAATTTCAATTCTCGCTCTTTCCATGTTCTCATTGTAGCTTTTTTCCCCTTCATTGAGCGCTCTTAATTTGATTTGCTTTCCCAGTATGCGCGCCTCAGACCCCGGGCACTTTTCGTAGTTCCGGTTGTCCTTTGTTTATTTCCAGCCCCTCCAAATGACGATAGAGTCGCTGCCTCCTGCTTGCGTCCCTTCTGGCTTTTTGAAGCTGATAAGTGCATGACTAAGCAGCAGGAGTGCTGGTGGTGCTCCAAAGACAGGCCGGTCGGCGTCAGTCCATGGTAAAGACTGACGCAGGACAGGAAGTGCTGCCTCCGACAAAACAATGTATTAAAAATATGACAGAGCAACTCTATTTTAGCCGCAAGACAGTGGGATCTCTACAGCAGGCTTGGTACACAAAAACAATGATGCTCCTTGCATTTCCATTGAATTTACCTTCAACTAGGTTCCCTCAGGCAAAGCTTTCCTGGCTTTAGTGCTACGAAGTGCTCGAAATGCAAAGATATAAGTCCAGTCTCTAGTCGCTGGTTGCTACTGGCAACAGTAGGTCCTCTCTAAGTAAAAATACTGGAAGTCTAGGGAGAAATTCTGCCCCCCCCACTCTCTTTCAAATTAAAGAAGTATTGGTATTCAATGCTTGACTGTACCTATCCAAGTTCTCAGCCATAATCAGTTCTATCAGAATAGAAAACATAAGTCTTGTCCATGATCTCATTACCCAGTATGACTTAGATTTTTAGCTTCTGGCAGAGTCTTGTTTTCTTGAACCTCCTTGTGCTATGATAACCTCTACATAATTGTGGTGAATTGCAAGATTTTCATCACCTTTGTCATCTACATCATCTTATTCTACCGCCCCTTGGCCCCAACCCCTTTTTGCAGCATCATTTCCTCACCCAGGCTAATTCTATCTGTTTAAAGCCACCAAAATGATTATTATGAGTAGTTTTAATACATGGTCACTTGTCTATGTGTAAAAGTAACTAGTAGCTTAATAAGATACCTGGGGATTCTTGGACTTAAATAACTGGCATTGGGTCGGTCAAACTCTGCAGGTTGTATTCTCGTTTTGGTCTTTGCCCACCAGTCCTGTTTTGAATGCACTACCTCTTATGCCTGTGCGCCTCCCCTACTTTTCCTATGAGTCCCATTACAAAGCCTACAAGGTAAACCTTTTCTGTGGTCGTGGACAAGGGAGACTACTCCTGAATCCCTGTCTCAAGCATTAGACAATTCCTTATTTGACCTAGATGGTTCCTGAGATTTTCCAATTTCCGTGCTGGCTCCTTTGGATCTGGACAGTCGCCCTGTACCCAGCCCTTAAAGCTCCCATGGCCTTACGCTAGCTGCAGCAAGTGCCTGCCCCTGGTTTAACAGCACCCCTGCTCTCTTGACTGAACGACATTTCTTGTAACAGATATCTCATTCTTCTAGGCTTGAAAATGAAGTGATCTGCAAATTGGTACTTCAGGACAAGCCTGTGCACCTAGAAAGATTAATCAACTGGCAACCGAAGACAGAGGCTAGGGTGGAAGACACTCTACCTTCAGGGTACAGAAAACACAAATAGAGTAGAGGGTGATGAAATGACCACATTCCATGCAAAGTAGTAGCGTCTCAAGCCATTGAAAGAAGAACGTATCCTGTGGTTCCTCTTGTGCACAGCACCACCACAGCAACCCTTGTATCCATGGTCACAAAGTACTGTGAGTAGAAGAGTGAGGAGCAGAGGGGAGCATGCAGGGACTGGGAATTGGAACCTGCAGTTTGTTGTCAATGGTGTTGTCAATGTCACGTAAGATGGTTGTTTGGTTTTTGACATGAAGATGCTGCAGTGCACGCCTATGTGGATTCTGCTATGGTAACAGTGCTGTAAATACATGCCTGGACTAAGGTGATTCCAAAATAATTTCCAAAGGGGCTTCACATAACAAATGTAATTTTTTAGCATGAAGCTGGTACTTCACAGGCCTCTGCTAAGGTGTTACATTATAGCGTGAGCCAAGTTACAAACTGGCATCAGGGAAGTACTTGCACCTAATGAAAAACTTTAGTGCCTGAATACTGGGCCTGTATGAAGAGTAAACTGTATATGAAGAGTAACCTGCATCTGGTCAACACTCCTTGCACATGGAGCTCCCGCTACAACAGTGAGCTGCCCTATTACATCAGAAACACTAAACTCATAGGGCATCAGTGGGGATCTTTTGAGAGGCAGGCATTTTCAACAGAAGTATTCTAGTATAGCGTCAAACCTAGTGCACTCTTATGACTGGCAGAGATAACGTTATGGACACACATTATGGGCCTCATTATGAGTTTGGCGGGCAGCGGAGGCCGCCCCCCAAACTCTTCTCACCATCAGGCCACCTGGGCAGCCTGAACCCCGCAAGCCCTATTAGGAGTTCACCGCAGGGCCTTAACATTGCAGCCGGCTCCTAATGGCTGCAATGTGGGGGTGCGGCTGGTGCAGAGGCACCCGTCGCGCATTCCACTGCCCGTAAATCAGGCAGTGGAATGCTCGATGGGGCTGTGCATGGGGGCCCTTGCACTGCCGGTGCCAAGTGCATGGGCAGTGCAGGGCCCCCCAGGTCCCCCGAGTCTCCCATTCCACCAGCCTTTCCATGGCGGCGTAAACCGCAATGGACAGACTGGCGGATGGGGACTCGTAATCCCGAGGGCAGCGTTGCTTGCTGAGACCGCCAGGCTGCAGGCTGGTGGCAGCCTGGCGGTGACGGTGGTTGGACCGTGGCAGCTCCGCCACGGTCATAATGTCGCGGTTGGACTTCCACTTTGACAACAGTCCGACCGCGACTGTGACCCTGGCAGTCTGGTGACCGCCAGGGTCTTAATGAGGCCCTATTTCTTTAAATAGAATTTGCAATTTATGTTTTTTCTCTAAATAGTGGACACTGTATAAGGATTTATTAATAGTGGCACACAGTAATAGGCACTACCTGTCTGGTAACACAAGTATTTGCCTACTGTGTGCCAATAATGTGTTAATCAAGTATATATCTTTTTTTATTGCCAAGCTCATGATTTTATACTTTAGTTAACCAGATACACTGCCGGAATCCGAGGCATAATATTGATTAATTGCTTCTCATTTAAATATGCCTATAGACCCTTTGGGTTTTTAAGTTATCTAAAATAAGTCATTTGGGTCAATGTTTCCAAAATGCATACTTTTTGCTTGCCACCTCCCCTTATGTCGTCCCCCGGTGCAATGAATGGCTGATTTGAACTTTCTCTTTGATGGATCAACTTGGTTCCCAGTCCAGCTGTGGAATGATGACCACATTGACTGCTGCATACATTTTGCAACATTGGCTGCAATAATGCCCAACGTTGCTCCACCTGTTAAATCTAAAAGGCAGAAGCATCAACAGAATATTCTGGGTGGTTTAATCGATCCCTTTCCAGCCCAGATCCAGGAATCCAGCAAAGGAATGGAAACTGAAGAGGTGCTGCTGTTGCAAGAAAGAATGCAAGAAAAAAACAGATACATAACCCTGCTCTGTCTGCTATTACAAAAGGGTTCCTTCTAACGTCTAATTAGTTCATTATGCTTGGGTAATCTTGCATAATGTTGGTAATTTCACATAATGCATGTTATGTAAAATTCCTGAAGTGATGCTATTATATATAATTGTGTGCCTTCGTTGCAAAAAGATTAGCGTTTGCACATGGAAAGTATGCAAACGACCAGAATACTACGGGCTGCTGTTTGCAGAGCTTGCGTTCATAGCACTACATTTAGCATAATAAACGAGGCTTTCTCTTTTGGACAAGAATGCTGACAGATATAATCTGACAACCTACTGCGTCTGCCACTACACATTTTTATAGGGAAATCTGTAAAAGCATAAGATGTTCTTGTGCAGCTCTCATTTCTTCTTTGAACAGCGGGGCCCATCAGTCCTTCAACATTGGCTCTACGAAGCCCAGACCATGTAAACTTAAAGGTGAAATAGACACGGGGACGGGTGGATGGGTACACAATTAGCGATACTTGGCTCAAGGCCCACTTAATCTTTACCTTCTATGTGGAAGAAATCTAAATTGAAGTGAAGAAAAAAATCTGTGTATCAACACTCATCCAAGAGTTAGATACTGCTACAAAAATCCCTTCTACTTTGTGAGAAAATCATGCGGTCTCCATTCACAATTAACCTTTGTCCTCTTTCAAAAGATTCACGGTAACTAAGCATACAGTGCACTGTGCCTGCCCATACCGTATGTGTATTCATATGTTGTACTGCATCTGGGCACCTGCATCTCTCTGGTACTTTAACCAACAAACGTACTGTCGCCATATCGTTCCATGTATTTCGAACACTTTTCAGCCAGTCCTGGTCTTCTATTGACCAACCATTAATAGATGTGTAAATGATATTGGTTCAATTGAAGCAAACAAATGCTGGGTGCATGCTTTGATTTCTCAAACAAAAGCTCAGCATCAAAAGTGAAAAGGAGCATGGCAACCGTGGTTACACTTTTCTTATTTCAGGTGAATTGCACCTAACTTTGTCATTAGCTTGTGTTTATATTCCCCTGCCTCCTGCAGTACACTGCTGCAGTGACCCATGATGGAGCCAGGAGCTGCTGGAAAATGAGAATAACCCCTACTTTGAACCAAAGTTCAAAAGGCACCGAGTGAGCAAAGCAAGCGAGCCTGTAGTCACTAGCAGAGTTCCATCCATCCATGTATACTCTCACCCTTCCGTCCACCCTCTCACCCATCTATTCATTCATCCCTTTACCGTCTTCATGCTTCCAATTGTTCATTACACCATCTATGAATTTACCATTCAATCGATCCATCCTTTCACCCACTCGTCCATCCAACCATCCGACCATCCCTTCGCTAATCCACCAAACCTTTAATCATTCCGTCCTTCATCCTTTCGCCACCAATTATCTGTCTTTCGTCCACCCAACCAAACTTTCACCCGTGTAACCTTCTGTTGACCAATGTACATTTGTTCAGAAATTCAACTATCCACGATCCATCCTTTGACTCACCCACTGATTCATCCATCGATCCTTTCATCATTTCCCTCTCATATTTTCATCCTTTATTCTATCCATCCAACTTCATCCTTTCATCTTTTGTTGTTTTCACTTTTCCTTTCATCGGTCCTTCCCGCCTTCTATGTTTATTTCCTTCATTTCACCCTTCGTTCATTTCACCCATCCTACTTTCTATCCTTCCTTCCCCCTTTTTCCATGTCCCTTTCTATCGAGTTATCCTTCTTTCTTTTTCTCCTCCAATATCTTCCCATCTCTCGGTCCTTTTTGTCCACGTTTTTATCGCTGCTCTTTTAATACCAGCCTTCATTCACCAGCCTTTTGCTGTCACTTCTCAGCCCTGTTCTGGTATTTCCTCACAGTGTCACTTATGACTTTTTGTCTGAAGGCTCGCTGATATAAGAGACCCCCTTAGAACTAATAAATGTTTAGTGGCAACCCCCTACTGTAGCTGCTAAATTGGAAAGGGGTCGGGGGAGGTTCACTACACCATTGCTGCAGAGCCACTTTGAAATCGGTGACTTATTTCAGTTATTTAAGGAGTGATTTGCAGACAGTCTATCACAGCAAGTGCCTTGGCAGAAAATGGTTTCTACTCAGGAGCTTCTGTATTCACAGTGCTGCCAATGAACATGGGTGGTGCCAGGTTAGCGTGGTGCAATAAGTATTATCCGCACACCATGCATGACACTTTCATACCCCCGATGCTGCTCCTTTCGCAAAACCAACACGTCCACATTTCATTCTTCATGTGTCTTCACAAGATTTAATATTGCACGGCATCTGTAATGCCAAACCTCAGAAGAAAGAGTTGTCAACCAAGAACTGGTGAACAGAGCGATTGTGGTGAACTGAGTGCAGTCTCAGACCCCCTTCCGATCTGCAGACTGGTCTTCTGCTCGCTCTTTGGTTCTCTTTCTTGCAATCTCACTACAGAGTCAGCCCATGCATGATTAATACACGGGTAGCAGGGAGCCTAGTAGCCCGTTTCTCATTTACTTAGGCGCTAGGCTCTCTTCGAATAATATTCCCAGGGTGGCTTATACCAACAGTAAAAGTTGCAAAGCCATAACAGTGCAAATAACAGTTTCTCAACTCATTGGTAATTATTCATAATCTCATATATGCCATCGCTTTATACATAAGTGTTTGAGGTACATCAACCTCGTCAGTCACCACACAGCTATTAAAAAACTGAATCACTCTCCTGGCTATTCAATCTTGCCTATAGAAGGAAGACCCAACCTTCTCAACCACATCTTGTCTAGATATCAAACCTGCAACATGAAGCTCGACAAGCCACTAGGAGGGAGGATCACAGATAGCGCTTAATTTGTAAAATAATGAATGCCAGTGCCCAAATCTCTGCTAAGAATCCTGCAGCTAATGTTTATTAAGTGGCAGATGGACGAATACCAAGGATGCAGAGACTTAAATCCACCTCGTGCCTCTTTAATCCACTACCAGACACTCCTTGGCCTGCCTCTCTCTCATTCTGGGGTGTCCCTGCTTTCTCCCTTTGCGATGGTTTTCCTTTCTCTTCCTCCGTCCTTCCACTTTGTGTGTTTTCCCTTTCTTGCTCTCTGTAAATGTTTCATGCAGACAAACCAGGCGCAGTCCCCAAATATGAGTGCCAGTGGGGCCCAACATAAACCACCAGAGTAGATTAGTCAGTGGGCACAGAGTACTGCACGCTGGGACTCAGGGTAATGTTTTACTAGCAAGCAAACAGGGCAAAGTCTCCTCAGGTTTCCCTTATGTTTCTCCTTCTTTATGTGAGAATGAACCGAAAGAGCAGCGCTGCCTGAATATGGCCACAGTACATCAGCGCGCAGGGGTCTGTCTGAGACACACACAGAGGGGTTGATGGAGAGGAGCAGCCCCTTGCAGGAGAAGCAGACACAGTGAGTAAGCTGCTCCGTTTTAATGATAGCTTGCTGTTTGACCACGTGTATGTATCTCATGAGGGAGGAATGAATGAAGAGGTAACGGGGACTAAGATGATCTAAAGAACTTGCACCCGTTTAGAACCCACTATTACCTCTTGCACATTGGTTGCTCAGACATTTACCACCAGGTAACACTTGTGTTAGTTGAGTGTGCAAAATTCAGATCAGGTGTGATTTGCTCTCACCTCCTAATGGGTGGGAGCGAATTCTATTTGCCACCATTTTAACACAGACGCAGCTAAGAATGAACACCTGAGAAGCCTGAGTCACAAAAAGAAGATACATTTACACATGTGCGTGTACTTCTATGCACAGGTTTAGACGCATGGCTTTCCTGAATTGACGAGCATTCCCAAATGTATTCCCAAAAAACTGCACCATTCACAGCTTCCAGGCGCACTTCTGAGAAAGTCATGTGACATTTGCTATTTCCTCAGTGCGAAGTTACACGCACAGTATATCCCTTCATTGGGGAGCACCACTTCGCTGTGTCAGTCCACATTCATTTTCTATTTTTTCCATAGGCAGTACGCTTTTTTTTTTTACAACGGAGAAACCCCTTTATGCCTGATAGGTATTATTTGGTGGATTCCTGGTAGCCATAAACGAATGCATTTTCTATACTGTTAAAGGAGCTCTGGGGTTTTAAGGGAGATCTCTGTCCATGGTGCTGAAACACAGGTCGTGTGTACTGTTTCTGTACGACTGCTAGTGTTCATCTGCAAATGTCCCCTGCCTTCCCTGGTGCAATTCACTAAGATCCTGAGCCGAACATGTGTGAAGTCCGATTGAGATGTGCCCTCCGTTCGGATTTCCGAAGCACCCTGTCGATGTGTTCCTAATGATTCACAATGCTAAAATATTTCAGTGTGAAGGGCATCAGATAAAATGGCAATTTCGAAGTCCTGGCCACTTGGATGAGATTCGCCCGACCATTCCACTACACTGCAGACCTTTGACCATGAGCGGCTGTGATTGTGCTGCAGAGGAGGAGCAGGAGCAAATAATTTGGCATGGTTGACTAAATTATGCGGCAAAGAAAGGCGAATTATGAGGCACAACGTGGCACATATTGTGATAGTATTGTTTCATAATTTTGTCATTTTACACCTGGTAACAGTGTCTGAGAAATGAGTTCACCTTAATTTGTATCAGTTTAACATCCATATACAACAATTAGAAACTGAAAGATGGCCAGTCGACCTTTGCAAAAAGCCTTCCGATGCGCAGGTGCCCGAATTGCCATAGTTTTTGTAACTTTTGATCTGTTTAAGCTAAAAACATTTTTTGGGTAAAATCTGCTAATTATGTGCAGGTGACAGATTATGTGGCAAATCCATAACTATGCAAACATAGCCACAGCATCACACAATTCCAAGGACCCTTCCACCCCCTTCCACAATGTCAAATTTTCCTTCTTTACTATCAACCCTCCCACATGCACACTGGCAAGGGAAGTATCTCTAGCCATGCGGAATTTCTACTCCTCCCTCTTTTCTCAATGGTTTCTTCCATTCTGCCACATACTAAGCTATGCCTCTCTTCTTCTAAACCACCTATGGTCTTCGCCAACTCATTCTACCTCTGCGTGGAGAAGATACTCCAAATCCATCCACCCAATATGGCCTCAACCTTACTATTCTAGGCCCAAAAATATTGAGACCCCATAATTCGATCACACAGTCATTGTATCACTGTTCAGCGTGGACTCTGTCAAGCCGGAATTGTCCTTTATATATTCCATCGGGGCATTTCTCCGGTGGGCTGGAGCCACAGAAGGCCGATTTTGGAAGCCCAGGGCCTCAGCTACTGCCTCTGTCACTTTCCCCAGCTGCCCGAGATTAAAAGCCCTAGACACAGGAGGCTCAAGGCAAAGAGAAGGAGGGAAGGGGGACAGATGAGAGAAAGATAGAGAATGGTAGGATGGAGAGAGAGAGAGAGAGAGAGAGAGAGAGAGAGAGAGAGAGAGAGAGAGAGAGAGAGAGAGAGAGAGAGAGAGAGAGAGAGAGAGAGAGAGAGAGAGAGAGAGAGAGAGAGAGAGAGAGAGAGAGAGAGAGAGAGAGAGAGAGAGAGAGAGAGAGAGAGAGAGAGAGAGAGAGAGAGAGAGAGAGAGAGAGAGAGAGAGAGAGAGAGAGAGAGAGAGAGAGAGAGAGAGAGAGAGAGAGAGAGAGAGAGAGAGAGAGAGAGAGAGAGAGAGAGAGAGAGAGAGAGAGAGAGAGAGAGGTAGGTGCTGGTTAGAGCATTTTGCCAGGACCCCACTTGGTTCATGGGTCTGGCCGTGGTCTCTGCTCCCCGTTTATCCCCCTACCCCAAAAACTCAGTGCCAGCTCCATTACACCTACCGCCACTTTACCCAGGTAACAGCCTATACCTCTTTCCACCTCACACAAGCCCCTGCCTCCTCCATTCAACCACCACAGTTAGTTGCATAAGGCAAAGGATGGGGCCCCCTTGCAAAATGTGATGAGGGGTCCCTGAGTCTCCCAAATCTCACAGATATTCATTGGCATTGGGCTGAATACCCCCGCCCCTTCCCCTCCCACCCCAAGAAGGACTGGAGTTCCCCTGAAGGGTTCGAGGCCCCTCTGCACAACAGGGGCTGGAGCTGCGTGCATTACGCCTCTGCCCACATTGTGCGTTCCCGTTCTCTCCCCATCCACTCTTTATGCTTCCGCTCTACCTCCAGTACGAGCCGGTGACCTCTACTTTTCTTCCTCACATGACATCTGCCGGTCCCATTCAATCAACCGACACTACGTTTCGACATCTTCATTTGACCACTATTCGCAGCCTGTTACTCCCATTCTACCCTTCCATCCAGCACCCAGATCCGGTCTCTTCCGCTGGATTCTCCCGGACACAGTCTGTGCCTCAGCCATTCTTGCCTCACTGCACACACTCCGCCCCACCCCCACACTGCCGTAGCACATGGGCTGTGCCGCACTCTTTCCACCCCTCTCCTCGCCCAGCACGTGCTTCCACATTCACCCTCCTCACAGACACTGCACTCATTTGGGGCCCAGTTTGTGTGGTACCTCCAATTGGACCACCCCCACAGCCCCCCCTCTCACCCCACCTCCTCAGTCCCTGCCGCCCCACCTACCATCACGCGCGGCTCCCACATGATAAAAGATCTCATTATAGAACACCAGGCAAATTCATTTTTATTTTTAATGAACTAGGTGGTTTGCGAGCAGAACCTCTTTGCCTGGATAATGGGGCAGGACGGGGCTCCCGGCGAGCCGCAGTCCTGTGGCCAGCTCATTAACCAGGAGCAGTGTGAAAAGAGGGCAGAAGAGAAGGGGGCAGGGCAGTACACAGAACCCCGTGGAGGGCAGGAGGATGAGGGAAAGGCTTTACCAGGACAGGTGTCGTGGGGGGCGGCGAGAGTATAGGCCAATGACTGCAGCCACGAGAGGAGCAGGGGAGAGATACACACGGCATTTTCCAGAGGCAGCAGCCCCTGGGAAGCACGAGAGAGAGTGCGGACCACTCGAGGGGGCAGTGGAGGAAGGGCATGTCCATACCCAGCAATAGCAAGGGGGTGGGGTTGGGACAAGAGAGTAGGCCAAAACCCAACAGGCCCTGCCAAGGAGCACTTAGGAAGCAGGGGCAGGAGCTGGAAGGAGGCCAGGCCTCGGGCACCCATGGCAGCTGAATGGTAAACAGAGGACGGTGAGAGATAGTGGGCAGGCCTTGCCCAGGAGCACCGAGGAGGGCGGAGAAGCAGAAGGGGTGTGATGTGAGTGAGCCATAAATTGAGGTATTTTACTCCTTGTTAATTGGTCTCTATGTTTTGATGGGGGAGCCCTCTCCATGGTGCTGAAATACAGGGCTCGTTTTGTGTTGTTTCTGTTGGACTGCTGGGGTTCATCTGCATATTTCCTCAGCTTTGCATGTGCTGCAGATACTGAGCAGAACATGGGTGAAATCTGACTGGGATTGGCCATCCGTTCAGGGGATTTCCAGTGCCCCCGTCGATGTGCCCAAATGTTTCAGTGTACGGGACAGGAGGTAAAATGGCCATTCTCCCACTCCTAACAACTTGCATGAGATTCGCCCCATCCCTTCACGACTCCTACACTTTGACTCCTTCTGATCACATTAACGACCCTCAGCCATCTGACTTTTCTTCTGTCTGATTCTATTCTACCTCATCCTCCTCCCTCCCACAATTTCAAATGCTCTTTCTTCGCCCTCATCCCTCCCGCAGATATTCTGTAAAGCCCTCAATTGCTAAAACAAGGCTTTATGTTTTCTTTCTTCTGGGGAATTAGGGTCAGTTGACTATCCAAATGAAAGTAAAAGTTCTCTCACCACTTAAGGAGGTGCAAAACACTGGCCCAAATAAACAGTCCACAGACCTGGCCTCTAACTCATGAAAAACCTATATATCTCTTGAAAAAGTGGTTCACCCCTTCACACTGCGCTAGGAAGCATGCTGCAGATGAAGTACTGTAGTGGCAGATTCTATCAGGACTCACCATTGCTAGGGGCGGACGAAATATTCTGTTTCACCTCCGGAATTAGCTGAGTTCCAGCCAAATTCCACCTATCGCCAAGTGACCGAATTGTTGTCCTTTGAGGCTCCAGAATATGCGTTTGGCGAGCGAAAGCAAGATTTCGTGTCCCCTAGCTCAATATTTAACACAGGTGGCCGTCAGTGTTCGCAAGCAGTCACTGTCAGAAGGCTGTCGTTCAAGTAGATTTTCTACTTCAGTGGCAACAAAATCAACTCAAATGGCCACTCGCCTTTGTGCACCGCGTGATGTAGTTCATGCTGATTTTCTGCTGCTTGTGCTACCAGGGCTAAATTGAAACATGAGCTGCATATTTTCTGCCCGTTTGCAAACTTCCGCGGCATCTCGCAGAGTTTTTCTGTAAATCGGAGGTATTCCGCAGAGTGACACTCCGCAAGTTCCACCCACCCCTAGGCATTACCAGAGTTGGATATATGTAGCGTTGGAGACCACACAAAGTATTCTCATGTGCTAGTGGGCAAGCGCAGCCTTTAAAATGGAAAAGGGGAAAGGTGTCGTGGGACACTCCTCAATCTACAGTTACTTCAGAGATCATTGTTGGAACAGGCCAACTTCAGAGTTTGGCCCTTCATATATGGACATAAGGAGTCAAAGGTCACGGACCCTAGGCCAATATTCAGCACCTGCACTAGATACCCTGGTATGCAGCACATGACCAGAGCGTGGAATAACAGGTCTCTCTCAATTAGGACATGAATCTGCTTCGTTACAGCACTCTCTAACCAATAGCCTTGAAAGGGCGGATTCAAACCTGGAGTAGCCCCTTTGCATGTCAACAGGTTAAAGTCATTAGTGATTTAGGGGTGCATTTCCAGTGTAGAAACAAACATTAGTGACCTTCGAGTCACCTGGGACAAGAGCACTGACCAGTTCCTTAACTGTCTTGAAAAGAGCTGCACCCCCCTGGACCAACACAGGGGCATTTAACAACTGTTGGGCATGCACCCACTTCAAGCATGGGTAACAACTCGGAGCGCTCTGGCGATATACCTCAGAGAATTAAGGCCGACACGGATGAATGCAGCCAAAGTTAGTTAAAGAATGAGCATCTTCACAAAAATAGAAACAAACCATAATTCATTTATTTGTTTATTTATTCATATAGAAGCACTGGAACATGTATCCTCGAGGCTACGATAGAGCACTGAAAGGAAGAGGAGTTCCAAGTAGAAGAAGTAGAGTGCAACTGAATGCAAGATGAGGCATAGGTTGTCATTTTTATTTTAACACTTCTCTTGTCAGCACCACAGATAAGATGAAATACAAATCTATAATTAAGCCTACAAGCAGAAACTCCCACTGGCAGACGTGATCATGGTTAGAGACACTGTATTGTCTCTGATAAGTATTTGAGTGTGTTAGATGACCCAGGGCCCAATCACCATATGGCCACTAAATTTAAAGATTGTGCGAAATGTACATAATTATGCAAAATTTCAGAAACGTTACATAAAACAATGCATAACGACATAAAATACAAATGTAAGAATCCTATATTTTAGCACCAAATACATCCTTGTGTCACTTTTTGGCACGAAGATGCTTTTAAACAAACACAGCAAACAATAAACACTTGCATATTATTATTCTTGTGAGTTTGTGATACATTTTTACCTCAAATAGCACCATTTGTGGTAATGTTTTTACTGCAAATGACATGTAATTACATTGTGGTATAATAACATAATTTCAGGAATTTTACATAACAAGTGTAATGTGAAATTTCCAAAATTACATAAAATATACCTACTTACATATGCCCTACAATCCCTCCTGGGGTATAGGCCATCAACTAGGTCTCTCCAGCCATTTCTGCCCTGGGCTTTTCTTTCAATCTGACTCCAGGTCTAACCCATTTCCTTGCAGTCAGCCTCGAGGCCTGTTTTCCTTTTTCCTTGAGGGTTCCAGGTGAGGGCATGCCTGACAGGGTTTCAAGGAGGGTTTGCAGAGGGTGTGACCTATCCAATCCCAGCGTGTTTTCATGATTTCTTCACGAGCAGGGAGTTGGAAAGTCTGCCGCCATAGGTCGTTGTTATTGATGGTGTTTGGCCAGTGGATTTGGAGGATTTTCCTCAGACAGGTATTGATGAAGGTTGGTGGTTGTTACTGTTGTCCTCAAAGTTTCTACTCCATGCAGAAGAACTGATTTTACATTGATGTTAGAAAGCCTGATCTTGATTTGCAGCGTTAAGTCCTTGTACCGCCACATCTTCTTTAGCTGAATGAATGCCGCCCTTGTTTTGCAGTTTGTTGCCTTGACATCGGCATCTGTGCTGCCCTGCTTGTCAATGACAATGCCCAGCTAGGTGAAGGCCTCAAACTCTTCCAGTGCATCACCTGCAAGAGTGATTGCAGTTGCGCTAGCCATGTTAGCCTTCAGTATCTTAGATTTTCCACTGTGGATGTTGAGACCACGTTGTGCTGATGTGACTACCACTCTGTCGGTCTTCTCTTGCATCTAAAAATGGGTTTGGGAGAGTATTTACCTGCATAATTACATTTTGTCCAGGCCTAAACATCTGTGCAGTTCTTTTGGTCTTCTTGGGCTGACTTGCATTATTTTCTCTTGCATTATATATTTTTTCTCAGATCAGCAAACTGCTGCTGGGCCATGGGCTAAACTTCAGAATTAGTCCAAGCCATGAAGGGACAAGTAGAATTAATCTTCAGTCCAAAAAGCACAAGCAGTGCTCGCCATGCAAATAGTGAACAGTACAGTCCTAGTTTGTGGTTGTCCATCCAAAAATCCACTGCCTATTAGAGACTAGCATATTTAAATCTTCAAGGACTAAGCCAGTCAGAATAATGGTCACCTTTGTGGTCTGTTCTCCAATGTGGCCAGCCAGAGATTGTCTTCAGTGGGATCTTCTATGTAAATTTCCAACCCAAGTAAGGCAGAATAGAAAGAGCTACATAGTAAGGAGGTTTCCTTTGCTGTTGTTGGCCAGATTCTGCCTGGTCTTTCTGTGCTTTGTTGAGGAAGCTGTCAGGGCTGGAAGAAACGTGGATGTCCCATAGAGAGTGTGGCAAGAAGAGAATCAGAACTGAACATAATGGTGCTAGCGTGCAGTGATCTACAACTTTCTTTCACACAGGCAGCATGTCTTGCATCAGGGGTAAAGCCACATTATGTTTCCATAATGATAAATGACTACCACTTCCTTACAACCGCTCATTATAGTGATTGAGGGGTGATGACTCCTTAACACTAATTGCAGGGAACCAATTTAGCAGCTTCGGTCCCCCAGCAAGGGCATAGGGCTTTTTTAGGGGAGCACTGGGGTTGGTGTGAAAGTGATCAATTAGATTAGAGGTGACTTGGGCATGCAATGAAAGCGTATTGGGACAATTACAGAAAAAAATAATAAAGACATAAAAACGGAAAAACAGTCTAGGCTTTTATTCGTCGCATCCCCTGGTTCCAGTAGTCTCAAACTACACTCAAAGTAAAGAGTCGCAGAGTAAGAACGTTCCAGTCTTATAAAACATATACCATGGCTGGTAGCTTTTGAAATATCAGCCTATTACGTTTATCCATTGGCCTTTTATCCAATTGTAAGAGGCATTGGCACCAAGGAAGTTCTCACCAGGCCACAAAATATGATCTGTGACTCATCCTGGTTCTCCTACACTCTGTCTTCGAGGTGCTGCGATCTTGAAGCACCCAGTAGCGCCAACAAACTCATCGGTAACCATTAGTTTTTTAGGCACTGGCTTATTTTACCCCAAGTGCCCCCAAACTGTGATCACTAAACAAATCTTACAGCCATAGAGGTTCACCAGAAATCTCTGACCATCATCAGTCTTTAGAGTAAAAACCGTTTATGTTGCAAGAACCCTAATAATTTGGATCAAATTGTGACCAGATCAGAATATAAATTGCTATGTCCTTTCAGATGCGTTGAGTATTCCATAAACTGCAGTCCGGCCAGTGTTACATTGTACCTAACTTGTGCTACCTATTGCTACTTAGGTTAAAGGGGCTGTCTAGTGAATGATGTAACAACCCAATTGGAAAGCCTACAAACCTCATAAAATTATGCACCATTCTATAATGTTATTGTTTATGATTGTTAACATTCAAGACTGGGTAAAGAGGACTGCCCTTTTTCTCTGAACACTGGGTGGCTTTCAAATAGCTCCTTTCACTCAGCAGGTGATAGAAGCTATCTTGTTAATGTCATGCTGTGATTTGTCCTGCTTGTTTGACAGGGCTGTTCTGGGAGACAAAACAGTACTAGGCAGCAAAATAAAAGTGACCCTCATTAGTGAATCAGGTATTTAGAAAATTGTCAAATATTTGCAAATCATGGCAGTTTTGATCTTGAATAGAAAAGCTGTTTTGCAATGTGTGGGAGACTGCGCACATTTGTGCTTGTTGCAGGGAATGTTTGTTATGATATAAAAGAAATCAACAGTAAAAGCTTGCCCAGCAGCCCATAAAAGAGGCTCTCAAGCAGCAACACAGAAAGCCTACAAATTGACCTGTCAGACTAGCCCTTCTGGCACTGTCGATTTCCTTATAGGCCAGTCCTACCCTTTTGTTTGCAAACTATCACCTGGGAGCTGCAATGGTGAGAGACCTCAACTCTTCACAATTCTTCACTACTTTATCTGCTCCTTTTCTCTTCATGTAATTAAAATGTGTATTATTATTTTTAAAATCAACACCTCTGTCTGAACATTGGCATTTATTGATTGTGATAATTTACGTAATGGTATATTTGATACACCTTAACAACAACGTTTGTGTGTAAAACTAGACTGTTCAACAAGAGTTGCATCTAAAGGGCTGCAACAACTAAGGGGTCTTGGCGTTCCCCTTGTTGCTATTATTCCAATGTAGAAAACAGTCATTTTCTTATCTGATAGCATTAAGTGCTCTCTCCGAACCACCTAGTAAAAGGCCACATAACAGGTCAGGTTAACAGGGCTCATTGGTGATATGGGCGGTACATGCGGGCAGATGTTTCTTGTTCTTTTAGAGGCATTGCTTTTTCTGTTTCCATCTACAATTCCTAATCTCGGTTCTGTAGCAGCTCTCCACGAGAGAAGAGGCCAAAAGTTATTCTGAACAAGGCTAGCACAGTGGCGTCTCTAGAAGTTAAGTTATTTCTAGGTGAGCACGGCAGGGCCACAGATGAAATAGCTGGGACTACTTACAATGGACAAGCATACAAAAAATCATATATATTATATATATATATATATATGTGTGTGTGTGTGTGTGTGTGTGTAGTGTATATATATGTGTAGTGTAGTGTATGCCTAGTGGAAGTAGCCACTAGGTAGTTATAGTTAGGACCTAGTTTCTATAAAAAAAACATTTTTTTTGCTATTAACTTTGGCAGAGTTCGATGAGTCTTCGCTAAACTTTCCAAAAAAACAACAGTGGTCACTTCAGCTGCAGTCAATTGGAGGTTGAGAAAAAGGGAGGTCCCAAAACATGTTTTACCTATTCATTTTTCCATAGAGATTTTGAACAGCGATAGCGCCAAAAACACTGGACGGATTTACACCAAGTTTGGCAGAAAGGTTGCTCTTGGTGCAGAAAGAGGCCTTTTTGTTATTTGGTGTAAATCCATTCTGTAGTTTATATAAGGACACAAATCCCCCTTGGAACCTCCGCGGATTTGGAGGAAAAGCAAGGCCATGGTTGGCTGGCCGCAACCAGCAGAAAAGTTGCAGCTGCCATTTTGTTTCTCGCAATGCCTTGGTGGGGGGGGAAGAGTGTAAAAACAAGTAAGGGGTCAGGATATAGGTATCTTGGCCCCATAGGACACAGTGAGGGGTTTCTAAGTGACCCCTCAGGGGCAAACAAATTGCTCTTTTTTTTCTCCTGATCCACCGATTCAAGGATCCTCCTCGGATCCTCCTTGGATCCTGGGGAAAATCAAGGCCCTGATTGGCTTGCCGCAACTGGCACAAATATTAACGTGTGTGTTGAAAATAAACATAGAAATTCACTGAAAAAAACAAAGGTTGCAGGGATGTTATAGTTAGGTTGACATTTTACCCATACTAAACCATAGAAATTCAGCAGTTAAAGTTATACTTTGGGCAACAAGTTATAGTTTTTAAACATAAGTATAACTATAATTATTACTATAACTGCTGAATAACTATGGTTAGGTATGGGTAAAACATCAACCTAAGTTAAAAAGTCCCTGTAACCTTTGTTTTTTTTCAGGGAATATATATATATATATATATATATATATATATATATATATATATATATATACATATATATATATATATATATATACACATATATATATATATATATATATATATATATATATATATATATATATATATATATATATATACAGAAATTATTATAAATAGCAGACCTTGTTACACACTGTTTCCAGCTCACAAACCAAACAACACTAACTACAACTCCCCACTCTACCATGCACTGTGTTGTGACAAATAATGTCATTTAACAAGTTATGTGTTGTTGTGAATGCTATGAATGCTATGATTTCACATGCTATCAGTGATGTAGTATTCAAGGTTATAAACAGTGCATGGACAAGGCATGAGTTATAGTTAATGTAGTGTGGCGAGTGAGGTGGCAAGAATGTGTTCGGAGGTGCTCTACGTGTAGTAATTTGAAGGTGGTGTGTACATTTTAAATTGAAGTTATAAATATAACCTTACAATGTTTAATGTTTGTGTATTTTAACTTGGGTTTGTATAGAAAGAATACATAACATATTTCTAACTTTAAATCATCCCAAACCTTTTTTTTCATTGTATGGTAATGTTTTTTGTTTTTAATAAAATGTGTTACAAATCGCAGTGTGGAGTATCATTGCTTGGAGTCTCATAAAATGGAGTGTAGTACAGTACAATGAAGTGTCATAGAGTCTAGTGTTGTGGAGTGGAGTATTGTAGAGTGGAATAGAGTAGAGAAGAGTGGAGTGGAGTGGAGTGGAGTGATGTAGCGTTTCATGGAGTAAAGAGTTACACAATTGTGTGGCATGGTGTGTAGTATTATGGAGGGGAGTATCGTAGAGTAGAGCTGCATGTTGTACAGTGTAGTGGTGTGTAAGAGAGTTAAGCTGAGTGTTGTACAGAGTAGTGTTTTTACTGAAATGCCATGAAATGGAGTGTGGTCGAGTGGAGTGTAATGGAGTAGAGTATCATAGAGTGGCATAGAGTGTAGCAGAGTGTTGTAGACTGTAGTGGCATGGAGTGGAGCTAAGTGGAGTGAAGTGTCATATAGTTCAGTGTTGTTGAGTGTAGTGTTAAGTGTAGTGTTGGTACAGAAGAGTGGCAGAATCTCAACCAGTGCAGTGTTCTACAGTGAAGTATCCTAGGACAATTTAACTCGGAGCTCCGCAAGCTTCGGTTCCTAACCATTGATCGATTGATTGAACTAGTAGGCTGCACTAAATCAGGAAATCAGGAGCCTATTCTGACCCTTGTCAACCAAAAGTTCTTTAAGATGTAGCAGGAACAATAGCCATTCCGCTCACTGCCCTACTGAATTGTATCATTAAGATGCTTTTTTTTCCCAACAGAATGGAAAAACACCTCCATTCTCCCTTGCTCAAAAAACCCTCCCTCAATCCAGGTGAGGAAAAACACTATCCTCCTATCTCATGTCTCCCTATGGCAGCAAAGATCCTAGAGAGGCATTTAAATATTGCTCAGATTTTGGATGGAGCTCTGTTTGGCTTTAGGAGGCCATAGCACCGAGTCAGCACTGGTAGTGGCCACTGAAGAAATTTGTCACTTCTTGAACAACAGAGAAAAGGCTGCAGTGGTCCTCCTGGACCTATCTGCAGCTTTCAACACTGTGAGTCCTGCAATCCTGAAGTAATGCCTTGTTGAGGTTGGGATCCATGGCTCAGCCTACGATCTCCTCTGTTCATTCCTCACTGACAGAGAACAATCAGTTACTTTTGTGGAGTTCACTTCTTGTTCATTCTCTTTGCCCTGTGGTGTCCAGCAAGGGTCATCGCTGAGCTCTATGCTTTTCAGTATTTATGTGGCTCCCCTAGCCAACCCGATCCAGTCTTTCGGTTTGTCTTATGGTGACAACATACAGAACGTAGTGTCAATCTCAAGTAAAGTGGAAGAGGTGGCACACGTTTTAACAGCTGCATGAGATCAATATTCAGGTGGATGAGCAGCCACTGTCTGAAATTGAATACTGAAAAAACGGAGGTGTTCCTTTCTGGGAAGAACTTTTTCTTTCTGGGAACCGGCTTGGAGGCCACACTCGTTGGGCCCTCTCCCAACGTATGTACTCAAACTAAGGAATCTGGAGGTACTCTTTGACTCACAACTCTCTTTCACAGATCAGACTAACAAACCTACCTCATCTTGTTTTTTCCTGCTAAAAGGCCTAAAGGAAATTTTACCTTTCATTCCATTTGAGCTACAGAAGATAGTCATAATTTCTCTAGTCTTGTCAAGACTTGATTATTGTAATGCTATTTATTTGGACATTCAACAAGGCCCCTTAAGTAAACTACTGAGGCTGAAAAATGCAGTGGCAAAGCTTCTCAAGAAAATTCTAAAATTCCAATTAGGGTGGGAGGAGTTTGGTCTATTCCTTCTGCCTACTTTGGAATAGGTTGCTTAGGCATCTAAGAGGTCAGCCAAATTTGAGCATCTTTAGGAAAATCTCTAAACCTGTCTTTATTTCACCACTCTTTAGTTCGCTCCATTCTCCCTCCACGACATAGAAGTTTATTACAGACTTTAGCACTAAGACGCACTTGGGCAATCGTTGTGCTTCATAAATATTTATCAATATCAATAGTTAGTTTCATCTTGTTAGCGGGCTGAAAAAAGTGTGTATCAAGGTCCTCTGCTTATAATAATTTGAAAGTGGTGTGTAAAGTGTAAATGAAAGTTGTAACTTTAACTTTAGAATTTTCAAAGTTTGTGTAGTTTAAACCTGGTTTGTATAGGGAAATAAGTTTTCCAAATTATAGCTAAGCTTTGACCTTTGATTTTTTCATTGAATTTCAGTGCTTTTATTTAATTTTAATAAAAATGGTTTCAAATAGTAGAGTCCAGTGTCGCAAGTGGAGAGTTGTTATGTGGAGTGTCATACAGTACAGTGGGGGAGAATGTTCATAAAATCTATTGTCATATTATGGAGTATTGTAGATTGGAAAAAAGTGGAGTAGAGGAGAATGTTGGAGAGTATTGTACAGTGCAGTAAAGTGTTATATAGTGTAGTGGGTGTAGTGGCATGGTGTCACATATAGTGGAGTCAAGTATTGTAGACTGGAGCAGCAAGTTGAACAGTGGAATGGTGTGTCAACAGTAGATTAGGGTGTTGTAGACTGTCACAGAGTAGAGTGTTTTAGAGTGAAGTAGGGTGAAGTAGAGTGCTATAGAGTGGAGTATCTTCAAGTTGAGTGGAGAATAGTGTCATAGAGTAGAGTGCTGTTTCATTAAGTAGAGTGGTGTATCATAGAGAGAAGTTGAGTGGCATGTTTTGTTGAGTTTCATACAGTGTAGTGCAGTGGCATAGAGTGGATGGGCATAGAGTGGAGTAGAGTGTCATACATAGAGTGTAGTACAGTGTTAAAGCGGGTTTGCATACAGTGGAGTGGCGTACAGTGGAGTATAGTGCAGTGTCATAGAGTGGGTTAAAGTGCAGTAGAGCAAAGTATATAGAAGAGGAATACACTAGAGTGGGGTAGTGTAGAGTGGAGTCAAGTGTCATATAGTGGAGTGGCATGTCATAGACTATAGAGACATGGCATGCAATAGAGTGGAGTGTTGTAGCATACAATCGAGTAAAGTGTCACAAACTGGAGTACCATGTTGTACAGTTGAGTGTAGTGGGGTGGCATACAGTAGTGGAAAGTGAAGTGGTCTACAGTAGAGTATAATGCCATACAGTATTTTTGATTTTTGTAGAGTGGAGTGGTGTACAGTACAGTGTTTCAGAGTGTGGTACAGTGGATTGTCATGCAGTATTATTGATTACAACGGCACTGAGTGACGTAGAGTGGAGTCAAGTGCAGTGGAGTATTAGAATAGAGTGGAGTACTGTGACAGAATAGAGTGGAGTAATATGGGATGCAGTGGCATTCAGGAAGTTGCATACAGTGTCATATAGTGGACAAGAGTATCATTGAGTAGAGGGTTGTACAGTGGCATACTGTATAGTACAGAATTGTACAGTGGTGTGAATGGCTATCGACAGGAGTAATGTGTCGTAGAGTGGCATACAGTGGAGAAGAGTGTTGTAGAGTGGAGCTGCATAGAGTACACAGTTGTGTGTGAAACAGTGGAGCTGCTTAGAGTGGATTTGTGTATCGTAGTGTAGAGTGAGGTAAAGTACAGTAGAGTGTATTGGTGTGTTGTAGAGTAGAGTGGCATGGAACATAGGGTACTGGCATAGCATAGGTAGTAAACTGTTAGAAATTGGAGTGTGGTCTTCCACAGTAGAGTGGAGTGCTGTGTCCTATAGAAAAGTGTAATTGTGGAGTGGGGTAGAGTGTAACAGCATGCAGTGGAGTGGCATACAGTGGTGTGGAGTAGAGTGGAAACCACACAGTAGAGGGGCAGAGATTGAAGTTGTGCACAGTGTAATAGCATAGAATTGAGTGGTGTACAGTGGATCAGTGCAGAGTGGAGTTCAGTAGAGTGGCAGAAATTAGAACAACGTAGAATAGAAAAGTGTAAAGTAGAATATCATACAGTGAAGTGGCGTATAGTGGAGTGTTGTAGACTGGAGTAGTGTTCAGTAAAGAGCGGTTGAGTGAAAAAGCACATAGTGGAGTGCGTAGAGTGGAGTGGCGTCCAATGGAGTAGTGTAGAATGGAGAGGCATAGAATAGAGTGGTGTACAACGGAGTGGCGTAAAGTGGAGTGGTGTATAGTGAAGTGGCATACAGTGGAATAGCGTAGAGTGAAGTGGTGTAGTGCCATATACTGGAATAGCGTATAATGGAGTAGTGTACAGTGCATTGGCGTACAATGAAGTGGTGTAGACTGAAGTGTCTTACACTTGAATGGAGTGTAATAGCATACAATAGAGTGGTGTCCAGTGGAATAGCATAGAATGGAGTGGCATAGAGTAGAGTAGCATACAGTGGAATAGCATAAAGTGGAATGGCTTAGTGTGGAATAGCATATACTGGAGTACCGTAGAGCGGAATGGCATGCAGTCAAGTGGCGTACACTGAAGAGGGGTACAGTGGAGTTGCATTCAGTGTAATAGCATAGAGTGGACTGGAGTGAAGTGGAGTTGTGCACAATGTAATAGCGTAAAGTGGAGTGGTGTAGAGAGTAGTGCTGCATAGTGGAGTGGCATAGAGTGTAATAGTCTATAGTGGAGTAGCATACAGTGGAGTGGTGTATAATGGAGTGGTGCAGACTGGAGTGGCGTGCAGTGACATGGGGTAAAGTGTAATAGCATACAGTGTAGTGGGGTACAATTGAGTAGCGTGGAATGAAGTGGCGTAGAGTAAAGTGCCATACACTGGAGTGGTTTACAGTGGAGTTGTGTACAGTGGCGTGCCGTACAGTGGCGTAGAGTGGAGTAGCGTACAGTGGAGTGGCACAAAGTAGAATTGCATAGAGTGGAGTGGCATACAATTAAATAGGGTAGAGTGGAATTTCATATACTGGAGTAGCGTAGAGCGGAGTGGCATACAGTGGACTGGCAAAACTGAAGAGGTATAGAGTGGAGTTGCATACAGTGTAATAGCATAGAGTGGAAAGGCATGGAGTGGAGTTGTGTACATTGTAATAGCGTAGAGTGGAATGGCATAGAGCAGAGTGTTGGACAGTGGAGTGGCGTAGAGTATAATAGTGTATAGTGGAGTAGCATACAGTGGAGTGGTGTATAATCGAGCGATGTAGGCTGGAGTGGCATACAGTGGCTTGGGGTAGAGTGTAATAGCATACAGTGGAGTGTGGTACAATTGAGTAGCGTGGAATGAAGTGGCGAAGATGGAAGTGCCATACACTGGAGTGGTTTACAGTGGAGTTGTGTACAGTGGCTTGCCATACAGTGGAATAACATACAGTGGAGTGTTGTAGAGTGGATGAGCACACAGTGGAATAGAGTAGAATGGAGTGGATATAGTAGAATGGCATAGAAAGGAACAGCATATAGAGGAGCAGCGTCCAATGGAGTGGCGTACAGTTTAATCATGTAGACCTCTGTGGCACACAGTGGTGTTGTGTACAGTATGATAACATAGAGTGGAGTGGCATACAGTGGAGTCTTGTATGGCATAGAGTGGAGTGACATAGAGTGGCATGGCATACAATGGAGTGCATACAGTGGCGTGGTGTATGGATATATGTGAAATTTAGCAGCAATGTTGATTATGATGTGCACATTAATGCATAACAGTGAACTGAACTGCCTTGCGTTTCTCCAAATTTACCAATCAACACAGGTTCACTGTAAGCATAGAAGTCGCTTTATCAAACAGACTCACTGGAGACTCGGTTTAATTGTCTTCGTATTGTGTTTATTTCTTAGATATGTTTTGGATTGCTGTGGTTACTCTAGTTTTAATGTTATTTTGTCTTTGTCTTCTTTTCTTCCTCACTAGGCGATGTCTTGGTTCCTCTCACGTAGCTTCCTGCTTGCACCAGGGTGCCTCGGTGGAAAGAGAAAACAAGAAAAGCCCAGTTTTCAGGTAAGTGGATTATTACTCTAGGGGACTGGTTCACCAGAGAAGCGAGGGGTGTGGACGTGAGGAAGGAGTCACACTGGTGTCACAATTATCAAGCATGCATGTGCGTTTGTGACAGCGCATTCTTCTTGGCCTCTTTACCCACCCCTTCTTTCTATAGGGTTAAGGCTTCTGATGCTTTCCTCACCCTCTCCCCTCCCCTTTTTACCCCATTGGGAGATTTGGACAATAAATGCGCCCGTACCTTGTACAGCTACGTCCCTCCAGGGACATGGCAGGATTTCAGGTAGTCAGGCTCCTCCAGTATCATGCTCGTTCCTCCCCTGTCAGCTCTGCTCTTTCCGTCTTCCTGCTTCCTCGTGTCGTCTTTCTCCTCTGGTTTTTCCTCCTCAGTGTCACCCTCTTTCTGTGTGTCATGGTTCCTTTCCTCCTCCTCTTTCTGTAGTTTTCCTCCCTCCTCGCGCCGTCTTTCTGCTCCTCGTTCTCTCTCTGCCCCTCTCGTCTCCACGCCACGGCCCTCCTCTCCTCCGATCCCCTCTATGTCCGGCCGATCCCGAAAGTGTTCAGAGGTTTCCTTCTCTGTGCCCCCCAAAGGTCCCCCTGGGGCACCTTCCAATCCCTTCTGTTGTGGTTGTCCCGGCAACTGTCAATGCTGGGGGCAACCGAGTAATGGCGTCCCCGTTACATTCACGCATTGTGGTCTTGAGTTCCTTTGTAAATCTGGCTCAAATATTGCATTGCCCATCTGACACCATGAGTGGCATAATAATATCCCAACCTAATAATATGGCTAGGCCTTAGTTATATTTTGGGCCATGGTATACCGTGATAACTTTACAGTATACCATGTACATGGCAATGACAAGCTAGTATATAATTGGGCAATGGCTGTTTTTTGAGAATGAAAAGGCAGTCATAATGTTTTTAGTATACTTTGGCTGTGTTCAGTGTTACGGTCTTAGATACAGGTAAGTAGTAGGTCCCTACCTATTACCACTTTATTAAAGTGGTTATAGATATTGACATTTATTTTATATACCTTTAAATGAGTTTACAGCCATTTACTGTAGTAGTTTCACAAAATGTAGTGAAAGTCTGTGAAATTATTGCAGTGACAGATGTTACTAAGTTTAAATGCCTTATGACTTAAAAAATACTTACCCTACTTAACTGCAGTATTCTGACAGCATCTTTCCTGCACCAAATTATATAATCCTGCCAAATTTCATGTAAATCCATTAAGCGTTTTTTGCACTACATCAAATACAATAGTCTATGAAAAATGCATTGATAGAAAAACACATTTGGGATCACCTTTTACCTTTGCACTGCCTTAACGATTTACCCCAAAAATCTACAATATATAAAAACTTAGAAAATGTTATAGGTCTAGAAAGTTTTGTGGTGTTTCTTCAAACGGGTGGGAAGTTATTAGTGAGGTTATATCCGAGGAATTCCTATCTTTGGGAATACTTACTATAACTACAAAGTGGCAATCAGATTTAGGCCCTCATTACAACATTGGCGGCAACTGCCGCCCGCCAAGTTGTAACTGCTGTGCGGCCGCCAATGCAGCCACACTCCTGCGGTGTCCATTATGACATCCCCACTGGGCCGCTGGCCCAGCGGGGATGTGGGCCACAACGTGGGAGGAGCCGGCAGTTTTGCGGCTGTGCGACGGGTGCAGTTGCACCCGTCGCGCTTTTCACTGTCTGCTGTGCTGGGCCCGGCGACACTCCTTTCCACCAGCCTTTCCATGGCGGATCATACCGCCATGGAAAGGCTGGCGGGAAGGGGACTCATAATCCCCTGGGCAGTGCTGCAAGCAGTGCTGCCCTGGCGGGTTACAACCGCCGGGACCACTGTGGCGGAAAACCGCCGGGACCACTGTGGCGGTGCGACCGCGGCACTTCCGCCGTGGTCGTAATCCCTGAGTTTGTACCGCCAGCCTGTTGGCGGTACAACCTCCAAGACAGCCCTGGCAGTCTTTGACCACCAGGGTTGTAATGAGGCCCAAAATGTGATTTCTTTGTTTTTGTCTGTTGTATTTGCTAAGTATTTGTTTATTGGTTTACATCATCACGTGACCATAAATGTGTCTTTTGGCTGCTCATGTGGTAATTCTGAAACTACATACGCAGTCTATTTTATTTTTTGGGTTTCTTACTTCTTGTAGTAGGATTGTGCTACATCTGAAGCCCATAGCGAATTGATGCAAATCAATGCTGTTATAAAAATTTGGATAATAATTTTTTAATTAATGGCCAATTATCATGTCCTTCATATACTAGTTTGTGTAGCTCACAGCTAAAAGTACATAAGGAACATAATGATTTTTGTTAGGCTTGTTGGGCACAGTTTTATTTTGTAAACCAGAGAGCATGCAAAAAAAGCTTGAGTAGATTAAGATGTATTTTATTTGTTATGTACTATGTAGGTTTCCATTAGTATGTGACAATAAATGTGTCTTTCAGTTGTCCATGGAGCAAATCTGAAACTTTATATATGAAGTCTAGTTTATTATTTGCTCTTCCTTGCTACTTTTAGTAGGATTGTGCCACACATGAAGGTCAAAGTGAATGAAAGGCAATAAATGTTATTGTTGCAAAAATTGAGATTATTACATTTTTCCTAGTGGCCAATTAATTTTCATGTCCTCCAAATAGTAGCTTGTGTGGCTCACTGATAGGTCAGTTTTTCATTTTGTAGCACAGGGATGCATAAGAAAGATGTTTTTTGTTTGGCTTGTTAGGCCAGTTTTATTTTGTGAGCCAGAGAGCATTCAAAGAAAATATATGTAGATTACATATATATTATATTTGTTAGGTATTTGTTTTTAGGTTTCCATTAGCATGTGACAATGAATGGGTCTTTCAGATGTTCGTGTAGAAAATCTGAAAATTTACATATGCAGTCTTATTTATCTTTGAACTTGGTAAGAGAGAGATTTTGAAAAAAAAACCCTGGGGAAATGATTTTCCCCATTGACATACATTGAAACAGAGGAGTGTAGGAAAGACCCCTCTTTTTGGCATGTTACCCTCAATTTCTGCCTTGTGTCAGTCTGTTTTTGACTGTGTCACTGGAATCCAGCTGGTCAGGACCCAGTGCTTATGGTTCATGGCCTGCTTGTCAGTGTGTTTCACTGTTTTCTAAATTGTCACTGGAATCCTGCTAATCAGGACCCCCCGTGCTCATGCTCTCTCTGTTTTTAAATTTGTCACTACATACTGGTAACTCAGTATTTCACTCCAAAATTGGCATACTGGTCCCCCCTTATAAGTCCCTAATATAGGATACCTGGGTACCCAGGGAACTGGGGTTCCAGGGTATTCCTATGGGCTCAGCATTTCATTTTGCCACCCATAGGGATCCCAGACATAGGCTTTTACAAGATGGCCATTGCAGCCTGTGTGAAATAGTCCATGCACTATTTCACAGCCATTTTCACTGCACCAGGTCACTTATAAGTCACCTATATATCAGGTCTTCCAACCCTGAAGGCTGGGTGCAAAGTACCTGTGTGTGAGGGCACCTCTGTGAGGACAACCCTGCACTAGCGGAGGTGCCCCACGTCATCCAGGCCCATTTTCCCAGACTTCGTGAGTGCAGGGGCACCATTTTAAGTGTGCACTGGACATTTTTCAGTACCTATGTCCAGCTTCGGAATGGTAACTCCGAATATGGCCAAGTACAGTGTCTAACAACTGGAAATTGTACCCCAGTAGTGCCATACCAGCCTTCTGAGATTTTCTAGGCAGCCCCAGCTCCTGCCACCTCACAGACAGGTTTCTGCCCTCCTGTTGCTTGAGCAGCTCAAGCCCAGGAAGGCAGAACAAAGGATTTCTTTTGGGAGAGGGGTTTTACACCCTCTCCCTTTGGAAATAGGTGTTACAGGCATGGGAGGGGTATCCTCTCACAGCCTCTGGAAATGCTTTGAAGGACACAGATGGTGCCCTCCTTGCATAATCTAGTCTACACTGGTTCAGGGACCCCCAGTCCCTGCTCTGGCATGAAACTGGACAAAGGAAAGGGCAGTGACCACACCCCTGTCCATCCCCACACCAGGGTGGTGCCCAGAACTCCCCCAGAGTATCCCTGTCTTTTGCTATCTTGGATTCCAAGGTGGTGGGGCACTCTGGGAGCATCTGAGTGGCCAGTGCCAGCAGGTGACGTCAGCGACCCCTCCTTATAGCTGCTTACCTGGTTAGGTGACCAATCCCCTTCTCAGGGCTATTTAAGGTCTCTCCTCTGGTTTTCTTCAGATTCGGATTGCAAGACTCCAGCAGGAATCCTCTGAATCCTTTACTTCATCTTCTACCGACAGATCAACCGCTGACTGCTCCAGGAACTCTACAAAACTGCAACAAAGAAGCAAAGACGACTTCTGCAACATTGTCACTTCAGCTCCTGCCAGCAACTGCAGCAGTTTCCAGGTCGTTCATCCTCCGAGGACTGCCTGTCTTCAGCCTGCACCAGAAGAACTGAAGGAATCTCCAGTGGAGTGATGGAGTCACTTCCCTCCTTCAGCAGGCACCTCTCTGCAGTGACAACCGGTGGCGTGGGTCCCCTCTCCAGATGACAGGCATGGATCCAGCAACATGGGTGGTAGACTAAAGTGACTCCTGCAGTCCCAATGTCCAGCTGTCCAACTATGGTGGAGGTAAGAGCTTGCCTCCCCACGAAAGACAGTACCCCTGTGCACTGCGTGACTTGCAGTTGCCAATGCTTGTCTGCGATCTTCAAGAAGTTATTCATGCACAGCAGAGCTTAGGCCCCCAGCACTCCATCCTGCGAAGCACAGCTTCCTGAGTGGTTCTCCGGCGCCGTGGGAATCCTCTGTGTCTTTCTGCATGGGCCTCCATTTGCATCTTCTTTGCCCCGTGCTGTGGGACTCCTGTGTGTGCTGCCTGGTCTTCTGAGGGCTGTCTGAGTTGCTGAGAGCCCCCTCTGTGTCCCTCTCCTGGGTAGAGGCCACCAGGTCCCTCCTGGTCCTGGGCAGCGCTATTTTCTGCTAACCGCAAGCTTTGCGTGTGCCAAGGCTTGTTGGCGGAATCCAGCAACGCAAACCAGACTGCATTCCTCCATCCAGCGTGGAACATCTTCTGCACCAACCAGAAACCCGCATCGGTCTTTTTTGGTGCAATACTGCCTTTATCTTCTCGCCGGTGGTTCTTTGCATCTTCATCCGGGTTAGCAGGGGCTCCTGTTCTCCCTGAACTCTTCAGTGCTTCTTGGACTTGGTCCCCTTTTTCCACAGGTCTTCTGGTCCAGGAATCCATAGTTGGTGTCTTGCATTCTCTTCTTTTTCTTGCATTATCTTCTATCACAATTTGTAGTGTGTTTTAGGGAACCTGCTGTGTTCTACTCCTGTTTTCATGGGCTCTGAGGTGGGGTCTATTACTTACCTTTGGTGTTTTCTTACACTCCCAGCTCCCCTCTACATACTACACTTGCCTAGGTGGGAAACCGACTTTCGCATTCAACTATTTTATATGGTTTGTGTTCCCCCTAGGCCCATTGCAAACTATTGTGATTTTCACTTTTTGCACTGCTTTCTGACTATTTACTTACCTGTTTTTGGTAACTAGTGTATATATTGTGTAATTTACTTACCTTCTGAGGTAGTCTAGTCTCCAAAGAATTTTTGGCATTGTGTCACTAAAATAAAGTACCTTAATTTTTGTAACACTGAGTATTGTCTTTCATGTGCGTGAGTACTGTGTGACTACAGTGGTATTGAAAGAGCTTTGCATGTCTCCTAGTTCAGCCTTGACAGCTCTGCCTACATCTACCTCTAGACAGTCTGGCTTCTAGACACTGACTACATTTCACTAATAAGGGATAACTGGACCTGGTATAAGGAGTAAGTACCTTTGGTACCCACTACAAACCAGGCCAGCCTCCTCAAGGAGATTTTAGGAAGGAGGCAGATTAAAAAAGCCCTTTTGGGCTTAAAAACACTGGGACTCTCCTGCCTGAATAGGGTCTTTTGGCATGTATGGTTGTACTGCCACTGCCTCCTCCATCTGCCCTCAATGGCCTGTTATATTGCCATAGCCTCTCTTGTCTGTCCTGCCTGGGAGATTTGTTGCCTTCGCCCCCATTCCCCCGGCCCTCCATGGTCCATTGTGCTGCTACTACCCCTCCTGTCTGCCCAGCGTGGTAAACCTTTTACCTCTGCACCCTCCTCCCTGTCCTCAATTATATGAGTCTGTGCCCCTGACATCCCCTTGCATCTAGATTGCTAACATTCTATATTTATTACAACCATGTGGCACACCTGATGTCATCTTTATGTAATCAAAACTGTAATACCTTAAGCATTTTCTTTGCAAAATATAAAAATGAGAAGGTCTTATTCCAATGAAAATGATGGTTAGTGCTCTAACAGACTATAAAGAGGGCATATTTTCTGAACTCTCAAATTCCATCAAAGCACTTTTAAATTATTTCCTATCTTGTTTTATTAATCTTGTTGATCACTTGATTATATGTTGCACTCAGGGAAAAGAATAAAGAATTTGGCATTAACGGCCAGAGCTGCAAACTTTGCAACTGGGGAACCAGGTTCGAGTTTCGGCGTCAGCTCTACAGCCTGTGATTCTCAGCAAATCACTTAATCTCCCCATGCCTAAAGCCCAAAAGGAATGCTCATATAAAACACTCTGATACCTTCAGGTCAAGTCTGAGCTATATAAAACTGTAAAAAAACAAAATAAATCTTTTGCTAACTTCTGGCATTGTCCATACTTTGGCATTATTTGGGTGCGATTAGTGCTACATTTGGGCTCTTTTTTCTCTGGTGGCCATCTTGGGAGACCCTTTTGTTATGAAGCTCCCTAATCTCCTTGTTTACTGCAGTATCTTCAGTAGAAAATGCTTTCAGTTTTCCACTTCAGTTCCATCAAGATGGTGGTCAGATGTGCCACACTTTTGGCAGAAATTCAGAAGGTTAGCACTCTAGTTGCTCATTAAAACACTGTAGTAAACGTCTGATCACCAGCAAGTTAATTTGCAGTCTGCTGCTGATGTTGAACGTGCATATTTCAACCAACATATCCAAATATTTTAATGAAATAGAAGAGGAGGATATTTGAGAACTGTTAGAAATGGGCCCTCTAGTAGGCAGTGGTTTGCACCCGATCCAAGTAGGGACCCCACTCTAGTGAGGGTAAAAGAGTCACATTTCTAAGCTAACCCCTGCTCACCCCCCTTACTAGCTCGTCTGAAGCAGTCAGGCTTATCTCGGAGGCAATGTGTAAAGTATTTGTACACACACAGTAACAAACTGGAGACTGCTTTGTGTGAGGGTAGGCACAGCTTTAGTCAGGTGCAGGTGTCAGCTCCTTCCACCACTCGAGCTCAGGAAGATCCTTCTGCTGGGTGATGGGCCATCATGGTATGCAGCACACACCTCGGCTCCCTTTGCATGACTGTCTAGAGCAGAGGTCTCCAAACTTTTTAATGCTGCGCCCCCCAGCTGAAAAATAAAAATCATTGGGCCCCCTCCTCAGAATGTTTCACAATCATTGTACAAAGATGTTAATGTTTAAATATGTCTAGACCTATTTAAACATTTCAGTTAAGTATTGTTACCTTTTTAAAGATGCAATAACATGCTTCTGCTTAAACCAAAGGCCTGTTATCTGTGTAATGCTTCTTTTGGCCCCCCCTTTGATCACTTGAGGCCCCCCTAAGGGGCCCCACCCCCCAGTTTGAAGACCTCTGGTCTAGAGAAATGAGCAAAAAGCCCAATGGTCATCCTGACCCAGATGTGCATTTCACTGACAGGCAGAGACACAGAATGGTTAAGCAAGAAAATGCCTACTTATTAAAAGTGGGATTTTCAAACTTACAATTCAAAAAACAACTTCAACAAAAGTTGTTTTGTTTAAATAGTGAGTTCAGAGACCTCATATCTCTATCTGCTCCCAATGGGAAATTACACTTATAAGATATCCCAAGGCAATCCCTACATTACCCTATGGGAGAGACAGTCCTTGCAACAGTGAAAATTGAATTTAGCAGTATTTCACTAACAGGACATGTAAAACACACCAGTAGATGCCCTACCTTTTAAATGCACTGCATCCTACCCCTGGGGCCACCTTGGCCTTACTTTAGAGGTGACTTACATGTAGTAAAAGGGAAGGTGTGGGCCTGGCAAACGGATACACTGGCCAGGTCGAAATGGCAGTTTAAAACTGCACACACAGGCACTGCGATGACAGGCATGAGAAATGTTTGCAGGACTACTCATGTGGTTGGCACAATCAGTGCTGCAGGCCCACTGGTAGTATTTGATTTGCAGGCCCTGGGCACATCCGGTGCACTATACTAGGAACTTACTAGTAATTCAAATAAGCCAGTAATGGAGAAACCAATCACTAATATATTTTTGACAGAGAGCATATGCACTTTAGCACTGGTTAGCAGTGGTAAAGTGCCCAGAGACCTAAAGCCAACAAAACAAGTTTGATTCAATCAAGATGGCTTCAGGTGTGCCATACTTTTGCCATGAGTAAGACTGTTAGTGCGCTAATTATTATTTAGAACACTCTGGGAGGCTGCAGTAGAACACAAGGGAATCAATTGACAGGCTGCTCCTGTTGGAAGTACATATTTTAGTGAGAATGTCAGACCACATTCTCATATGGCTGAGAAAGTTAGTGTAAAGTTACAGAAAATATGCTCTCATTTTAGCTTCTGAAGCACCTTTTATAACCTCTATGGGAAAATCATAAGAAAACTGTTTTCTCTCAAACATGGTTCATGAAATCACCTTAGCAACAAATGATTTATATTGTAACTAAGACCATTACCACCCTTTACACTTTCTCCTTTTTGTGACCCTCGAAAATCTGCTGTTTTCTACAATGCATTTCAATAGGGTGCTATCATGTATATTGGTCCCAAGATGGCTGCCATCACTTTCTGGATGAAGTACTGACAGCCAAATACATCTTATGCTCCTCCCAGAGAAACAAATTTGGTTTTATCTTTAATACGTCAAAAACTCCTGAACGGATTTACATCAAGTAACAAAAATTAAGCTTTCTAGACTAGGAGCTATCTTCCTCCCAAATGTGGTGTAATTCCGTTCAGCAGTTTGTGATGCAGTTGTGTCTAAAATCTCTATGGTGATGAACATGCAAAACATACTTTTTTTGCCCCCCCCCCCTTTTTTTCTTGGCCCCGCTTGAGGGATCACCCTGAAATTTTCCATACACAGCAAGTCCCACTTTTTTGGAACATGAGAATTTGTCAAACAGCTTTATATATATATAGATAGATATAGATATATATTTGTATGAGTATTACCTACAGTAGGAATTTATAGTTAGGACCTTGTTTAAAAGCATTTTTTACTTGCCTATATCTTTGGTGCTGGTTGACACTCACATTAGTTGCTGTCCGGAAAGTTTCGGGGTGAATGTAACTATAACTTTCACCCTCGCCATGCACTGCTAATTACCCCACAAATTACAGCACTCCTGACATCTTTGATAACAACATTGATAATATCAATGTAATATTCGCAGTGAAGTTTTTGATAAGAAATCTGCGCATGGCCGGGGTGCGAGTTATAATTACCTTATGGCATGAGTTATAGTTACAGAGCCGGCTCCTGCTACGTCCCAGGGTGCCCACCCCAGGACAGAGCCATTTGCACTGACAAGCTCCCACCAAGTCAAAGCAGGCATTCTGCTTCCAGCGGGCAAGAGCTGTCAAAGTTCTCTCGCCCACTGGAAGCAGAGGTTATATCTCTTTCCCTGCCCGCAGAGATGCAGGCAGGGATAGAGATGAAACAATGGCTTTTGCAGACAGGGAGCTGCATGTTTAGCAGCTCTCTGTTTGCAAAAGCAATGCACACTGGGTTCCCTGGGAGCACCAAGGAGACATGGCCAGGCCCCAAGGGATGAGGTCCCCAAGGCCGTACTCAGCCGGGGGAGGGTGGTGCACGGCCCCCCTCCCCCAATGAATAGTGGTGGGACCCAGGGAATGGAGTCCCCAGGGCCAAATTTGGCCAGGCGGGGGTCTCGCACCCCTGTCCCTCATTAAATAATAGTGGGCCCGGAGGATGGGGTCCCCAGTGCCAAAATCTGCCTGGGGAAGGAGGCCCCCCTACCCTACAGTACATGGTTCTAGCTTTAAATTGCTATAAGTATGCAAATGTGCAAATCACCAGTAAGCTGCGCCTGCTTGGCCCTCTACTGTCCACCTTAGAAGTATGCAAAGCTCTTCCTCCTTTTGCCAAGATGATGCACAGCCTCCCAAGGCCCCCCAGTGTATTTCCCACCGGTTTTGATGGTGAACTCTTGATGCCGAGGAATATGAGGACATCTCCCAAAAACAAAGCAGCACTTGCTTCATATAGATAAGAGCAAGGAACCTAGTTAGTTGAAGATTTATATCTTTGTAGTCTTGTTGGCCTCTCTAGAGGAGGATTCACGTTATCACAGAATTCTAGAGTAACAGAGAACAGGAACAACCATGTTCCCAAAATGCACACAAGGCCACTGGTGAAATTTCCTTGTGCTACATTACACATCTGTAGTGTAGAATATATACTGGACATTTACCCAAGGAGGCAGAAAGAATTCCACTTGGATGAATATTTCATGCAAAGCTGTGGACTCTTGTGGGATAAAAGGGCAGGTGAGGTCCTTTATGGCAGAGTAACTCACGCATCTACTGACACACCCACACAGACACACACACACACACACACTCAAAGACACACTCAGACACTCATTCACCCACTCATGCACCCACTCACAGTCCCATTCAGAGACTCGCAAACCCACTCACAGACCAACTCAGACATCCATGCACCCACTCACAGACCAACTCAGACATCCATGCACCCACTCACAGACCCACTCAGACTCACACACCCAATCACAGAACCACTTAGACATTCACCCCCCCACTCACAGACCCACTCAGACTCTCACAGGTATACACAGACCCACACAGACACTCATGCACCCACTCACAGACTCCCTTACACACACACAGACCCACTCAGAGACTCATGCACCCACTCAGTGACCCACTCAAAGACCACACACTCACAGACCCACTTAGACACTCATGTACACACTCACAGACCCACTCAGACTCTCACATATACACTCACACACACCCACTCACAGAGACACTCTCACACCTACTGTCACACCCAGACAGACACTCTCTCACCCACACAAACCCTCTTACACCCACTCTCACACCCAGACAGGCACTCTTACAACCAGAGACATCATCTCACACCTATTCTCACACCTAGAGAGACAGGCCTTGCAACCAACTCTTGCCATGCATGGCCTTTGGCCGTTCGTGGCAGTGATTGGATTGACATATAGAAATGAAAATTACTTTACGTTAAAAAAAAAAAACATAGACATTAACTGAAAAAAACAAAGGTTACAGGGACATTGTAGTTAGGAAATAGAATTTTAGAAAACATAGAAATTCACTTAAAATACCAAAGGTTACAGGGATGTTATAGTTAGCTTTAGAGAGGACGATTCTAATAGAGCTGACTCGTCTGTGGAACAGATGCTCTCTTGGGCATGCAGCCTGTGTAAACTAGGTTTACATCTCCCTATGAGGACCACTTCACTATGCAAACAGAGGAATGGGGTTCGCTGCTCACAGAGATCACTAATAATAATAATAATAGTCTTCCTGTGCATACCATAACAGGTTATGCTTAGGCCACTAGATTTGCATTATGGTAGCACTATTTGTGTTATACAGTTTTCTAACTGCTATTCTCATTTTTCTAATTATTGCCAGTATTGTAATTGGTTCTAATTTGCTTCATAATAGACTAAGGCAGATGCAATAAATATATTGTATACTTTCAATGTGCCTTTTTTACTGTTGCTATGGATGTGCATGACTGAAATAATGTACGAAAAGGACTGACCAGTTTCACCATGGTTGCCTGGAAGGGTGCTAGAGTGTCATTCTTTTTGGGTTGCCACAACTACTTGCTACTTTGTGAGGTTAGGAGTGTAAGTAAGGCACTGTGAGTTAGCTAAGTATTTTGGTATGACAGTACTGATTGGGCAGAAGCGGCACAACCACTGCATTCTGATTTTCTGTTGTCCCATGGCGCAGTTCTGCAAAAGCAGGATACCTGTGACAATATATATATAACCCGCTGGCTGTCGCCAGTAGGTAGTTATAGTTCGGACCATTGTTCCATAGAATTTTTTTTTGGACTTGCCTATATCTTCGGCACAGTTTGATTAATCCTCACGAAATGTTCCCAATAAAAGTATGCTGGTGATTCTTGTTGCACACAGAATGTTTCGGGGTGATCTGTCAAGCGGGGGCTGACACAAAGTGGGGATCAAAAAAGTTGCATTTCTAATGTTAATCCCCATAGGACCTTTGAACATGATTACAGCCTGAACCACTGGACAGAATTAAACCAAATATGACAGAAAGCTAGGTTTTGGTATGCAGATTGTGCTTTTGCTTATTTGTTGTAAATCCACTCAGTAGTTTTTGAGAAATTAAAGTAAAATAAATTTGGATTTCTCTGGTCACGACGACTTCACAAATAATGAAGAGCTCGTGCAGGGAAATGCAGAGCTCTGATTGGCTGCCAACACTGTAACCAGAAAGTGTTGGCAACCAAGCCGAGTCCCAACAAAAAACATGAAAAAAAGGAAAAGGGGCCAGGGTAGAGACAGCCTGACTCATTATGTCTGGTGGGGGGTACCAGAGGGACCACAGCAGAGCAAAAACACTGTTTCAAAAAAAGAAATTGACAGAAAATTCACAACCTCATCATGAATTCACGGTATAATAAAAAAAAAACGAGTGCGGTCTCCCGTGCTTGTTTTTTATTAAGCCCCCGGCAGTGACCAGGTCCCAGAGGCATGGAAAATATAAGGAGGAGGCACACAGGGCTTATTTTTGTTACAGGGATTGCCACCTTCCGGGGGCTTTGTTCATATTGCATGTGGGGAGCCTGCGCACCCCCCCCCCCTGCGCCGGAGGGACCACCCCCTCCCCAGGGCAAAATGCCTTAACTAATATAAGTTCTTTTTGAGTATATGTCGGGGGACGCGTGGCCCCCCCCAAAGCCCGAGGGACTGCCACCTCCTCTGTGCTTTATTGTAATTCAGTGCGGGTGGGACGCACACCTCCCCCCCCCCGCAGACCCAGTGACCGCCACCTCCCCGGGACTTCAATAAAAGAATGAGGGGTGTCCGTTTTGGGGCCCAAATTCCTGGGGACCAAAACCTCCCCATGGCTAGATTACATTGGAGGGCGGCCCCCTAGAGGAGCCAATAATGGCCCTGGGGACTACCCCCCCCCGAGGACCGGCTCCTGCTATGTCCCGGAGTGCCTATACCTGGGACATAGCTGTTTGTTTTGCTTGGTGGGAGCTTACCGCTCCCACTGTGCAAAAGCAGCCAAAGTCAGCTCCCACTGTCAGAAAGCAGTTTTTTCAACTGTTTCCTTGCACATAAATGTGCATGCATGGAAACAGATGAAAACATTTCTCCCACAATCAGGAAGCTGCTACTTAAACAGGGAACTGCTATTTAAAGCAGCTCCCAGCTTGTGGGAGCAATGTCAGCTCCCGCAGGATGTGAGGAGCCGACTAGGACTGAGGGGGCCATGAGGCTCCCCCACAATCCTTTCACTTTTTCTTTCTCTCTCTTACATCCCATTGTCATTCCAATGGTCTTTCCATACAATGACTTCAAAGAGTAAGACTAGCAAGATATTTGTTACGAATTTTAGAGTTCCGTTTGGATGCTGAATGGAATCAAGTCACATCTGGCCTAATGGTCACGGTGTTGTGCTGTCACTCAGTAGGCTGAAGGTTCAAATCCTAGTATCACTTGGCAGTGTGTTTGTTTATTTACTGGTGTTTTAACTGTTAAACCTTCCTAGTGATGGAACATTCACATTTATTTCTAATTACATGTGTGGGTTGACTATCATAAGTATGTCTGGAAACATCACAGTAAGGAGTCACCTATAGCCTAAAGGTTACAGTCACAGACCCGCACTCTGAAAGTTGAGGTTTCTACTCCAGGTGTGCCTGTGGTTGTTTTCCTTCTTCAATTTCGTTTAAACTACAAAAGTTTAAGGTTCATACTGAAAGGTGATCACACTCTTTTAATTGACAACTACATCTTTCTTTTCAATTTATACAAAAATATCTCCTAAGTATTTCATTCATCAAACCATAAAAAACTCTCTATCTCTATCTCTTTCCCTCTCACTCTCTTTCTCTCTCTCTTGCTCTTTCAATCTTTTTCTCCCACTCACACACCCACTCTGACCATTACACTCCCACTCACAGACCCACTCAGACACTCACGCACCCACTCACAGACTCACTCCGACTCTCGTGCACCCACTCAGAGCCGCACTCAGACCCTCATTCATCCACTAAGAGACCCACTCAGACTCTCACACACCCACTCACAGACCCACTGAAACCCTCATGCACCCACTCACAGGCCCACACAGATAATGACACATCCACTCACAGACCCACTAAGAAACTGACGCACCCACTGCCACACCAAGGATGCCATTCTCATCCCAATATACACCCTGTCACACCTAATATCACGGCCAGAGAGACAAGCCGCAGCCAAATCCCACTGCCCACGGCAGGAGTTATAGTTAGGACCTAGTATCCATTGAAAAAGCGTTTTTTGACTTGCCTATATCTTTGGCGCCATTTAACGAATTGTCACAAAAGTTTCTGAAAAAAGTGCCAAGTTGGGTCTTGTTGTGCAAGGAAAGTTTTGAGATGATCCGTCAAGTGAGTGTTGAGAAAAAGTGTGGGGGGGTCAAAAATGTGTGTTTCCCATGTTAATTCCAATTGACTTTTTTAGACATGTGTATAGCTCGAACCGCTGCACGGAATTACACCAAATTTGGCAGAATGGTTGCTTTTGGTCCGCAGGTCACCCTTTTTGTTATTTGGTGTAATTCTGTTCAGTAGTTTAAGAGATATTAAAGGAAATACAAATTTCTATGTCTAGAAGCCCGAATACTTCACAACTGGTCCCACTTTCGTGCTGAGATTTAGTTGGCTGGCTACACTTCAACCAGGAAGTGTTGACAGCTATTTTGGGACTCATCTTCAGCCGAGTCCCAAAAACAACATACAAAAAGTAAGGGGGCAGTGTAACCAGCTAGCCTTGGTCCAGGGGTCCCTCTGAAACCTTGCCAGTGCAAAAAAACATGATTTTTAATTCACAGCAAAATTTTGATATGTTATAATTGTAGTCCCCAGGTGGGCTAAGTCCAGAGGATGTGCACGCCTGTGCTAAAAAAATGGAGGGGTGCACGGCACCCCCTCCAAGGGCTAATACTGCCCTGGAGATGACCACCTCTCTGTGGCTATAAATAAAAATATATAATAGGGGGGGTTTCATAGGCCCTCCACTGTCCCTGGTGACCACCACCTCCATGGGGCAATAACATTACACATGAAGGGGCCGTGGGGACGCACTAAGACCTGGGAGCCACCACCTCCTTTGGTCTAAAACTAATTATGCGGGGGCCACGCAGACCCCAGACCCAAGTGACCACCCCCTGCCTGGGGCTACAAATAGAAAATAATGTGGGGGGTTGCATGGACCCCTTGAGCCCTGAGGACCACCACCTCCCTATGGCCAGTAAGAACATTTAAAATATAGTCCCCCCCTTCTGGGCCATATGGCCCCTGATGACCACCACCTCACTAAGAGAGTAAAAGGGTTCTTCATTAGTGAGACAATTTTTTTACTTATTTATTGTTTGCTGGGAGACTGTCCCACTAGCGGTGATGACCCTCCTAGTTTCAGGCACAGGCCCCTTGGAAAAGCATGAATGCTACTACTCCCAAGCATTCATATATGTGCTCTTTGAAGTTAGAGGTCTGCTTCACCTACCCGACATTCATGATCCCCAAAGTCAATAAATGGTCCTCATGCTCCCCCCTCACCATGGATGGGTCAGTAAAATAGCAAACACCACCACCACCTCCCCAATAATGATGATCATATTTGTTCCCTTGAGCTGTTGAATGGGGCTGTTCAGCAATCATCACAGAGAGGGAATCCGTCCTGGATCCACTAACCATTAACTTGGTGGAAGAGATCTTGGGTCCCACCAATCCCCAACTAATTTGGCCAGTTTTTAAAAATTCTCACTGGCCCTTTTGTAAATAGTTTTTATAATTTTTGTATATTACACCTAGTATTGCATTACGTTTGCTTGACTTACAATTTAGCTTTTTTTCAATTTGTTTGCTATGCTAATGTCCCGTCAATGGTGCGGGGGTGTCATGAGGCCCATTCATTACGGGTCCATGGATGACAGGTAGGTGAAACAGAGCTCTACTGCAAGGAGCACAAATATTTGATTGCTTGGGAGTAGTAGCATCCATGTTTTTCCAAGTAGCCTCTGCTTGGAACTAGGAGCATCATCACGATTAGAGGGACAGTTTCCCAGCAAACAATTGATAAGCAACAAATAGGTCACACCAGTGAAGAGCACTCATACTCTCTTAGTGAAGTCTAGGTATTCTTTAGGTCCTGATGAATCACCAACAGTTCCGTAGGGACTATTAAGGTGAGAAACATGTCAGCCACATTTCTGCAGTATAGATAGTTGTCCACACGCAGACTCCTGCTTCCCTCCTCCCACACACTTTGTGGCAGATTTACAAAACTATCAATGAGCGCAGTGCAGCAATGAAAAATGCTGTGCTGCATGATAGGGAGAGAGCCGGAGAGCACCATAGCTGCAAAGATATGGCACTCTCCTCCCCTCTTTCTAGCGCCGGCACTGATTTCAGCTGCTGTGCGCCATGCACACACCTTTGCGCCATGGTGCAAAGGTGTGTGCATGAGTCTAGCATAGGTTTTGCACTGGAACGGTACCCTACAAAATACTGTGCTTAGACACACTTTAAAACGTTTCCTACTTTGTATGCATGCTGCACCGTGCACCATGCATGCAAAGTTGGAAAAGAAAGGAAAAATGAAAACATTTTTCCTTTAAATGCCTGCTTTTAAATGGCGTTAACTTTTGTCTCAAAACTGTGTCTACTGTTTGTTGATATGGTTTTGTGTCAAAAGGCATGGGTGGTTGCATGGGAACGCCCATGCACCACCCATGCAATGCCACCTCTGTGCTAGGTACTGCAAAGGAGTGCTTTGCTCTGCTTAGCATTACTTTTAGGGTACTTTCCAGTGCAAAACAAGTTTTGCCCTGGAAAGTAAATTAGGAAAAAAAACATTTTGTGCTGGTTATCGTCACTTTGTAATGCTAATCCAGCGCAAAATGTTTGTAAATATCCCTCTGTGAGTTGAGGAAATTCCTTCCTTTCACATCCCTTCTAAGGAAAGGAGGTCATCATACCTGGGACTTTCCGTTTTTAACCTTGACATAGGTCCCCAATATTTTTTTTCTCAATAAAGTTTATCAATCTGGCACCTATATGCAATTTTAACCACACTTGCTCTAATCCTCCCCCCACTTCACTTTTTCCTGGCAATCATGAGCAAAATCTCTCCGGCAAAGAGCCCCCTTGCGGGGCCCATCAGGCATTGCAGCGCTGGCCTAATGAGGATCATTGCCCGATGATGAAGCATGTTACCTATTAATGAGTGAGGGCACTTGCTCCTAATTAACTAATGTGTTTTGATGACCTGACGACTCCCCACCTAATTGGTTGTGTGGTGTCCAGTATATCGGATCAGTGTACTTTGATACTGTTTCTCACTATAGTTATGCCTCGTTTCATAGCAATCTAATAATTGTTGTGTTTCTGCTCTGCACTGTCATGCATTGCACATTTTTCTTTCGTATCATTGTTTTGAAACACACTGTAATGTGTTGTGCAGCCACTTTCCTGGGATTTTGTATGTATTTTCTTCGACTGCTCAGCAGGCACAAGTGCCAGGTGTTGTTTCTTTCTGTCCAGCAATCGTTCCTGGCTCCTATAGACATAACACACTGGCTTTTCAATGTATCAAGCTAAATTAGGGCTGGTAGTGTTTAGCTTTAGAAAGGAGGATTCTAGCAGAGCTGACTCATCTGTGAAACAGACGCCCTCTGGGGCATGCAGCCTATGTAAACGTGGTTTACACTTCCCTATGAGGACCACTTGACTACGCAAACAGAAGTATGGGGTTCGCTTCTCACAGAGATCACTAACATAATAATAATAGTCTTCTGGCGCATACCATACCATGATAGGCCTAAGCCACTTGATTTGTATTATGGTGGCACTATTTGTGTTATAAAGTTTTCTAACTGCTATTCTGATTTTTATAATTATTGCTAGTATTGGTATTGCATCTAATTTGCTTCATAAGTGACTATGTTGGTTGCAATAAATATATTGTGTACTTTCATTGTGTCTTTTTACTGTTGCTATGGATGTGTATGACTGAGATAATGTACGAAAAGGACAATATGACAGTATGACTCTTGGCTTGGATGCTTGTGATTTATCTGCAGTGGAACGAGTTTGTTGGTTCTGCACTAACATATCACTCTGATTTACTTGTCTTGCTTTCTCAAAACCTCTTCATATATGATTTTGTTTATATCCTCTCGCTCTGAATCTATTTATCATCATTTCCCCATGTTTCTCAAATTCTATCTCAGTGGAGTGATTCCTTTTTAACCTCAGAAACTCACCACACTGAATGTTCTTCAGTACATGATGGGGATGAAAACCTGACCCATGCAAGATAGAATTAGTGGAGGTTTCCTTTCTATATAGGGTCATCTGTAACTGATTGTTCTCTACATACAGAGTTATATCTAAGAAGTTGATTTTCATTTTGTCAATTACATGTGTAAGTTTCAAACCCACAGAATTGGAATTCAACATATCAAAAAAGATCTTGAATTCACTAACAGTGCCATTCAAAATAATGAAAATATCATCAGTGTATCTTGTCCGTAACACAACCTTCTCCATTTATTCCTGATGATGTTCTCTCTAGGCTACTTGCCTCTCCCATAATCCCATTGTCACATTTGCATAACTGGGAGAAAAGGCCACTCTCATGACAGTACCACATTTTTGTTGGTAAATTTGCTTATCAAAAATTAAGACATTGTTATTCAGACATACATGTATCATGACTGCCAGAATCTATGAGTGTGGGTATTCCGCCACTCTTCTCTCTTTCAGAAAATATTCAATGGTATGTATACCTTTTTCATGTTTTATTGATGTATATAACGCTACTACATCTATAGTAACTAACTAGTAATCCTCCTGCCATATGATGCGATCCACAATTCGAAATAAGTCCCTAGTGTCTCTGATAAATGAACTGAGATTTTGTACCATGGGAGATAAATAATATTCAATGTACTTCGCATTGTTTTCCAACACAGAGCCACATGATGATATTATTGGTCTTCCCGGGGGATTTTAAAGAGTCTTGTGAATTTGTGTTAAAAAATAAATTGTTGGAAATATAGGATAATTCACTTCCAAAACTTTAAATTCATCATTGTTCATCAGTAAATCTGTGTGCCATAGTTTTAATTTTTTGTCAATATCTTTTTTAATTGACACTGTTGGATTGTATGGCAATTCTATGTAGCGATCCATATCGTTTAGTTGTCACATTGCTTTGGTGATATTCACTGAAAAAAACAAAGTTTACAGGGAGGTTATATTTAGGCTCACATTTTAAATGTACAAAACCATCGAAATTCACCTGTTATAGCTAGAGTTTTCTCAAGTAACTATAGCTCATGCCCTAAGGTAACTATAGCTCGCACCCCCACCATGCACAGTTTTTTCGTCAAAAATGTTGCTGCAAATATTACATTGATATTATCAATGATGTTATCAAAGTTGTCATGAGTGCCTCAATTTATGGGGTAATTAGCAGTGCAATGATGTTATAAAAGATGTCATAAGTGCCTTAATTTGTGGGGTAATTAGCAGTGCATGGCAAGGGCACGAGTTATAGTTACCCTAGATCATGAGTTATAGTTACTTGAGATAACTCTAACTATAACAGCTGAATTTCTATGGTTTTGTACATTTAAAATGTGAGCCTAACTATAACATCCCTGTAACCTATTTGTTTTTTTCAGTGGATTTCTATGGTATTTGAATTCTATTTATCAACTGTAACTTCCCTGTTTTCATTACTGTAGGAAAGTACCATCTTGCCCGGCATGTTACCCCCATATTTCACTGAATATATGTTGTTTTAGTCTATGTGTCACTGGGACCCTGCCAGGCAGGGGCCCCAGTGCGCATAAGTATGTGCCCTGTATGTGTTCCCTGTGTGATGCCTAACTGTCTCACTGAGGCTCTGCTAACCAGAACCTCAGTGGTTATGCTCTCTCTGCTTTCCAAATTTGTCACTAACAGGCTAGTGACTAAATTTACCAATTCACATTGGCATACTGGTACACCCATATAATTCCCTAGTATATGGTACTGAGGTACTCAGGGTATTGGGTTTCCAGGAGATCCCTACGGGCTGTAGCATTTCTTTTGCCACCCATAGGGAGCTCTGACAATTCTTACACAGGCCTGCCATTGCAGCCTGCGTGAAATAACGTCCATGTTATTTCACAGCCATTTACCACTGCACTCAAGTAACTTATAAGTCACCTATATGTCTAACCTTCACCTGGTGAAGGTTAGGTGCAAAGTTACTTAGTGTGTGGGCACCCTGGCACTAGCCAAGGTGCCCCACATCGTTCAGGGCAAATTCCCCAGACTTTGTGAGTGCGGGGACACCATTACACGCGTGCACTATACATAGGTCACTACCTATGTATAGCGTCACACTGGTAACTCCGAACATGGCCATGTAACATGTCTAAGATCATGGAATTGTCACCCCAATGCCATTCTGGCATTGGGGGGACAATTCCATGATCCCTAGGGTCTCTAGCATAGTACCCGGGTACTGCCAAACTTTCCGGGGTCTCCTCTGCAGCTGCTGCTGCTGCTGCCACCCCCTCAGACAGGTTTCTGCCCTCCTGGGGTCCAGGCAGCCCTGACCCAGGAAGGCAGAACAAAGGATTTCCTCTGAGAGAGGGTGTAACACCCTCTCCCTTTGGAAATAGGTGTCAGGGCTGGGGAGGAGTAGCCTCCCCAGCCTCTGGAAATGCTTTGATGGGCACAGATGGCGCCCATCTCTGCATAAGCCAGTCTACACCAGTTTAGGGATCCCCCAGCCCTGCTCTGGCGCGAAACTGGACAAAGGAAAGGGGAGTGACCACTCCCCTGACCGCACCTCCCAGGGGAGGTGCCCAGAGCTCCTCCAGTGTGTCCCAGACCTCTGCCATCTTGGAAACAGAGGTGTTTGTGGCACACTGGACTGCTCTGAGTGGCCAGTGCCAGCAGGTGACGTCAGAGGATCCTTCTGATAGGCTCTTACCTCTCTTGGTAGCCAATCCTCCTTCCTTGGTAGCCAAACCTCCTTTTCTGGCTAGTTAGGGTCTCTGCTTTGGGGAATTCTTTAGATAACGAATGCAAGAGCTCACCAGAGTTCCTCTGCATCTCCCTCTTCACCTTCTGCCAAATGATCGACCGCTGACTGCTCAGGACGCCTGAAAAACCGCAACAAAGTAGCAAGACGACTACTAGCAACCTTGTATCGCCTCATCCTGCCGGCTTTCTCGACTGTTTCCAGGTGGTGCATGCTATGGGGGTAGCCTGCCTCCTCCCTGCACTAGGAGCTTTGAAGAAATCTCCCGTGGGTCAACTGAATTTTCCCCCTGCAACCGCAGGCACCAAAAGACTGCATCACTGGCCCTCTGGGTCCCCTCTCAGCACAACGAGCGTGGTCCCTGGAACTCAGCAAGTCTGTCCAAGTGACTCCCACAGTCCAGTGACTCTTCAGTCCAAGTTTGGTGGAGGTAAGTCCTTGCCTCCCCACGCTAGACTGCATTGCTGGGTACCGCGTGATTTGTAGCTGCTCCGGCTTCTGTGCACTCTTCCAGGATTTCCTTCATGCACAGCCAAGCCTGGGTCCCCATCACTCCTTCCTGCAGTGCACAACCTTCTGAGTTGTCCTCCGGCGTAGTGGGACTCCCTTTTGTGACTTCGGTGGACTGCCATTCACTTTTCTTCCAAGTTCCTGTTCAGGTACTTCTGCGGGTGCTGCCTGCTTCTGTGAGGACTCCCTGAGTTACTGGGAGCTCCCTCTGTCTCTTCTTCCAAGTGGCGACATCATGGTCCCTTCTGGGCCACAGCAGCACCCAAAAACCTTTACCACAACCCTTGCAGCTATCAAGGCTTGTTTGCAGTCTTTCTGCGTGGGAATACCTCTGCAAGCTTCATCGCGACGTGCGACATCCGTCTTCCAAAGGAGAAGTCCCTAGCTCTCTTCTTTCTTGCAGAACTCCAAGCTTCTTCCATCTGGTGGCAGCTTCCTTGCACCCTCAGCTGGCATTTCCTGGGCTCCTGCCCACTCTCGACACTGTCGTGACTATTGGACTTGGTCCCCATGTCTTACAGGTACTCAGGTCTGGAAATCCACTGTTGTTGCATTGCTGGTGTCTGTTCTTCCTGCAGAATCCCCCTATCACGACTTCTGTGCTCTCTGGGGGTAGTAGGTGCACTTTACACCTACCTTTCAGGGTCTTGGGGTGGGCTATTTTTCTAACCCTCACTGTTTTCTTACAGTCCCAGCGACCCTCTACAAGCTCACATAGGTGTGGGGTCCATTCGTGGTCCGCATTCCACTTTTGGAGTATATGGTTTGTGTTGCCTCTATACCTATGTGCTCCTATTGCAATCTACTGTAATTCTACACTATTTGCATTACTTTTCTTGCTATTACTTGCCTAATTTTGGTTTGAGTAATTATATCTTGTGTATATAACTTATCCTCATACTGAGGGTACTCACTGATATACTTTTGGCATATTGTCATAAAAATAAAGTACCTTTATTTTTAGTAATTCTGTGTATTGTGTTTTCTTATGATATTGTGCATATGACACCAGGGGTATAGTATGAGCTTTACATGTCTCCTAGTTCAGCCTAAGCTGCTTTGCCATAGCTACCTTCTATCAGCCTAAGCTGCTAGAAACACCTCTTCTACACTAATAAGTGAGAACTGGACCTGGCACAAGGTGTATGTACCTCTGGTAGCCACTACAAGCCAGGCCAGCCTCCTACAATTACTATATGTTAATCCAACCAGGCCCTGAAGCCAACCCCCTATAAGCACCCAACCTTACACCAGCCTTTACCTGTACACAGCAGGGGTTGCCCACAAGGCCTGGCCTGCAGCTAGTCCATGTGGCCAACCACCCTAACCACCCAACCCTACTCTGCACACAGCCCTTTGGCCTGAGGGTGTTGGGTCTGTGAGTGGGTGTGGGAGAATCTGAGTGGGTCCGCGAGTGGGTGCATAAGGGTTGGAGTGGGTGTGTGAGTGGGAGAAAGAGATTGAAAGAGAGAGAGAGACAGAGATAGAGCGCTTTTTAGGTTTTGATGGATGATATACCTAGAATGAGATATTTCTTGCAAATGGAAAAAAATCTATTTGTCAATTACATATATTTGTCAGTATGAGCCTTAAATATATGAAGTTTAAAAAAAAATAAAGGAGTGAAATGATCACGGACACGCATGGAGGTGAATCTCAACTCTCAGTGTGAGAGTCTGAGACCTTAACTATTAGGCCATTATTTTTTGTGTTTTTTTTTTTTGCCCTTCACGAGCTATCTGGGCGCACGTTGGAGGGAGCTGCAAGGTCTCTGCTGATTGTTCTTAAAAAAAAAAAATTGCCCCTTATGGGCCACCTGGGACAGTGGGGAGAGCCTAAAGGCCTCCCCCACGGTCCTGTGTGAGCCGACATTGCTCTAGCAAGCAAGGAGTTGCTTTTAATGTCAAACCCCTGATTGCTAGAGCAATATTTTCATCTGTCTAGCCTGCACGCATATCTGTGTGCAAGGAAGACAGATGAAAACTCTGCTGTCTGACAAAGGGACTTGTTTGACAAGTCCCGCTGTCAGAAATCGGAGTTATGTTTGTTTTTTCTTTCTGGGAGCTGTCAGCTCCCACCAAGCAAAAGCAAACAGCTATATCCTGGGGGTGGGCACTGTGGGACACAGAAGGAGCCATCCCTGGGGGTGGCAGTCCCTAGGGCCATCAGTAGCTCCTCAAGGGAGGGCCATGCATAGCCCCTGTAGTGTGGAAATACCCCATGGGAGGTAGTGGTCCATGGGGCTATGGGTGTCCGAAACTGACCACCTTTCTGATTTTTATTAGTTGACCTGGGGAGGCGGTGGTCCCCGGGGCTGCGGGCGGGGGCCATGTGGCCCCTCTGTACCCAATGTTTACAATGCCCCAGTGAGGTGGTTGTCTTTGGAGCTGCAGAGGCCATGCAGCCCACCTGCACCATATTAGTTAAAAGCCCCACAGAGGTGGTGGTCCCTGTGGATACGGAGAAAATCATTTTTCTCAAGGGAGGTGGTGGTCCCCGGTGCTGGGGGAGCCATGTGGCTCCCTGCACCAAATTTAGTAAATGCTTCAGGGAGGTCGTGGTCCCCGGGGCTATGTGGGGCCAGGACAGCCCCTATTTGGAAAAATCAATGCCGCCGGGACCTGGCCCACCCAGGGACTTATTGAAAAACGAGCACGGTAGCCCGCACTTGAAAAAAAAAGAAATGATCTGCAAATTTGTGACATCATCGCAATTTCATGGCTAAAATAAAAAAAAAACATGTTTTTTCCTCTGGGGGTTCCCTCTGGGACCCCAGAAACAGAGCTAAGGGGTCAGGGTGACTCTATCCTGGACCTTTGTCTTTTTTACAAAATTTTTGTGGGACTGGCTCCAGGCAAGACCCAAGAAGGCTGACAACACTTCCTGGTTCAAAGTGTTGGCAGCCAATCAGAGCTGTGCATTTCCGTGCACTACCTCGTCATTGTTCATGAAGTCTACGCGATCACAGATATACAAATTTGGAATTCCTTTATTTACGCCCATCACTATCACTCATTCATGGGCTTGCCTTTCAAAAATCCTTTGATATCTTTGGTAAATGCTTTACGTTTGTCACTCCTTGGGGCAGCTTTGTTACTGCCTTGGCCATCAGCCCTGTTACATGGATAATAGCACGTTTACCAATACATTTGACTGTGATCTAACTTCTTTTTTCTTTTGTGCCTTTCCTTCATGCTCATGCTCATGCTCATGGCAGATGTGGTGCTTTCAATTGGCTTGCTTATGTCAACTGTTTTACTTTTCATTTTCATTTTATGTGGCAATAAATGTCCAGTTAGAAATTCGTAATGCCAATAGCTCTAACTTGAGCAAAGTCAAGACTCATTGCATTGCACATGCTTTGTTGTTACTTGGTGTAAATCTGTTGAACAGTTTAAGAGATATTTAAAAAAATCCAAATTGCTATATCTAGAGGAGCGAATACTTCACAAATGGTCTGATCTCGTGCTGAGATTTGATTGGTTGTCAACACTTTAGCCAGGAAGTGTTGGCATACATTTTGGGACTCAACTTCAGCTGAGTCCCTTAGAAAAGCACAAAAAAGAAAAGGGGGAAGCATACAGTTACCCTAGCCCTTTACCTTGGTGCAGGGGTCCCCTGGGAACCTGCAAAGGCAAAAAAAAAAATTCCTTAATTTACTGTGGAACTTATGCTTGTCATAATTGTAGCCCCCAGGTGGTCAGGTCCTGGGGACATGCGGGCCTATGCAAACAAAAAGGAGGGGGAGCACAGTGCATCCCTCCAAGGGCATAATAATGCTCCAGGAACCGCTACCTCCCTGGGGTTTTAAATAAAGAAATATACCGGGTCCTGGGGACTAACACCTCCCTGGGACAACAACATTACACCTGGGGGGCCGTGGGATCCCCCAGGCCCGGGGACCACCACCTCCCTGGGGCTAAAACAAATTATGCCAAGGGAGTGCACAGACCCTCCGGGACCCGGGGACCACCACCTCCCCAGGGTTACAAATAGAAAATAATGCAGGGGCTGCATATACCCTCCCAGGCCTCAGGGACCACCACCTCCCCAGGGCCGATAAGTACAGTTAATATAGGTGAGGGCCCCCCCTTTGGACCATTTAAGGCTCCTGGGGACAACCACCTCTGGTGGGGCTGGTCCTTCAACATTAAAGGACAGGGTCTACACAGCACCCCTGTCGGAGCCATATATGGCCCTGTTGACCACCATCCCCCATGGCCGGCTCCTGCTACCTCCCGAGGTGCCCACCCTCGGAGGTAGCTGTGTGCTTTTGCTTGGTGAGAGCAGTGACAGCTCCCACCAAGCAAAAGCAAACACTCTGCTTTCAGCAAGCGGGAGCTTAAAAATGCTCCTGCTTTCTGTAAGCAGAGATTTCACCTCTTTACCTGACTGCAGACTTGCTGGCAGGGAAAGAGATTAAAGTATTGCTCCAACACGCATTTACAGCAGCTCTCTTCATGCAGGAGCAATGCTGGCTTCCACTGGAGGTGGGAGGCTGGCTGGGACCGAGGGGGTCTTCAGGCTCTCCCACGGTCCCTTACAACATGAAAAAATAACAGAAGCAATTGATTCTGTAAAGTACAAATAATCCAAGTGTGTTTTCTAAGCAGTTTTATCCTATAAAGTTATCTGATGAACATGTCTGCGGACCAATCATATTGGCAAAGTTACAGACACACAATCTCACTGGAGACATTACCTCAGCTTTTTTTAGTCAGCTGAAGTGTTGGAGATTCACTATACATTTACCCAACGAGGTAGCACTCACTAATTAGCCAGTAGAAAGTACTCCATTTGGCTAAGCATTCTACACAAAATGCTGGCCTTTTCTTGGATAAATATGTCGGGCAGGATTCATTCTGGTACAATGCTCATTTCACAGAAATAAAACCTCAATGGGAAGAATTTACAGATATAAACATAGCAGTTGCTGAAGCTGAAACTCCACTTCTGTAAAGTACTAATCATCAAAATTTCTTGTGCATGGTGAAGGTAAAGCAAAGGTTTTTTCACTACATTTCGACCTTGAAAAGGTATCTGCAAGCCTTGATGGAGGTGTTTGCATACTTGCTTTTTTGAGCGCAAGATCTCATATAGTGACTGTGACGAGTGAATTCTTTCTTGTCAACTGCTGTTGAGACCCAACCCTCATTGCGCATGGCCAAAGGCTGTACATGGTACCGTGTTGGGTGATTACAGGGGATTGGTTGGAAATCCTGGCCCCAGGACAGGCTCTGCGGCCAACCAAGGCCTCACATGGCCAAAGGCCATGCATGGCGTGGGGTTGATTGGTTATAGGGGGTTGGCCGGAGGGCCTGGCTGCAAGCCAAACTCTATGGCCAACCTCCACAGTGCACAGACAAATGCATGCATGGCAGTGGTCGGATTAAGGTATGGTAATTACTTTACGTTAAAAACACCATAGAAATTCACAGAAAAAAGCAAAGATTACAGGAACGTTATAGTTAGGAAATAGCACTTTTAAAAAACATAGAAATTCACTTTAAAAAACCAAGGGTTACAGGGACGTTTTAGATAGGCTCACATTTTAAACATACAAACCCATAGAAATTCAGCTGTTATAGTTAGAGTCATTACTATACATTAATCAAACCACCACCGTGTATGGTTGACCACAGGCCAACCCCCTAGAAACACCAACCTTTGCACCATGCACAGCCTTTGCCTGTGCGCAGCGGAGGTCACCTGGAAGACTTGGTCTGCAGCCAGACCCTGCTACCAAACCCCCTAATCTCCCAACCCCATGCTATGAACAGCCGTTTGGCCATGTGCAGAGGAAGTTGGCCGTGTCCTCTCTGGGTGTCATTATAGGTGTGGGAGGGCATATCTGGGGCTCGGAGTGGCTGTCAGAGTGTTGGGTGTGAGAGTGCATACAACAGTGTTTTAGTGGGTGTGTCAATGTGTGCACGGGTCTGTGAGTGGGTGCATAAGGCTGTCAGTGGGTCTGTGAGTGGGTGTGTGAGAGTCTGATTGGGTCTGTGAGTTGGCGCATAACTGTCTGAGTGGGTTTGCGAGTGGGTGCGTGAGGGTCTGACTGGGGCTGTGAGTGAATGCAAGAGGTTCTGAGTGGGTGTGTAAATGGGTGTATAATTGTCTGAGTGGGTCAGTGAGTGGGTGCATAAGTGTCTGAGTGGATATGTGAGTGGGAGAAATTGATTAAAAAAGAGAGTCAGAGAGAGAGAGAAAAAAGGGGGAGTGAGATAGAGTTTTTTAGACTTTGATGTATGATATATTTAGAACGAGATATTTCTCTACAATTTAAAAGAAAAAATGTATCTGTAATTTGTAAAAATAAAAATAATTTGTACTTAGAAAAAAAAGAGGAAATTGAATCTAGCCGAACTCGAACCCTGACAGCTCAGTGTGAGCTACTGAATCTTATTTTTTCTTATTTTTTTGGCAGAAAGTTACATATTGGTCCAGAAATATCTCTTTTTGTTATTTGGTGTAAATCCCTTCAGTAGTTTTGGAGTTATTAAAGGAAAAATACATTTGTATATATAAATCCGCGGATCCACTTGCCACCACCAATGCAGTGATTAGATGGCCTCAACCTGAGTGGAAAGTTGCAGCCACCATTTTAGATATCGGGGTACTGTCCAAGGGTCTACAAACTGAAGTGAAATATAATAGAAGAGGTCAGTGTAGAGGTACCCTGACCCGATGGGTGGAATATAGGGGTCGATGAGTGACCCCTGATGAGCAAGAAATTGCCCCAAAATGTTTTTTATCCATGTGAGCTGATCCACGGATCTGCTGCAATGCTCAGCATGGCCCTTGTGTAAATCTGCAACAGATATGCAGATCCAGCTCTAAATTGTAAAAAAAACACCCTCACAGACCCACAGACACTCAAACACCCACTTAGAGACCGATAGAGCCATTCACACACCCAGTCACACTCCCATAAAACCACTCACCATCCACTCATAGACCCATACAGCCAACCACACAACCAGTCACACCATCAAAACCACTCACAATCACTCATAGACCTACACAGTCACTCACACACCCACTGATACACCCATATGGCCACTCATATACTCACTCACACACCGATACAGCCACTCACACACCCTCAAAAACACTTGCACACCTACTCACAGACCCATACTGCCACTCATACACCCACTCACACAACCATACACCAACTCGCACACCCACTCACACACCCAGACAGCCATTGACACACCCACTCACAAACCCATACAGCCACTCACACCCACACACACACTGTCAGATCTGTTTTAGATCTAAAACGTGTTGCTATTTTGCATTGGATTTGTGCTTTTGGTTTGGGATCCACAATGGATCTGCAGATATGAGTAACATAAAGAAAAAAAGGGTTTCAAAAGAAAATAAACTAGTATTTGGGAATAGGTTAGGCTCTGAAAAAGAACGTTTGTATTTATGACATGTAGATGATTATTACAAATAGAACAGGATGCAGGTTTTCATGTTGTTGAGGAACATCCTGTTTCCTTTCTCTGTGCAATGAACTTGATTGTTTATATATATGTCATCCATTTTAAAGCATACATGTTTGTTATATATAGATCCCATGTTGTAGTCTCTGAGGGATGCAGAAACAGTTTTATTGACATGTTTCCTGGATTTGTCTATCAGTGGACAAAATTAGTTTGACAACTTCCACTTCTGCCTTTGGTAAATGTTGGAGAACACCAAGGCAGTGTGTTGAGAAAGTATGATTCATTTACAAAAAGTATCCTCCATTAGGATTTCCAGTCCTACCCAAGTAATTGTGCCTAGGTCATTGCCACCCTAGTGCACAACCATGAGGGCTGGATGTTGGCAATCCACATTGCTTTCAACCAAATGCAGCAATTGATGCCACTTTAACCTTCTTTGGCCAACCCAACTAATGTCTACATTAGGTAAACACAATTCCCTGTCAATGCCACTCTTGCTAGGACTCTCACTGGCCCAAAACACAAAACTATGATCCACTCTCTGACCATTTTGGAGGCAAGAAGGAGTAGCACACAGGAGAAGTGGGGAACAAAAAAATGCTAGACTGTTACACTGGAAAGCAGACTGATATAGAAACTTTGCTTATTAGGGAGTGTTTTGATTTAAATTGAGTAGCTTTTACAAAGTAAAATATAAATTCAAAGCTCTAAAATTTAAAAGCAGGTTGTGAAATGGTTTTATGGGTTTAGTGTGGATCTGCGGATCCACCAGTAATTTACATCGGGCACTGCGCTGAGCACCATGGGAGATCTGCGAATCTGCCCTTAAACACTATCAAATTGGGCTTCTTCAAAGCAGTCTTAGAACGGGTTAAAATACTGACCATTTACAAGTGGTATAAAAAAATAAAGGCTGAAAGGTAGGTTCCGATTTGCTTAGTAAAGGACTATCACTAAAAGCACAGTGGCAAGGGTAGCCATTATTGGTACATTTGTACTGAAAGTGAATTAACATTGCTATAACTCAGATTTTCAATGACAAGAGATTTTAAGTGCTTCTGAGATAAAAATTGGAGAACAGCAAACAACTTTCACAGGTATGTGAATTATGGTGTAGTTTTGAAAAGTTTATGTATATAAAAAGTTATGACTGTATATAAGCTGAAAGAAAATGTGTAGGTTCTGCAGAACAGAAAAAGAGATTAAAATAGAGGGTAGATGGGGGTATTAAGTAAAAATATAGGGAGCTATTTACAAGCCCTGTGCGGTGCCTGGGCATCACTTTTTGTAAAACATTATCAACGCATAGTGCAGGTCCATATCTACAAGGTCACGCAAGCCACTTTGCGTGGCTTTTCATCGCCTTGAAGATATGGTATAAGGCAATGCAGCGCAAGTCACTGCATTGCCTTACTCTGTGTCAGGGAGGTGCTCCATGGGCGATGCAGTAGGTTATCTCATGCAACACCCATGGGTTTTCATGCATTCCGAGATTTACAAGACTCTGTAAATCTTGGAATGCGTCAAAATCTTACGCCTCTCTAGGGAAGGCGCAACGAGGAGAAACATTTTTATTTCTTCTCGATTTTTCCTTTTTCTATGTGTGCTGCATTGTGCAGCACACATAGAGAGAGGAAAAAAACTCCATTGGTTGTTTTGGGCAGGAAGATATCCCTTCCTGCTTATATACAATCCTGTCTGTGACGCAGGCATCTTTGCACCATGGTGCAAGGGTGCCTGCATTAGTGTTAGGCAGCCCATTGAACACCAGTGCGGGGGAGAACACAGAAAGGTGCTGTATCTTGTAGATACAATGCCTTTCTGCCCTTTCCCTGTGGCACAGGGCAGCACAGCAAGGTCACTGCGCTGATCTGCTTTACTGGGCTTGTAAATTAGCCCTATAGTGAGCAGCAAAGCAGAAAGAAAAATGACTATAGAGAAAATATAGTTATTTTATTAAGCTATTATGAAAGAGTGAGTTTGGAAGTACAGTAGATGTGGGCGATTGATTACACTATATAATTAAATAGTATATAATTGAACCTACTCACAGTCAGGCAGGCACTTGTACACCCAACAACAGTCCTAAAAGCAACATATGTACCCACCAGTGATTTAGCCAGACAATGGCTGACGCATTTAAACCATTCTCACACCCATTTACTCACCTATGCATACACTTGCATAGTCATTCATTCACCCATGCCGGCACTGCCAGATCCACTCAGACACACATAAAGGTTTTCATGTACCAAACACTCACTCAGTTACAGAGAGACATACACAGCCATACACCTAGTTATGTATCCAGTCACCCACTCACACAGCCACTAAGATACCTACTTACAAAACCATAGAGCTACTCACATGCTCAGTCAGAGAGCAACAGAGGCACTTAGACATCCATTCACACTTCCAGACAGCATTTATGTACTCAACTAGCCGTGCTACGATTCACCCACTGTAAAAGCACTCATGTAGCTCAACAAAAAATGTGTATTTTTAAAGTGCATGTTTATTCATAATGGTATCCTGCTGCCTGCTGATTAACCAAAGTTTATTATTACCCAAGTGAGCGTTACTGATTTTATACATCTTGAAAAGTATGAAATGCAGAGTGGATGTTGGGGGATTTAAGTTGTAACCTTGAGATGAAACACAGGCCCCAACAGTGTGCACATTAGTGTGCTAACCAACCAGACCCAGGATACACATTTATACATGTACAGTCACAAACTGACACAAGCTCTTACACACTGACATATCCAGTTATGTAGGTACTCATTTGCTTATACATAGAAAGGCAGTGACTGGAACACTCAGTTACATTCCCAGAGAAGCATTTATGTACCCACTACTAATATAGGTAGACAGTGACTAAAACACACAGAAACACACAAATAAAAGCATTCATATATGAATGTTTTACCTATTGATTCACTTATATAGTCATTCAGAAAACCACACAGTCAATGCTATGTACACTGACACACCTAGACAGGAAGTTATATACCCAGCTCTCAGAAAGGCAGGTAAACAGACACTTGTACATGCATTTATAAGTTATACACCCATCCACCTACACATATAAGCACTCATATACATATTTACAAATCCAGTCACATACACACCCAGTGACACAGCGACAGAGGCAATTGCACATCCACTCACACACCCATATAGCAGGTACGTATGTACTACTAACAGAGTCAGTATTACACACAGTTATACATTTGAGACAAACTAACACAGTCAGTTATCAATCCATAGAGGCACTTACATACCCATTTACACACCCATAGAGTCAATACCATAGCCACTGATATACGCAAAGGGCTACTTACACATCCAGTAACACACACACAGAGGCAATGATAGAGTTACTGAGATATCTACTGGACTAGTTACACAGCTAGACACACACTTGCAGAGCAACTTATAAACATACTTATATACTTACAGTAGTGAGTTAGAGAGCATGTTACAAGCTGAGATAAAGTTTCATATATGTATTGATATGCTTATAGTATGCAATGAAGTAGTATTTAATATAAAGTTACATGTATTTTATGTTTGGGTTTAAGATCTTTTTTGTATTTAAAGAAGAAGATTTATAATGCCAAGAAAGAAAGGTAAGATAACCAAAGGGAACCCTACTATCTGCCTGAAATTGAGAGTAAAAAAACATAAGATGTGGACAAAAGAGCTGCTGGTAAGAGAACTTAAGGAGTTTGCTAAATCAGTATATAGAAAAATGCAAAATGTAGAAAAAGCTTCAAATAAAAAGCAAGTTTTACAATCAACTGACAATGGAGAAGGAGAAGGTCATAGTAAAAGTAGGGAATGCTAGTTTGACAAGAAGACAGACAGAATTTAAGGTAATACAAGTGAGAATGATTAGAAGTAGGGCAATATAGAATGTTTTACAAAATATAAGAAGAGTAAGAGAAGGAAGGACAGCATTGAAGCAAAAACAACATATTGAAAATGTGGTTGATAAAGCATTTGCTTGAAGTGAAAATTATTTATCTTGATACTGAACAGCAGGAGACTACAAGATAAGACAGTGTTGTGTATGAAGAGAAAAAAGGCAAAAGAAAAGAATACTGTTAAAAGTAATTTATGCAAAATCTAAGAAAGATAGAAGTTTGGAAACATAGGCCCTCATTGCAACCTTGGAGGTCTGTGATAAAGCGGCGGTAAATACCACCAAATTATTACCATGACGGAAAGAGCTCAGACAGACAGCCACTTTACCACACCGACCGCCAGGGCGGAATCAACAGGCATCACGACGGTAGCCACCAACAGCCAGGCGGAAGCCAATGTTCCGCCCACTGTATTATGGCAGGCCAATCCTCAACCTTTTCCGGGGCGGTACCAATTACATCAAAAGCTTGGTGGAAACACTGCACAGAAGGGAAACGACTCACTATTGGAGACTCAGGGAAGAACCACGCCGCCATGGAGCCTGAACTGCAGATTTTCCCCATGATTTTCTACGTCCTGCTCCACCACGAACACCAACGACGGCGAAGACGACCACCGTGAGTACAGACGCCTAGCACACAGTGGAGGGGGGGGAGGAAAAAGTGAGTGGCACACACACGCAACATCCCCACCCCCAAAACCATACACACAAGCAGATGAAGTGACATGACATATTTACCCCGTGCCCCTTAGGAATAATACAAGGACCACAGGAATAGATGAAAGTGAGTGTAATAATATAAATAAAGTTGAAATACGTACATCAAATCTATAAGTATATACATGTGTACAAATCAAGGGACACTGCCCAGTCCTCAATCTGCGTGGGCCACAGGGCCACATTACAAAGTCCAAGGCCCAACGTGACTCCTGCAACAACACGGAGAGAACGCTGCAGGAGCATGAGTTTGAAAACAGGCAGGAACCTCAGGAGGATGGGGCACGGGGGCACCACAGCTGGCAGATGGAACAACACCACTGGTCCTAGAGGGGGCAACATGCCCTGTGTGCTGTTCTGGGGAGTGCAAGGCCACAGTCTCTCAAGTGAGTGATTTGCCCACTGGCTCTGGAGGGGGCAACATGCCCTTTGCTTGGTCCTGGGGAGTGCAAGGCCACAGACTCTCAAGTGGGTGTCCTTACCACTGGTTCTGGAGGGGGCATCGTGCCCAGTGATCTTCATCCTGGAGAGGATGGGGTGAGAGGGTGCCATTCCCACTGGTTTTGGAGGGGGCATTGTGCCCTGTGATCTTCATCCTGAGAGGATGGGATGAGTGGGTGCCATACCCACTGGTTCTGGAGGGGGCATCGTGCCCTGTGATCTTCATCCTGGAGAGGATGGGGTGAGTGGGAACCAATCCCACTGGTTCTGGACAGGGCATTGAGCCCTGTGATGCAGATCTTGGGGAGTGCAAGGTCACAGTCTCTCAGGTGGGTGTCATACCCACAGGATTTGCAGGGGGCAGGCTGCACAACAGTTCATGGATGCAGAACTACAGACTGTCCGCCGGCGGTGATGCCTGCTCAGTGGTGGTGCTGCTGATGCTGCCGCTGGTGGTGGGGGGAGGCTCCTGTCCATCCCCTGCAGCCTCGGATGGCTGCCCACTGCTAGTGGTGATGTTGCTGCTGCTGGCGGTTGTGGGGGGAGGCTCCTGCCCATCCCCTGCAGCCTCGGATGGCTGCTCCACCATGGTTGGGGGTGGGGGCTCCGACTGAGTCCCAGCACCAGGCCCCTTGCCCTTCCTGGCAGCAGCTGGGGATTGCTCCTTGCCCTTCCTGGCAGCAGCTGGGGATTGCTCCTTGCCCTTCCTGGCACAAGCTGGGGATTGCTCCATGCCCTTCCTGGCAGCAGCTGGGAAATGCTCCTTGCCCTTCCTGGCAGCAGCTGGGGGTGGTACCTTGACCTTCATGGTGGCAGCTGGGGAGGGCTCCTTGCCCTTCCTGGCAGCACTTGGGGCAGGCACCCTGTCCGTGTAGCTGCCTGGTGCACGGTATTCTTTCCCACCACAAGTTTCTGTGGACACTACTGGGCCTGTGGACTGGGTGGCTGAGGTGCTTGCCTGGGTTTTAGCCACCCTGGCCAGACGTAAAGGATGGGGGGAGGGGGAGGGAAAAGGTCAATGGTGGAGAGGAAAAGCTTCTTAGACCCTACCAACTCCAACCACATCGCTTTCAAGGATGCCCTACGCAAACATCACCAACTGATCCGCACCACCAAAAGAACCCACTTCAAAAACCGCATCGACGCCAACGCTCACAACAGTAAAGAGCTCTTCGGCATCGTCAATGAGCTCTCCACCCCAAGGACCTGCTCCAACGAACCCCCGCTATCACAGTAGTTCTGCAACTCACTGGCAACCCACTTCTGTCGAAAGATAGAAGAAATCCACAATAGCTTCAAACCCCAGACCCACCAGCTGACTACAAACACCCAAGAACCCAACGCTCCAAGCAACACCCACCTCCTCCACACCTGGACCCCCGTCAACATAGAGGACACCGCCACCACCATGGCCTCCATCCACTCCGGATCACCATCGGACCCCTGCCCAAACGATATCTTCAATAAGGCAAACATCATCATCGCCCCCCACCTCTGAAAAACCATCAACAGCTCCTTCGAGTCAGCCACCTTCCCAGAAAGATGGAAGCACGCAGAAATCAACTCCCTGCTGAAGAAACCAAAGGCAGACCCAGACGACCCCAAGAACTACCAGCCGATCTCCCTCCTCCCCTTCCCAGCCAAGGTCATCGAGAAAATCGTAAACAGCTAACTATCCCGGTTCCTGGAAGACAGCAAGGTACTCAACACCTCTCAATCCGGATTCAGCAGAAACCACAGCACCGAGACTGCACTCATTGCTGCCACAGACGACATTAGGACCATGCTGGACGAAGGAGAAACAGCAGCACTTATCCTCCTGGACCTCTCCGCAGCTTTCGACACGTTATGTCATCATACTCTCCGCACACCCCTCCACAACGCTGGAATCCGCGACAAGGCACTCAACTGGATCTCGCCATTTCTCTCACGCAGAACCCAGAGAGTCCGCCTCCCACCATTCCTGTCAGAAGCCTCCAGAATCATCTGTGGCGTTCCCCAAGGATCTTCGCTCAGCTCCACGCTCTTCAATGTTTACATGGCCCCCGCGCCAACATCGCACGAACCCACCACATCAACATAGTTTCCTACGCAGACGACACTCAGCTCATCCTCTCCCTCATGAAAGACCCTACAACTGCAAAGAACAACCTCCACAACGGACTGCACGCCATCGCCCATCGCCAGCTGGATGGAATCAAGCCACCTCAAGTTAAACACAGACAAGACAGAAATCCTCATCTTTAGCACCAACCCCTCAACTTGGAATGACGCCTGGTGGCCCACCTCCCTAGGAGCCGCGCCCTCACCCACCACCCACGCACGCATCTTGGACTCCACACTCAGCATGACTCAGCAGGTCAATGCCATCTCCTCTTCCTGCTACAACACTCTCCGCATGCTCCGCAAAATCTTCAAGTGGATTCCCGTCGAAACCAGGAAAACTGTCACCCATGCCCTGGTCAGCAGCCGATTGGACTACGGAAACGCCCTATATGCAGGAATAACAACCAAACTCCTAACAAAGCTGCAAAGAATCCAGAACGCATCCGCCCGCCTCATTCTGGACATCCCACGCCACAACCACATTTCCCCCCACCTCAGAGACCTTCACTGGCTACCAGTATCAAAGAGGATCACCTTCAAACTCCTTATCCACACACACAAGGCCCTCCACGACACAGGCCCAGCCTACCTCAACGACAGACTCACCTTCTACACCCCCACCCGCAATCTTCGCTCTGCCAGTCTCGCCCTTGCCTCCATCCCCGCATCCACTGCACCACCGCCGGAGGAAGATCCTTCTCTCACCTAGCCGCCAAGACCAAGACCTAGAACTCCCAATCGCTCCACCTTCGCCAGACCCAAGACCTCTTGACATTCAGGAAACGCCTCAAGACATGGCTCTACAACCAGTAGCTCCCCCCCAGCGCCTTGAGACCCTAACGGGTGATTAGTGCACTCTATAAATCCTTGATTGATTGATAGGGACATTGGGGCGGGAAGAGGGAGAAGGTCTTGGAGTGGAGGAAGAGGGAGTGGTTGTAGGAGGTGTCTGTCTGCTGTGTTTGGGTGCAGGTGCATGGGCTGGATGCTGTTGTGAGGTGGATGGCTGTTGCGTGTCTGAGTGCTTGCGTTTGTATACTTTGGGAGGAGGTGGCACAGACACAGTGGGAGAGGACACAGGGGACGTGTGCATGGATGCTGGGGTGGTGACTGCCAGTGAGGTGTGTGTTCTGAGAGGTGTGCATTCAGGTGTGAGTGTAGATGCAATTGGGAGGGAGGTGGAAAACAAGGAGGAGGGAGCCACAGTGGAGGCAGTGGATGTTGGAATGTCTGCATCTGGATGGTGTTTGTATGAGTGCCTGTGGGATGAAGGGTTGTGCCTGTGTTTGTTTTCTGTGTGCATGCTTGTCTGCCTGTGTGCCTGGGACATGTTGGGGTTGAGGGGAATGGGATTGGGTTAAGGAAGTTGGAGGGGGGAGGGTGGAAACAGGGACAATGGCTGCCATCAGAGAGGAGGCCAGAGCCTGGATTGATCTGTGTTGGGCCGCCAAGCCAGTGTGAATGCCCTCCAGAAATGCATTGGTCTGTTGCATTTGGCCTGCCAGCCCCTGGATGGCATTCACAATGGTTGACTGCCCAAAAGAGATGGATCGCGGGAGGTCAATAGCCTCCTCACTCAGGGCAGCAGGGCTAACTGGGGCAGAGCCTGAGGTGCCTGTGCTCCATTTCTTGGCAACTGGTTCTTTCCAAGTGACAGTGGGCTTGGCAGCAGGAATGTCACAGCCAATGTTCTCAATTGTGCTGACAAGAGTGTTGGCTGCCCTGATTAAACACATGTGAAGTTACATTGTTTTCCCCTAAGTGGAGGATTTGCCCACGGTGAAGGCGGACTTCTATGCAATGGGACATATCCCCAACTTAATTGGGGCGATTGATGGAACAGATATTGCATTTGTCTGTCCCCCCAGCAAAATGTACAGGTCTTCAGAAATCGAAAAAGTTTTCACTCAATGAATGTGCAGATGGTGTGTTTGGCAGACCTGTACATCTCCCATGTCAATGCTAAGTATTAGGCTCGGTGCATGATGCCTTTATCCTGAGGAATAGCATCATCCCAAATGTGATGGGCCAACTACAGAGGCAGAGGGCGTGGCTAATAGGTGAGCCCTGGTTCCCACCCAGTAGATGTTGGTGTATGGGTATGGTGTGGGCCATAAGAGATAGTGTGTGGCTAACAGTTTTCCAACGATATTTGCAGGTGACTCAAGTTACCCCAACCTATCATGGCTACTGACCCCTGTGAGGAATTCCAGGACAAGGGCTGAGGATCGTTTCAATGAGGCACATGGGCGAACAAGAAGGATCATTGAACGTACATTTGGCCTCCTGAAGGCCAGGTTTCAGTGCCTCCATCTGACTGGTGGATCCCTGTGCTACTCACCCAAGAAGGTCTGCCAGATAATCGTGGCATGGTGCATGTTGCATAACATTGCCTTGAGACGCCATGTGGCTTTTTTGCAGGAGGAGGAGGCTGGAGATGGTCGCATGGCAGCAGTGGACCCTGTGGACAGTGAAGATGAGGAGGCAGAGGATGAGGACAACAGAACTTGAGTGATTAGACAATACTTCCAATGACACACAGGTAAGACAGTGTGACTTCACATTTCATTGTCAGTTTTTTGTTTCACATTGCCAGTGGCAGGCTGTGAGTTCCCACTTCTATGGCCACTCACTTTGCCCTTTGGCAACTCTTTTTGCAGATGTTGGTGCCCCACTATTGCTCCTGGTGTGTTCACTGCAGCCAACTACAGGCCTTTCCTATGTAAACATTACTGTACAGTTGAATTGCAATGTTTAAACCTTGTTAAACAAATAAATACTTCAATCATACTTGTTTTTTTTCAAATTGTGTTTATTGCAGTGCTATGAAGAAAAGGGAGAAGTGCAATGGGCTGGGGTGATGATGGAGGAAAGTCCAGGGTACAGTTCCAGTCTATTTGTAGCACAGGTGCATTGTCCAAGGGGGCATAGGAAGAGGAGCAATGGCAGTTCAAGGTGGACAGGGTGACAGAGTGGGAAACAAGGGTAAGAATCAGGAGAGTCTCATTTGCTGGCGGGGATCTTGGCAATAGTCTTTGGCTTCTGTCTGGATTGCAGGGAACGTTTTCAGGGTGGTTCTCCTTCTGCAGGGGGAGAGGTACTGGTGGCCTGTTGGTCCTGTGGCAGGGCCTCCTGTCCACTAGCGGCAGTGGAGGTGGAGGGCTGTTCAGTAGTCTGGATAGTGGCAGGTGCCCCCAGGTGTGACACTGCCTCCCTCATAATGTTGCCCATGTCTGCCAACACCCCTGCAATGGAGGCCAGGGTGGTGTTAATGGCCTTCAAGTCCTCCCTGATCCCCTGGTACTGTCCCTCCTGCAGCCGTCTGTTCTCCTGCACGTTGTCCAGGATCTGACCCAGCGTGTCCTGGGAATGTTGGTATGCTCCCAGGATCTCTGTGAGTGCTTCCTGGAGAGTCAGTTCCCTGGGCATGTCTTCCCCCTGACGCATAACACTCCTCCCAGCTTCCCTGTTGGCCTGTGCCTCTGTCCTCTGAATGGTGTGCCCACTGCCACTGACCCCAGGTCCCTGATTGTCTTGGGTTTATGGTGTGCCCTGGGGTCTCTCTAGTGGTGGACACACTGCTGATTGATGTGTCCTGGGGACAGAGGTATGGGCACGCTGGGTGGGTTCTGTGGTGGTGTTTCCTGAGGGGGAGGCTCTGTGGTTGTGTGTGACTGTGGCTGGGTAACCGACTGTCCGGAGGTCCCTGATGGGCCAGGATGGACATCCAGATCCAGGCGAGCAGAGTCACTGTCATCACTGTGGGCCTCTTCTGTGGGGGGACTGGATGTTGCTGGAACCTCTTCTCCGGTGACATTGGCTGGGATACCTGTGGGGATGTAAATGCAGTGTTATTGTTTCTGTGTGTGACATATTGGTCATGGGTGGGTTGCCCCCTATGGTTGTTATTGCCCTGGCAGCTTTACCTTGTGTGAGTTGTTATGTAGTGGACTAGTTTTTCTCTCTAGTATGCATGCTTTAGTGATAGGTGTCCATGCAGGTCTGTGAGTGGTGTCAATGCATTGGTATGGCATGCAGGGCTTGGAATTGGGATGAGTGGGCTGTGATGGTGGGGTCTGTGGGAGGTGGTGGAGAGATGGGAGTGAGGGTAAGGGTAGGGGTATGTGATGGCATGCAGGTAGGGGGGTGAAAGTAGTAAAGAGTTGACTTACCAGAGTCCAGTCCTCCTGCTACTCCTGCCAGGCCCTCAATATGCATGATTGCCAAGACTTGCTCCTCCTATGTTGTTAGTTGTGGGGGAGGAGGTGGAGGTCCACCGCCAGTCCTCTGTACTGCGAGTTTGTGTCTTGCTGCAAATGAACGTACCTTCCCCCATAGGGCGTTCCACCTCTTCCTGATATCATCCCTTGTTCTTGGATGCTGTCCCACGGCGTTGACCCTGTCCACAATCTTCCGCCATAGCTCCATCTTCCTAGCAATGGATATCTGCTGCACCTGTGCTCCAAATAACTGAGGCTCTACCCTGATGATTTCCTCTACCATGACCCTTAGCTCCTCCTCAGAGAATCTGGAGTGTTGTTGTGGTGCCATGGGTGTTGTGTGAGTATTGTGGGAGAGGGTGTGTAGGGTGATGTGTTGGGGTGTGTGTTGTGAGGTGCGTGGGTGGTGTATAGGTGATGGTGGTGTGTGTCTCTGGTCTTGTCTGTGGTCGTGGTGTCTGTCTTGTGCCAATTGTTTGTAATGGTAAAGGGTTATGGGTAATATGGGTGTGTGTTTTATAGTTGTGTGGGTGTGTGGGTGTGGTGTGTGTATGGGTGTCAGGTGTGTGTAGTTTGAATTGACCAATGTGGAGTTGTTTTATATGTGTGTGTGTATTTTGAGCGCAGCGGTATGTACCACCAATGGTTTACCGCCATTGAATATCCGCCATGGTGATTCGTGGGTCATAATGTTGTGGGTGTAGTTCTGTTGGTGTGATGGTGTGGGTTTTGATACTGCCAGTTTATCACTGACCTTTGGTGTGGCGTACTTGTGTATGTGGCTGTATCCTGTCGGATTGGTGTGTGTGTGTGTCATAATATGGTGAACGGACATGTGCAGCGGTGGTGGTATGTTGGTGGCAGTCAGCATGGCGGTGAGTGGGATTTACCGCCAATGTCACAATGAGCGCCATAGTCTAGTAGTGAGGTTTTTTTAATTAAGAAACCTACTTACAAGAGAACACATTAGTGCATCCAGTTGAAACAACTGGCCAATGCCACAAGGTAATAGACAGTACTCTCATTGCAAAAGAGGAGATTGTTCCTAGAAATGTAGATGAAGAGATAGCAGAAGAGGAACAAGAAAGGCATATATATGCCCTTGTGTATAAATGGGACTGCAGTAGTATTTGAGTGTTCAGCAAGCATCAATTGATGTTTTAAGAACTTTTCTAGGTGGAGTTCCATATTAAAGTGGGAAACTGAAAACCTTGAAATGAAATCTTAAAATTTAATCTTGAAAGGTTTAGGTCCGTGCAAAGTGAGAAAATACACTAATTTACAAGGACACTCCCTGGCATGTTTATCCAAGAAAGTGTGCACAAGCACCTTTCATAATTTTTGAACGTTTGCTGTTCATCATTGTGTTTGGGAGAAATGGACAAAGCACTGCTGTGTAGTACAGTTTCACAGGTTGAAAACGTTTGAGAAGATATTGAGTTATGTTTCTTTGGTCCTGAAGAGGAGTTTTGGCAATATGAGGAGTTAGTATGTTCAGGTGTAGAGGAACTGTACACAGATATTAGCACTGATAACTTTGCACAAGAAATAGCAAAGTTTAATATAGTGTCTAAACGGAATACAAAGGCCAACTTCAAAATGATGTGTAATTGAAAACTGAACAAGAAATTAGAGATCAGTGGCTAATATTTGCTGTGTACCTATTTGTGGAAGAATGTTTTGATTTGTCAGCATGCCAGATTGTGTGTAAGTATTGCTAAGACAAATCAAAGGACAACAAAATTCCTACCAGAGTAATACATAATAATTTGGAGTTGGTTCAATTTCCAGAGGAACTTTGACATCTAAATGTTTATGAAACAATACTGATACAATCTATACACCCTTTTCAAGCAACAGTTCGAATGGAACCAATGACTGGGAAACTACTACTGACTGCGCTACAAAAAGGAGTCAAAGGTAGACTTGTGTACTTACATTTCGATTTTCAACACAATATTGAAACTGTGGGTGTAGAGAGAGATTTGGAAGAAACACTTGTTATTCTAGTTAATTGTGTGCCCACAAAAAAAAAAAAAAAAATCTGACAGAAACTAATGAATGTGAATAAGTTGCATTATATCTCAAACATAATAATACGTATTAAAAAGATGTAGCTGTTTTTACACATGGAAGTAGTATGGAAAAATAAATGATGCCTTCCAGTAGACAGTTTGAAAAAGTGGGTACAACTAGATGTGAAGAAAAATATTAGCACTGCAGTATCCATCCTCTGCTTTCAAAATAGATTATGGGAGATGCCATTGAATTATATCAGATGAAACAAGCAAAAGTAGCTCCAATTAGTGTGTGGGTGAAAATGTTAAAGGTTGGATGTTTCCCACAACTATTTCCAACTGGAGGAGATGGACGGTATGATGACCGCCGTGTGCTACTAGCAGCTGAGTATAGGTCATCAAGATTATACTCAGAAGACCCTAGATTCCAACAAAGTATTCCATTTATATTCCATTCCTTGTTTGAAAGTGATTGGTCTGAACTGGCATATGCTGTTAACCATATTCTTAAGACAGGAGTTAATCTACAAAATATGTCTGCAAAAGACTTTGTTGACAAACGTTATGAAAATGATGAGCAGTTGGATTACAGTTTGATAAATTTGATGGCATGCCAATGTGGGAGCAATAAGTATTAGTATTGCCATCGTGGTGAGCTGGAGTGTATGTTGTGAAATTTAAATGCAACAACTTGGTGTGTTACCCTGAGTTCTGCAAAATATGCCTAGGATGACTTACATGATGTTTTGAGAGAAGCAAACTCGAACATTAAGGAGATCAATTTGAAGGCACCTGGAGAACTTTGCTCTTTAGATCCTGCAAAGGTTTGTAAGTATTTTAACCATAGATTTTAAGCCATGTTCTCCTTCATCTACAACAAATATCCACCTCTTGGAGAAGTTACTGATTTGTTTTGGCGTAAAGAGTACCAAACAAGAGGTGCTCCTCAAAGTCATATGCTATTGTGGATAAAAGATGCACCAAAGTTTGGAGCAGACACAGATGAGTCTGTACTTTCTTTCATAGAAAAGTATGTTACATGTATCATCCCAAAATACACTATGGAAAAAGGACTAAAACAACTAGTTCAGAGGTTTTAATCAAATAGATGTGGAAAGTAATGTCAATGGAAATACAAAGCAAAAAGAGAATTTTTCACTAAATGTCATTTTGAATTTAAACTACCAATTATTTAAAAAGGAAGAGTAAAAAGGTTATTGTCTGTAGTGAGACATACACTTATTTGTAAATCACTCAAAACACCTACAACCTGAGTAGAACCGAGTCTTCAAAATGTAATAATTACTACAGTCCTATCATTCTAAAAATGCGAAATGCCAATATGGATATTTAATTTGTGGCAGACAACTCTATAGCTGTTGCTTGTTATGTAACTTCATACATAATAAAATATGAGAAGACTGAAATGAAAGATATGTGGAAGGAGTTTTCTGCTGAAAAGTCTTTAACAAAAATAAATTGAACATCTTCCATTTGAAGATGCTTTAACACAGGGAAATTGGATCCAATGAATGATGTGATCAGTTGAGTTCCGCTAGCTTATACTCTAAGTCAAGAGGATTTTTTTTTGGTGAGTCTAGGCCTAGCATACATGTGAAACAGATTGTATTTTCCAGAAATTCAATACCTTGCAGACCTAGAAAGTACAGTCATTGTAAAAATAAACATGTTGGACACTTGCTATCCAAAAAGGAGTGCACATCTTGAAAATGTTTGTGTTTATGAGATACTTCCCAACTACAGATATAGAAATAATGTGACAGAAAATATAGGTGAAGGTAAATTTGTAGGAGTGGGTTATTTATTTCATTAGCTTTCCTAAAAGCTATGAGTTGGAATGCCCAGGGATTAAACTTGATCAGATTCATAGCGTAAAGCATATTGGTAGGTCCATTTTAAGTTTTTTGCTTGGGAAAGACTTATATGTTTGACTGAAACAATTTCCAGTTTCTGGTACTATTCATAAATCTGAAGGTTTAAGTGTTGATTCAGCATGTAGTAATATTGGTAGTGTTTAAAGAAGTTATGTCATATGTAGACTTATCTCGAGTTAGGATTTTGTCCGGTTTGTATCTAGTTGCATTTGATGAAAGCAAAGTAAATGCAGATACAAGTTGTGTAAAAGAATGCAACTGATTAAGAAGTCTTTTTAATCCTCATTCAGTGCTGTATGCAGTTTATGAAAAACACACTATCTGCCCTAAGTGAAAAGTTTCAAAGGAGTGCAGTGATGTTGTTGGAAGGAAAGAAATTAAAGAGAACGAGGAAGTTGTTAAGGAAGAAACAATTGACAATGAGGGAAATATTCTGGCTTGCCAGTTGTCAAACCCCTCTTGTGCCAACTGTTATGCTAATGTTGCTCTAAACATACTCTTTGCCTTACCTTATGTTGTATATACTATTTAACAGCAACACCAGATGGCATTGTGTTCCGCACTGTGTGTTTATTGCAACATTTGTGTAAGCAAACACACACATTTAAGAGCTTGTAGATATATGTAGTGGATCTGCACAGTTTACACAAAACACTCAAGAAGATGCACAGGAGTTTTTAATGGTGATGTTTGCTGTTTTAGAAGAAGAGGAAGTACTTATTGGTGAGTTACTTGGACTTACCCATGGAACCATGGGAGTAAAGATTGCTCATTCACATCAAGTACAGAAATAGATTCAGAGCATTTTATGAATTTAACATTACCAGATTTCAAAACTGTGACTTTTGTCAGATTGCTGAAACAATCTGCACAAAACAATACATGCCCAAATTGTTGAACAGATCTTGTGTCAACATTACGTGTAGCAAGAAATGGTAAATATGTTATTTTAATACTACAACGATGTAGAGCAGATGGCAGTAAATTGGAACCTGTGATTTCAATCTTTGAAGTAGAAAAAACATAAATTTTTGGAAAAACATATAGGGGGTGATTCTGACCTTGGCGGTCTTTTCGCGAGACCGCCGAGTTACCGCCGCGGTAAAGACCGCCGACCGCGGCGGTATGCCGCGGCGCGTATTCCGACCGCTGGGAGCGTTCCGCCGGAAAACCGCCAGCAGCCACACTGGCGGTCGGCGGGAAAGTGGAGACTGGTCAACCTCCACCGCCACGCCATCAGAACACCGCCCACAGAATTACGACCCACATTTCTGTGTGGCGGTCTTCTGTTGGCGGTCTTCTGTTGGCGGTCACGTCCCTATGGCTCCCGTCGCCTCCCGGAGGACCAACGCAAGGTAAGTTGATCGTCCGTGAGGGGGAGGGGGTGGGGGGGTGTTGTGTGATGTGTGCGTGCATGGGGGTGTGTAGATGGGGTGTGTGAGTGCGTGCATGCGGGCGGGGGGTGCTGCTGTGCCTACGGGCAATGTGTGTAGTTCGGCGGGTGCGCATGTTGGCATGTATGTGTGCGGGTATGTGCCCCCGTTGTGTATGTGTGTGTGTAGGGGGTGTGCATATGTGCATGTTGGGGGTGCGTGCATGTCGGGGTGCGTGTATGTGCATGTTGGGGTGGGGGGGCAGGGGGTTTGTAACATCTCTGGGGGGTGGCAGGGGGTGGAGGGTGTGGGGGGGGGACTCGTGGGGGGTAGTGGGGGGTGGGGGAGACCCCTATCAGTGCCAGGGATGGAATTCCCTGGCCCCGATAGTGCCTACCGCCATGGTTCGCATGGCGGTTCCCGACCGCCAAAAACCGCGGCGGTAAGCAGGGTCATGATGCGGTTGGCGGTCTTGGGTCGACCGCCGGGCCGGAGTGCGCAAACTCCAGCCCGTCGGTCATGACCGCCGTGGCGGTCGGAGTGGGAAAGTGGCGGTCGATCGCGGCGGTGACCGCCGCGGTCAGAATGCCATTTTTTGGACCGCCGGTCTGTTCGCGGTCCGACCGCCGCCTCTCCGCCGACCGCCGGGGTTAGAATCACCCCCATAGTTCTATGTCCGTCATATTTCACGAAACAGCGTTACACTTGTCACTCCACTGTCTAACTAAAAAGTGAAAGTGGATGGACAGAATATAATGATACCAACCTCAATTTCAAGCAAAGGTTGCCTTTTAAGTTACCAAAGTATTATCATTTGTTTCAGGAACCAAAGTTCTAAGTAGGATTACAGTTGTAAAAGTAGTATAGTGTAGTTGTATAAGTATAGAACCTGAGAACAGTAAAAAGGAAAAAATAAATGTTTATTGTTATTATGACATAGCAGTACAGCATGAAAAATGTTCAGAGATTTCTTCATATTATAACATTATGTATTGTTGAAATTCTAAATTTAATTTGTAATGTGATAAATTGTAATACTAATTCATTTTTTTTTTTATATACAGATTGGTGGCATCCTCTATTGTAGTAATGCAGTTTACTAATTAGTTATTTTAATGTTATCTTTCATAGTATTACATTGCCAGGGTGTCCCAGACTACAATAAAAAAAAACATACATACACTTACAAATCTTACATACAGCCAATCTCACCCCTAGTCACACACTGATACAGTCACTCATGCACACAGAGACACGCTCACACAGCCACTCACACATCCAGTAACACACTGGTGCAGCCACTCACACACCCAGTCACAAACTGATACATCCACTCACACACCCAGTGACACAAAAATACAGCCATTCACACACACCCAACCACACACTAATACAGCCAGCCACAAATCCAACCACACACAGATACAGCCATTCACACATCCACTCACAGGCCCATACAGCCACTCACTTAGCCACTTGTGCACCAATACAACTTCTTAGACACCTACTGACACGCCAATACAGCCACTCAGACACTGACTCACATATTGATACAGCCACACACACATTGATACAGCTGCTCACACACCCGCTCATACACTGATACAGCCACTCACATACCCACTCATACACTAATACAGCCACTCACACATCCATCCATACACTGATAACAACCACTTACACACCCAGTCACACACGAATACAGTCATCCACATACTGACCCACACACTGGTATAATCACTCAGACACCCACACACACACATTGTTACAGGCACTCACACACCCATTCACACACTGATATAGCCACTAACACAGCAACTCATACACCAGGACAGCCACTCTCAAACCCACTGACACACTAATACACCCATTCATGTACACAGACATACACTGATACGGGCATTCACACATTCAGCACACTCGTACAGCAGGTCACACACCCAGACTCACACCGATACAGCTACTGACACACTCTACCACACATCAACAGTCACTCACATACCCAGCCACACACTGATGCAGCCCTTCACCCATCCAGTCTCACGCCAATACAGCCACTCACACACCCACTCACATACTGATACAGGCACTCACACACCCCATCACACACTGATACAGGCACACACAGCCAGTCACACATTGATCCATGCATTGACACACCCACTCATACACAAATACTGCCACTCACACACTCAACTACATACCAGTACATCCACTCATACACATATTCAGAAACACATTGATGCAAGCACTGACACACCTATTCATGCACTGATAAGACAACTAATGCAGCCACTCATACACCAGTACAGCCACTCACATATGCACTGACACACTTACACACCCAGTCACATACACAGAGGCACACCAATACAGTCACTCACACACTCAGCAACACACTGGTACAACCAGTTACACACCCAGGCACACACTGATACAGCCACTGACACACCAACTCACATACCAATACAGCCATTCACACTCCCACTCACATATAGATACACCAATGGAGGCACACACAGACACACACATACAGCCACTCACATACGTAGCTACACATTGATACAGGTACTTGCACACTCAGCCACACACTGATATGGACACATACCCACCCAGCCACACACTGATACATACCCTGACACACCCACTCACACACTGATAGTACCACTCACACACACTCAACTACACACCAGTACATCCACTCATACACACACTCAGACACACATTGATACAAGCACTGACACGCCCATTCACAAGCGGATACAGCCACTAACACAACCACTCATGCAACAGTACACCCACTCACATACACAGACACAAACTGACATTGCCACTCACACATTCAGAAAGACATTGGTACAGTAAGTCACTCACCCAGACACACATTAACACCGTCACTCACATACCATGCAACACACTGATTCAGCCACTCACACACCCAGTCTAACACCGATACAGCCACTCACACAGCCACTACACCTATTCAGGCACTCACACACCCACACAACCTCTCAGAAACACGTAAACACACAATTGCAAAAGATATAAAACATATGGTTAGCTCTTTCTTTGACCAGATTAGGTGGTTCTAACAATAACCATTTTTTTTACTTGATTTTTTTTGTTTTTCTCAAACATTTGGAGGTTTTTGGTGTTTTTTTCTTTTTGTTTTTAACAACAACTAAAAACCATGAAGTCCAGTAACAAAATGCACTGAACTTGTGCTTTAATTCTTAAAACTGAAAAAATAACATTTATGGCTTTTTAAAAACCTCAACCAATACAGCAAAGGACTACTCACCAACAGTTAGAACTTTTTTTCATACCATGCAAAAACTTCTGAGGTTCTGATATTCAGGAACTGTACCATGCAAGTGATTGGTAACTCAGGTGGCAATTGGTCGCCAGGCGTTAACATATGTCCATGCATGCAGTGCATCACATTCCAGCTGTGCTTTTGCGAGGTGGTGAGGGTGAATATTTTTCAAATGTTTTAAGATGATATTTGTTCTGTGGCTATAATTTATGAAAGTGCTCTTTGACAGTTGTTTATCACAAATCGTACATTACGCCTGCTTTGAAATTACCCTTTTCTCTCCAGAAGTTATAGTAAAATGAATCCACACAATGGACTCCTTTTTCTTTGTTGGTTCATCTCCATCTGATGATAAATCTTACTCCTGCTCCTCTGCATTTTCTCCAGATGCCATTCCACTGACAAAAAAAAACACCAATCCAAAAAGAAGTGTCATAGTCTATGAACAAGGTGTGATTTCTGACAACCACACCCAAAGGAGAATAAAATGGAAGGAACTTCCTTTACATAAGGTTGACATGTGTTTTAACCAATAAAATCCATTTCTTGCTGGGTCACATGATATCCATGAATCCGTCACATGAACGCTTATCAAGAAATATGCATTAAAACAACCTTGTAACCTAGAATGACCTATTGGAATATAATTTTATATGTATTTTTAGTAAGCCATGTACCTTAAACATCAATTTTATAGTCTCCATATATGTCTTTAAGTGTTGCTAAAAATCATGCCAGTTCTGTGGATTCTCCCTGGGATATAGAACAGGAAATAGATGTGGGACTGTTAGCAGATCCAGAACTGCAAAACCAAAAAAGAAAACAAATTATTGTGAACATAATTAAAGTTATGAAGTAGGTTTACTAAAAAATTTGGTATCTGGGTATTCGCTTTACTACTTCCCTACTGAATTTGATTAATGCCGAAATTCTTCCACTGCTGTTTAAAACACAAAAAATGCTAACTATCATGCATCAGGGGTTAGAATAATGCATTTTAGTGGTAGTATTCGCATCACCGCACTAAAATGCATAAGTCATGTATCTTAAAACTCACTGGGACTTCAAGGGCAGACTCTACTATAATGCTGTGAGCGTGCTGGCAATGAGTCCGCAATACTGGAATATATTATTTTATTTTTAACAGTAAGTGATCACTACTGGAACATGCAAGGAATGATTTTTAATAAAAATGAAAGTTGAGGTGCCCCAGCGGCTGCCACAATCTTGAATTAAATGGCTGAAGAAGTGTATAGGGTACTGTGTACCACATGGTTCTTGTTCTAAATAAACAATCACCAGCAGTGAATGTATCCACATGGATCCAGGGAGTGGCACCTTGCCTGTGTTATTATCCAAAAGGTGCCTGCACCCCCCAGACTGTGATCACTCAGGTGGGATTGGCCCAGAAACCTCACCACGGCAGAGGAGTTGGTCTGCAGCTTTCTTTTTCTTGCCACACATTGACCTGCCACCACTACAGTGAAAGCTGCACCTTTGAGTCCCAGCATGAGTGGCAATTATGGAGGAGGTCATGCTAACTGCTAAGCAGGATGTTTTTTTTTAAGTCTACTGACTTGTGCACCCCCACTCCCAGTGCATTACCTCCCAGAAAGCCTTACCCCCATGCCAGACATTCACATATATTTAACCGCTGGACAGTGGGGTCATCATTGTGAACTCTCACAACAATTGTAGACAGACACTTTGTTCAACAAGGCAGATGACATCGTGACAGGTGCTTTGATCTAGGTCAACCAACTTGCAGCATAATGCAACATGCTGCAACCAGGGAGAGCCTCTGCCATCCCAGAGTCACAGTGCTACTGCCAGCATTCCACAGCACACTATTATTATAGGCCATGGTTACATCACCAGTGCAGAACAATGCTATGCATGAACTCTTCCATCAGGATGCAAGTGATTGATGACTTTCTGAATACAGCAGCCTTGTGTGAGCTTGCCTCTGACCGCCATCTTCTAGCAGTGCAGCACCAGTACCAAGGCAAAATTTAGTGCACTACCTGGCAGTGGATGAACATAGCAGTGATAAGTTACCAGTTGTTGTATATTGTTCTCTGTGTTTTTTCGCTTCCCATTTCAGTCCCTACGATACCCCTGCGTTCTGACCCTTACCGTGGTAATTCACAAGGACCGATCACCATAGCTTATTGTGATGATGTGGCTCATTTATTCTTAATGAACTTATTTATTATCTCAATAAATTGATCAAACACTAGGCAGGTAATTGCTAATGGAATCCCACAATAAACTCTTGCTAGAGTTTAATCTCCAATGTTCATATCTCATAATCTTGAATAACTGATACGGATGTATGACAGCACCACAAGTGCTGTGTGTGTGTTTATTCACTGAAAAAAACCAAAGATTACAGGGACATTATAGGTATGAACTAGAATTTAATCAACTGTAGAAATTCACTTAAAAACAAAGATTTCAGAGCGTTATTGTAAGTAAATAGAATTAAAAAAAACATAGAAATTCACATAAAACACAAAAGGCTACAGGGACCTTCTAGTTAGGAAATAGAATTTAAAAACCCTTTGAAATTCACTAAAATGAAAAAAGGGACATTTTAGTTAGGAAACAGAATTTAAAAAACCTTTAAAGATTCACAGAAAAAAAACAAAGGTTACAGGACGATATAGTTACGTTCTGAATGTACTCGTACAAAACGCCTGAAATTAATCAGTTATAGTTAACTGAGCTAACTATAACTTGCGCTCTCATAATGCACTGCTTATGACCTCACATATTACATCACCCATGACATGGTCAGTGACATCATTGATGACATCACTGATGACATCACTGATGACATTATCCAGTGAGTGAAAGTACTTGTCTCGATGTGTGAGTGTGTGCATGGGTGAATGAGTGGTTGAATCATTTACTGTATGGGAGAGTGTGTGATTGTGTGAGTAGCTGTATGGGTGAGCAAGTGATTGTGTGAGTGGCTGCATTATATTGAGTGAGTGGGTATGTGAGAGGCTGTAAAGGTGAGTGAGTGCCAAAGGCCATGCATGGCACGGGGTTGGGTGGTAATAAAGGCTTGGCCTCAAGGCCTGGCTGTGAGGCCAAGCCTTTGGCCATGCACAGCAGGGGTTGTAATAACTTACAGTAATTAAAATAAATTACTTTACGTAAAAAAAACATAATAATTCACTGAAAAAAACAAAGGTTACAGGGACATCATAGTTAGGTTCTGAATTTACTCATACAAAACCATAAAAATTCAGCAGTTATAGTTAGAGTTCTTTCAAGTAACTATAACTCGCTCCCTAAGATAACTATAACTCGCACCTTCACCATGCACAGCTAACTACTCCACATATTTTGTCATTATGGCCCTCATTATGACATTGGTGGTAAATCCTGCTTACTGCCACTCTGATGGCTGCCAACTTACTGCTGCGGCGGTGGATATCCGTTCACCATACCAATCTGACAGAATACAGCCACAGACACAATCCGCCAGACCAAAGGTCAGTGATAAAGTGGTGGTATCAAAACCCACACCGTTACGCTAACTGAACAATGCACACCACATTATGACCCACGAATCACCACGGTGGACATTAAACGGCGGTAAACCATTGGCGGTACATACCGCTGCGCTCTGAATGGACACCCACAGACAAAACAACACCACATTAGACAATTCAAACACACACCTGACACCCATACACACACCACACCCACACCACTATAAAACACACACACCCTCATTACCCACAACCCTTTCCGAATACAAATCATTGGCACAAGACTGACATCAAGACCACTGCTACAACAACATACACACACCACATACATCCATACATCCCTCACGCACCCCACTTCACACACCCTAACACATTACCAAACACACCCCCACCAACACACATCAAATAACACCCATAGCACCACAAAGGCACCCCCGTTTCACTGAGGAGGAGTTAAGGGTCATGGTGGAGGAAATCGTCAGGGTAGAGCCACAGCTTTTTGGAGCACAGGTGCAGCAGATATCAATAGCCAGCAAGATGGACCTATGGCTGAGAATCATGGACAGGGTCAACGCCGAGGGACAGCACCTCAGAACAAGGGATGACATCAGGAAGAGGTGAAACGACCTACGGGGAAGGTACGTTCCATAGCAGCAAGACACCAGCTCGCTATCCAGAGGACTGGCGGTGGATCCCCACCTCCTCCCCCACAACTCACAGCATGGGAGGAGCAAGTCTTGGCAATACTGCATCCTGAGGGCCTCGCCGGATTCAAGGATCCACAGATCTGATGAAAAAAAAATAATTGGCAATTATTTGACCACAAGGTGTCCCTAGGGGACTCCTCTATGTGTCCTATGGGGTCAGGATACTTGTTTTTTCTTGTTTATGTGTTTTTTCACTGATTTTTTTCCACCCCAAGCCGATATGACAAAGGAAAATGGCAACCTGAACTTTTATTTCAGGTTGCGGACAGCCAATTAAGGGCTTGATTTTCCCTGAATTCATATCTCAGAAACTAATGAATGGATTTTCACCAATTTACAAAAAACACGCTTTCTGGTCCAAGAGCTGGCTTTCTGCCATATTTGGTGTAATTCCGTCCAGCGGTTCAGACTGTTGTTGTGTTAAAAATGTTGAAAAATCCCATTGACTTAAAATGGGGTAAAAATTTTTGGGCCCTCTTTTTTCAGCCCCCACTTGACAGATCACTGAAACTTTCAGCTGAACTGACCAAAGTATACGTTTTGAAAATTTCGTGAAGATTCATCAAGTGGCGGCAAAGTTATAGCCAAAACAAAAAATGCCCTGTCTATGGTAAAAAAAATACCCAGTGGCAACACATACATATTCACTGGACAAACCAAAGATTACAGGGATGTTATAGTTAAGTTCTGAATTTACTCGTACAAAACCTAAGAAATTCAGCAGTTATAGTTACCTGAACTAACTATAGCTCGCTGTCCCGTAATGCACTGATTATGACCTTAAATATTACATTACTCATGACATGGTCAGTGACATTACTGATAACATCTCAAATGACGTCACCGATGATGTCATCCAGTGAGTGTAATAGCTTGTATGGATGTGTGAGTGGGTGTGTGGGTGAATGAGTGGTTGAATCATTTGCTGTATGGGAGAGTGAGTGATTGTGTGAGTAGCTCTATGGGTGAGCAAGTGACTGTATGAGTGGCTGCATTTCATTGATTGAGTGGGTATGCGAGTGGCTGTATGGGTGAGTGAGTGTATGTGAGAGTGGTTCTCTGGTTAAGTGAATGGCTTTAATTGTATTGGTGAGTGAGTTGAGGAGTCAGTTACTGTATGGGTGAGTCAGGAAGAGTTTGAAAAGCTGAAAGTATAACTGAGTGGCTTTGTCAGTGACTGTATGGGAGACTGAGTAGGTGTATGAGTGGCTGTATCCTAAAGTGAGTGGGTGTGTCTGTTTTTTATATGGGAGAGTGAGTGGATGTGTGACAACTTGTGTTGGTCAGTAAGTGACTGTGTATGTGGCTGCATGGTTGCCTGAGTGGGTGTATGAGTGCCTGTTCATGTGAGTGAGTGGGTGTGTGAGTGGTTGTATAGTTGAATGATTTGGTGTGTAAGTGACTATACTGATGAGTCAGTGGCTGTGTCTGTGACTATATGGGTGAGTGTGAGCGTGTGTGAGGACTTGTACAGCTGATTGACTGGATGTGTCAGTAAGATGAGTGATCTAATAATGGGTTTTGTGAGTGATTGTATGGGTGTATGAGTGGGTGTGTCAGTGGCTGTATGGATGTATGGGTAGGTGTGTATTTAACTGTATGAGTCTGTGAATACCTCAGTTAGTACTGTATGGGTGACTCAGTGGTTGGGTCAGTGGTTGTTTGACAGAATGAGTATATGTATATCACTAGTTTTATGCATTTGTGAAGAAGTATGTGAGTAGATGTGTGTGTGGGGGGTATACAAGAGTTTGTATGAGCAAATGAGTGGGTGTGTGAGTGTTTGTGTGGATTATGTCATCAGTGATGTCATTTGAGATATCATCAGTGATGCTACTCACACATCCACTCACTCTTCCATACAGCAAATGATTCAACCACTCTTTTACCCATGCACCCACTCACACATCGATACAAGCACTTACACTCACTGAATTATATCATCAGTGATGCCATTTGAGATGACATTAATGATGTCATCAGTGATGTCACTGACCATATCATGAGTGATGTGATATGCGAGGTCATAAGTAGTGCATTACGGGAGAACAAGGTATAGTTAGCTCAGGTAACTATAACTGCTAAATTTCTTAGCTGTTGTATGAGTAAATTCAGAAAATCCCTCTAACCTTTGTTTTTTCAGTGAATTTCTAAGTTTTTTTAATTCCATGTCCTAACTACAACATCCCTGTAACCTTTGTTTTTGTCAAGGAATTTCTAATGTTTGTTTTACAAGTATTTTCTAATTCTAATGTCCCCCTAACCTTTGTTTTTTTAGTGAATTTCTATGATTTCTTAATTCTGTTTCCTAACTATAATGATAATATTCCTGTAACCTTTGTTTTTTTCAGTGAGTTCCCAATGTTTTTTACAAGTATTTCCTAACTATGACATGCTTCTAACCTTTAGTCTTTCCAGTAAATTTCCATAGTCTTCTTAGTTCTATTTCCTAACTGTAATGTCCCTGTAACCTTTGAGTTTTTAGTGAACTTATATGCTTTTTACAAAGGAAATTCCTAACTATAACCTCAGTGTAACTTTTGATTTATTTTTCTAAATGTATTTGCTGTGGTCATGAAAAATATGGTGACTGCTTTTTTTTTGGGGGGGGGAAATTATATTATCACCATGTACTGATATAATATAATGTATTCCGTATCAGTTGCTTGTTTAAAAACAGTAAGTAAGTTAAAGATATTGCAAACAGCGTGTAAAAGCAATAGAGTTTATTTGTATTACATTTTATAAGATGACAGAGATTTATTGCATAGCTAAGTAAATTTTAATTTCTGAAAAAAATTTGGAACAGTGGATTTTCTGTGGACCCGCAACCTGCCGTGTGAATGAACTCTATGGTTTTTCCTCTGACCATGTGTTACTTTGGATTCTGATCAGCAGATTCACAGATTTATGTTCTAAATTTCTTTTTGCATGCAATAATGTGTACATTAAAATATAACATTATATATATTTCACACCTCATAAAAGTTTGTACTATTTATTTATATGGGACTAACGTACTCCAAAAATACAACGAATCTGCGAATTTCATGCAAAATCCGCAGAGTCAGAGAAGCGGAAAAAAAATTCCTACCTTTCCATTGGTTGTAAGAACCACATTAAGCATTTCAAAGAAACCACACCCAACAGTCATTTTGCTGTTATCTCTTAGTGAAGAAAGGTGCATTCTGGTGAGTGGGATTTCAAATGGCAGAAGGTGGAGATTCTGGTAGGCTTGCAAGCATGGAGGAACTGGATGAAGATGTGCATGTAGGTCATAGAGAGGAAAATGATGTGTAGAGATGGTTCACTATCCCACTTCTGAGAAAAGGGCTTGTGCAAGATATGTGGAGTGCACTCTGTGAAAAAACCTTTCCAGAGGCAATGAGAAAAAGTACATCTATGGTACTTCCACTATGTGGAAACATTTTAGAACTTACCATGAGTGTGTATATCTACGTTACATCAGGGAGAGAGCTACTGATCCATCTGCATTAGGACCATTTACTTCTTCTGGAGCTCAAGCTGTGAAAAATATATGTATTCCAGCAGTGTACAACAAGCTCAAGGAGATGGTCATCCATTGTGGCAAGTGCCAGGAACTTGTTGTTAAAAAGAATGCAGACACAATCAGCATGCTTGAAAAAGTGAAGAGCCCCACTGTTAATTTCTTTTACTTCTTTTTTAGTTAGCAAAACAGTTTTTTGAGTATGCAACAGTTTTGTATATAGTTTTCCTGCTTATAAAATATGGGTTTAAGCCATTTCTATTTAAAAAAATCTACTTCTAATTTTTTTTACAAAAGGTTTTCTTTTTAAAACTTAAAAAAATGATTCTTTTTAGAACATCTTTATTTACTACAAAGAGCTATGTCTGTATTCTTATTTTTGTAGTTTTTGGACGAGGATGTACCTGGGTGTGTCAATGAATGCATCAGTATGTCCCTAGGTGTGTCAGTCAATGCATCCGTGTCTCCCTAAGTCCATTTGTGCATGCATTAGTGTGTGCCTGGGTGTGTCAGTGTATGCATCATTGTGCCCCGGGGTGTCAGTGTATGTGCATGGATGTGCCACTGTATACATCAGTCTTGCTCCTGAACATTAACGTCCCCCTAGTTTTCTTCTTCCTTGGAACAGTGTACACCTTGTTTTGTATGTCTAATTATTAGGGAGACCGTACACTGGACCAGTAACCTCCCAGTCCCTCTCTTTGTTGATACATCAGTCTTTGCCTGGATGTGATAGAGTATGCATGAATGTGTGCCTTTTTTTTGAGAGTGTATGTATCATTATGTGGCTGGGTGTGTCAGTGAATGGAGCACTATATGCCTGGCTGTGTGAGTGAATGCATCAGTGTGTGCCTGGATCTCTAAGTGTATGCTGCTTTGTTTACTGTGTATGTGCTTTGATTACTGTGAGCTTTGATTTGCCAGTATCTGCATGACTGTGTCCCTGGATGTGTCAGTGTATTCATCAGAATGTGTCTGGATATCGTCATGTATGCATAAGTGTGTCCATGAATTAGGGTATGCATCATTGTGTGCATAGCTGTGTCAGTGTATACATCAGTATGTTCCTGGGTGTGACAGTGTATGCATCAGTGTGTCCTTAGGAATGTCACAGTATCAATCAGTGTGTACGTGGATATGTTGGAGTATGCATTAGCGTGTCACTGGGTGTGTCTGTGTATGCATCAGTGTGTGTTTGGGTGTGGTATTGTATTCATGAGTGTGTCACTGGGTGTGTCACTGAATACAGCATTGAATGCATGGATGTGTCAGTGTATGTATCAGTGTGTGCCTGGATCTGTCAGTATATGCATCCGTGTCTGTCTGGATCTGTCAGTGTATACATCAGTGTGCTGTTGCATATGTTACTCTATGCATCTGTGTTTGCACAAATGAGTTTGTGTACACATATGTATCAGTGTGTGCCTGGGTGTGATAGCATATGCATCAGTGTGTGCCCGGGTGTGGTATCAAGTGCATAAGTGTGTGACTGGGTATAGTAGTGAATGCAGCAGTGTGTGCTTGGCTGTGTCACTGCATGCATGAGTGTCTGCTACAATATCTTTGTATATACAACAATGTGTGCCTGGATGTGTTACTGTAAGCATAATTCTGTGTGTGTTTGTGTGTGTGTGTGTGTGAGATATAATTAGTTACTTACATTGGCACAGTGAATAGCTTGTTTAATCCATATAAAAAAGAAAACATAAATAAAAGTTAAAGTTTCATATTGATAACTTATGTATTAAAAATTGCCAACATGTAATACAAATAATATCATTAATTGCAAGACAGAAGAATTTAATATTTCTGTATAAAAATTACAAAATTTAGTTAAGCATATCATATTTCCTTCTCTGCTGTTCTCAGCTTCTATAGTTTTGCACTATAAATTAAGTGCATATAGATACTCATCCTTGAACAGTGGTGGTGGGGGGGAACAGTCACATTGACTTTACAAAAACCCACAAGTAGATAGCATGTTATTTGAACTTAACATTGCTATGTATGGTATACATACATCAACTACCCCTACTTTTGAAAACAAAGCTTATACCAGATACATGCACTGCACTCTGTATGGAAAATACCTTTCTAGAGGCAAAGAGAAAAAGTACAGTTATGGAACTTGCACTATGTGAAAAATTTTGAAAACATACAATGGGTGAACGTATCTCTGTTACATGAGAAAAAAGTTGTTGATCTTTCTGCGCCAGGTCCCTCTTTTTGTTTGGGTGTTCCAGCTTTGTAAAATGTATTTATTTCACCAGTTTGCCATGAGCTCTAAGAGATGGTAAACCACTGTAGCAAATGCCAATAACCTGTTCTATAAGAAACCAGATATAATCAATAAGTATCTATATCAGTATAGGCATAGACATTTCACTTTTTAATTCTAAGTACAACATTTTTACAACACGTCTCACTGAAGCATGTACAGAAAACCAACCACAAGAATGGAAATCCGCTCTCACAGGAGGCAAGGATGAAATGGCAACTTTTTCACCTTTGCTTTCAAGCGTACTCAATCAGAAAACCAATCAGAATCTCCCTTTCATCTGAAAAGTATGCTCTACCACTTATGACTGGCTTCTATACTTAACCCTTCCCAACACTCATCAAAAGATAGCCCAATTAGGTAGGAGTCTTCGTCGGATCCGCAGATCCACCATGGAGCTCAGCACAGTCCCCTCACACCCCCCTGGTAATCTGCAGATAGATCAGCGGATCCTTGGGGGAAATCCCCCCCAAAAAAAGTTTAATACATTAAAAAACACACACCAAATCAAACGTTTTTTACACGAAAGCAGATTTGAACACCAAATATTACTGCAAATCATTATTGCTTCTACATTTACAATGATGAACTCACAGTCTAGTATTTTTTTGTATATCCTTCCCTCTCATGCTCCTGTAGCTGTGTTGCCATGGTTATTACATAGTGTGCAACATTCTGTGGCGGCAGGATACAAGTTAATAACAGTTTATGACTGGAGCATACTTACTTTGTAAACCATCTTTAGCAAGTGTTGTTGAAGCTTTCACAACAAACATATCACAGGCAGTAATACTGTTTTCCAATTTTTGTAAAGCCAATCCAACATTTACTTACAATACACATAACCTCACTCCGAAATCCACCAACACATCTTCAAGAGCCAATTAAATCTGTTCATTCAGATCCTACCTTGTACCCTCCATTTTAACTGAATTTATTTTCATACTAGCCTCCTTCAGGTGCCGTCATCTCCTGTGTGCTTCTCCAGATTACTTCCAAGTTTCTCAGAGTGTGGATTGTGCAACACAGCTTTGTGTTTTGGGCCAGAGAGAGTACAAAAGAAGTAGTATTGACAAGGAACTGGGTTTATCTAATGTGGATATTACTTGGGTTAGTCAGAGAGGGTTAAAGTAACATCAACTACCCCCTTTGGTTGAACCCATTAAGGAGTGCCAACATCCAGACATTATAATTGAGCACTGTGGTGGCAATGACCTAGGCACAGTTACAGGCACTGGTTTGGAAATTGTAATTAAGGATTCCTTTGGAAAATTAATGACTATTTTGCCACACACTGTCTTTGTATCTTCAAACATGTGCCAAAGGCAGAGGTGGAACTGGTCAACTCAATATTGCCTTCAAATAGACAAATCCAAGACACATGTTAATAAAACTGTTTCCGCATTCCTCAGGGACCATAACATGGGCTCTATATAGCACAACTTATGATTTGACATGGAAGGTATATACAGAAATTATGGAGTTCACCTAACAGACAAAGGCAACAAGGTGTTCGTGCATAACTTGAGAGACAGCATTGTCTATCATCAGTAGCAGTCACCTACACATCATAAACACAAAGGCTCTTCTCAGAGCCAATACACTAACCATATATAAATATTTTTTTTTAAATACTTTTTTTTTTAATGTCATATGGATCCGCAGAGCCACCTGCAAATCCCCCCTCCCAAAAAAACCACATTTCTAACATTCTGTACACATTTCTTTCAATGTGCCAATGCAATTTTAATTTATTTAGTAATAGAATTTGTACCCTACCTCATTCATATGCATCAGTGCCCACGTATTGACCCCAGGACCCTTTTGTACTGACTGTCTGTCTGGACACTGGATTTTACAGCATCTCTCTAGCTGTGAGACGGCTGTGACAGTGTCTCTCTTGCTGTGAGAGTGAATGCAATAGTGTATGTCTCCATATGAGGGTGAGTGTCATTGTGTGTCTCTGGGTGTGAGACTATGGGCCTGATTACAATCTTGGCGGATGGGCTACTCCATCACAAATGTGACGGATACCCTGTCCGCATATTACAAGTTCTATTATATCCTATGGAACTTGTAAAATGGTGGACAGGATATTTGTTACGTTTGTGATGGAAAATCCCATTCGCAAAGGTCGCAATCAGCCCCCATGTGTCACAATCTTTATATTAGTGTGAGACTGAACATGAAACTCAGGTGGTCATTATGATATTGGCGGTCACCTGACTGCCATGGCGGCGGTGGCGGTTGGTCCGCTGTCAGGCCAGCGGTACAGTGCGCCATAATAATACCACGGCCGTGAACCGACCCAAACCCAGCCACTTTACCGCCAGTAACACCAATGAGGTTAGACCATTGACGATGGCATTTGCGGTCCCCAGGCCAGCGGAAGGCATTTCCCTGGCCACCCTATTACGAGTCAGCAGACCGCCATGATTTTCGGGGTGGACCGACCGCCACGAAAAGCCTGGTAGAAACAAGCAGTATATAAGGTGACACTCACCTCCAGGGACACAGACAAGTATGCTGCAACCAGAACTGGAAGTCTTCCCAATGCTGTACCATGCAATCTAAGACGACGACGATGAAACAGTGACAACGACGTAGATGACAACTGTAAGTACAGCAGTCTAGCACACAAGCGAGGGAAGGGAAGAGTTAAACACACACACGCAAAACACACATCCGCCACAGTCTGCGATACACACACACAGCCAAAAACACACAAGCACACACAAATCACAGACAGGCACAACCAAAACTCACACACCACTCCCAACACAGACTGCACACACATAGCATACCCATGTCTAAAAAATGGCTAAAACAATACAGAAATAACATAAACTCACAAAATGAAAGGCCGGACAAATCACTGAAATCAACACATCATCAGTTGGACAGATGTATTAGAAGGTGAGAAGGATATGTACTAATAATAAAACTATTTACAAGAATGGCCATTGGCCAGTCCAATAAGTGCAATATGCACACATGGGCATGATGTCGCCCCCAACTTGACTCCTGACAGCCTCTTGGCCTCTACTGGGAAGGGACATCAATGGGGCAGGCAGGCACCTCAGAGGTCAGGGGGTGGGGGTGCTGGCGGGGCCTTAGGTTTGGAAGTAGGGTCCTTGGCTTTGGTTTGGGAGGGCATGGGTGTCTGGGCTTAGGTTTAGATGGCAGAGGAGTGGTTTTGGAGCGGGTGGGAGTGGCTACAGTTTTTGCCTTAGAGGGAGGCTTTTTGGCTGTAGGAGGGACATGAGAGCCCCTTGGGGGGCCATGGGAGGACTGGGAGCTGGAAAGACTGGGCTGGGGTAGGTGAATATGATGTTATGGACAACACAGGTTTGGGGTGGAGGAGGGAACAGGTCAAGGCGGGCAAAAACATTTTTTTTAGGTACAGTGGGGCGGATTGTGGGAACAGGTTTGGGAGAGGAGTTAGAGGGAGTGGTTGTAGGACTTGTAGGTGTGCTTGACTTGGATGTAGGTGCATGCAAAGTGTGCATGTGTGAGGTGTATAAATGTTGGGTGGGTGAGTGGGGACATTTATGTGTCTTGGGAGCAGAGGGGAAGAGAGGCTGGGAGAAGATAGGAAGGTTGTGTGAATGTATGTTGAGGTGATGTCTGCAAGTAAGGTGGGTGTACAGCATGTGGGTGTGATGGTGGTCAGTGTGGCTGTAGTGTCTGGGGTACATGTCTGCGTGTCTGCTGTGGTGGTGACTGTTGGCAAGGCTGAACTTGTAACTGGATCTGGGAGTGATGATGCAGTGCTGGCAGGTATGAGTGGTAATGTGACTGTGAGTGAGGAGGTGGTGGGGGAGACAGTGGAGGCAGTGGCTGTTGTTGTGTTTGCTGGTGTGTGTATGCTTGTGATGTGACCTGTGGTGCTTGTGTTTGTCTTTGAGCGTCTTGTATGTTGTCTTGGATGCATGCAGGTCTGATTGTATGCTTGGGATGGGGGGGGGAAGAGGGCTCTGGGACTGGGCACAGGTAGCTGGAGGGGGAACGGAAGAAGTAGGGACATTGGCTGACATCAAAGAGGAGGGCAGAGCCTGAAATGATCTCTATAGACCAGCCAAAGCACAGTGAATGCCTTCCTGGTAGGCATTGCTTTGCTGCATCTGGGATGCCATCCCCTGGATGGCATTCACCATGGTTGACTGCCCCACAGAGATGGATCTCAGGAGGTCAATACCCTCCTCATTGAGGGCAGCAGGGCTGAATGGGGCAGGGGCAGTGGTGCTTCCAGCGAAGGAGATCCCTACCCTTTTAGGTGAGTGGGCGCAGGCAGTTCGGTGGGGAGCTACTGGGAGGGCAGTGCTGCTAATGGGGGTAGGGGATGATGTAGTTGCTGGGGTAGTCCCAGAGGGGTCTGCCACCACCAGGGAGTTTCCATCTGAGGAGGATTCAGAGTCAGATGTGGCAGTTCCTGTCTCCCCCATGGTGCTCCCCTCGCCCTCCAACCCACTGGTCCCCTTGGCGTCGGTGGCCCCTGCCTCCTGGGTCCCATGGGCTGTAGCCTACCCACTCGCTTCTGCCCCTTCTCCTTCGCCTGATGATGCTAATGCACACAAGGAAAGAATAAGACAAGGAGGGAGGGTGGGGGAGAAAGAAAGGGAGCATAGGGTTAATAACAACACTTATGCCACATATGAGCCACAGTTTACAACAATACAGAAGCGATATTCAGTATGCTGTGTCAAACACCAGACCACACGAATGGCTACTGACAACAAGAGACCATGCAATATGAAGATCGTACAATGATCCATCAACAGCACTAAACCGATACAGCAGCAAGCTATGACTACTCACTAAACCATACGTGGGAGTTTACTGAGGGACACCTTCACTTACCACATGACAGTGTGTGAACAACCTGCATTTGCCTGGACGTACCACATAGCTAGTTGAAACAGCAGTACATGGGAGTCACCAAACTTCAATTTAGTCTCAGGACGTAGCCCTTTATTTATGTAGCCATGTCTGTAACTTACAACTACCTATCAGACAGACCAATTAGCATTACAATGAGGACCTCAGCTACAAACCAAACCAGAGGTTACTTAGGCATCACTAGCTATTAGCTAACCATACAATCACTATGCAACTCAATACCTACATGAGGAACACTGTGAGTACTCACCACCTTGTGGCTGTTGGGCTGCCCTCAAGCTCCCATCCAACTCTGGGTATGCCACCGCCAGTATGCTGGCCATTAGGGGGATCAGGGTCCCACAGGCACCCCTTCCTCGTTGGGAAGACGTCCTCAGCTGGGCCTCTGCGGTCTTCCAGGCCCAGCGCCTCAGCTCCTCCCACCACTTTCTGCAGTGGGTGCTATGTCGGCTATGGACCCCCAGGGTCCTTACTTCCTTGGCGATGGCTCGCCACAATCCCTTCTTTTGGTGGATGCTGACCTGTATGCGAGACACAGAGATAAGGACACAGTTAGGTAGACTCCTCAACCAGTTACTGCAATGGACTACATACCTTATACATATCACAGGCATGCTGCACATGACACATACCTATGTGCACATAAAGGTTGCACAACACAACATTCTCAAAAAGACAATACTCATGCCCACACATGCAAATACAGACAACCATGTTCCATCTACTATACAGAAAAGGTGCCTACCTGCTTATCTGGAGCCCCATACAACTGTCCACACAGGGGTAAGACCCCATCCACAAGCTTTCCAAGTTCTTCTGGTATGAAGACTGGGGCCCTATCCCCTGTAGAACATGACATTGTGGCTTCCAGATACAGGATACAGCAGCACACACAGTGGTGGTCTTGATAGCTGACAGTCAGGAGTCAAGTGAAATGTTTTTTAGAAAATGGCAGTCATGGCCGCGGCGGTGATCACCGTCACCACCGTTGGTGATCTTCATTGGCCCCTGCTCCCATAGAAATCAATGTTATCCAATGAGGAGTTGAACAGCAGTTCCGACCACCCGCTGCCATGACGAATAACACCGGCAGGGTGAGGTCACTTCCATCTGTACTCTGTATGCAGGACAGGCAGTTGCCATTTTACACTATTATCTATCATTGTACCTAATTATATGTGCGGCATAGCTTGATCTGGCACACTACATACCAGGCCCTACACAATGTGAAGTTACTCATCTGAAATGCTAATGCCTTACACCATTTGTATCATAATCAGTACTCTGCTCAAAACTGTCAGACCTAGGAAAGTGTGACGTACTATATGGTTTCCTGACTCTTCACATGTCTCCATTCATTGTACATTTATGCTGTAGACATACAATATAATGAAAGCGGGTTGTATTATATGTCCGTCAAAATGTAGGAGCAACCAGAGCATAGATGGCAAATAGGTTACCTGTGAGGTTGATATTCCAGCATTGATTGATAAAATGGGTGATCAATATATATTTTCTTTGTTACACTTGTATTGTTTGCTATATGTAGATACTGGCCACTGCGGAAGCAGAGGAAGGCACCCATGTACCGGCCCCTAGTTTACCTGGCTACAATGGAAGAACGACATGTACTGCTCACCTATTGTCTGAAAAGTGTGACAATCAGAGAACTGCGTGCACAATTGGAGCCAGATCTCATGCTTGCTAATTGTCATCCAAATTCAATTCCTACTACTGTACAGGTGCTTTCAGTGCGCCACTTTTTACCCACTGGCTCATTTCATGTGACAGTGGCCTAGTCAGCAGGTATGTCTCAACCAATGTTCAGTTTAGTGTTGAAGGATGCTCTATCTGCCTTGCTCAAACACATAGATAGCTACATCAAATTTCCACATGGTGCAGATTTGGCTACAGTTAAGGCAGATTTTTATTCCATGGGACACATCCCACATGTGACTGGGGCCATTGATGGTATCCATATTGCTTTGGGGCCTCCCAGGATAAATGTGCAGGCATTCAGGAACAGAAAACAGTTTCAATTCTATTTATGTGCAGATGGTGTGCCTCACTGATCAGTATATCTCACAAGTGACTACCAAGTTCCCTGGATCTGTGCATGACGCCTACAATATGAAGAACAGCATTGTCCTACAACTGATGGCACAACTACAGACAGAGAGGGGCTGGCTCATTGGTGGGTATGATGCTTGTTTTCACTGTCTGTCACAGCATCTATCCCTTCCCTTCTCCTCTGTATTATTGTGTATGTGTTATGTGTTATTCCACTATTCCCAAATGACTAACGCTACCTTAACCTATCATGGCTGTTGAAACCCGTGAGGAATCCAAGGACAGAGGCTGACAATCACCACAATGAGGCACATGAAATCACCAGAAGAGTGATAGAAAGGACATTTGTCCTTCTTAAAGTGAGAGTTTGATGTCTGCACATGTCCGGTGGCTCCCTGGTCTACTCCCTTGATAATGTCTGCCAGATAGGCGTGGCCTGATGCATGTTGCACAATTTGACCCTCAGAAGGCATGTGCCATTACTGGAAGGGGGGGTTCCAATGCACTGGTGGCAACAGAGGGAACATAAGACAGTGATGAAGATGGGGAGGAGGAGGATGTGGATACCAGGACTCAGCTGATTCTGCAGTACTTTCAATGACAGTCAGGTAGGCTTGTGGTTGAGTTCATTACAATCACCTCGTAGAGTGCAGTGTGGAAGCTCTTATATTCAATTCAGTAGTGTGTGATTTGCTCTGCCTCAGTCATCTCAGTGTGGTTAGTGGTACAGGAGGGAGATATGGGGTTACTGTACTCCTGTCTTTGCTATGTTTCAACTGTATGTTTGCTCAGATTGGTTTGGCCTACACACATATTTGACTCAGAGTGCCTCTGTAGTTGGGAAGTGCTGTTGGTAGTGTTATGGCTGGACTGATGGCCTCACACTTGACCTCTGTGATTAGGGTCTCCCTGACAGTTTCCCCAGCACGGGTTGCCATGCAGGAGAGTGTGCCATACAGACAACATGGCATGGGTCTATTCTTGGTGTGTGTTCTAAGGCCATTACTGAGGTTGTGTGCTGTGTGTAGTATTGTTGAAAGTTCATTACAGTGCTGTATTTGTAGGACATGAGGCCTGTGAATGTAGTATGGTATATGACACAGGATCATGTTGTTTGATAATCATCTATTTACATTGTGTATGTCATGAATGTTTGACTCTTTTTTTAGATATTGCAGTGGTCACTACTGTGTACCCATGGAGTAGCTGCTGACTGCTATCACTAAGATTGGTGGATGGTGAATGGTAAAAAGAACTTACACTGAGAAACATTACAACAAGCTGACACTACTTTGGATGAAAACTGATGTTCAGTAACATTTACACTGTCATATAGTACTATAGACACTGCATGGTGATTAAATAAAAACAGAAATACATAAACTGTATTTAAGTGTTTTTATTCTCATTACAAAAAGGAAGGGATAGTGCAAAAGAGTGGGCTCATGGTGGATGAAGTCTTCAATGTAGTGGCCCAAGCAGTTGGTAGCACAGGTTCAGTATCCATGGAGCCATACGAATATGGAGCAATGGCAGTCCAAAGTCAACAAGGTGTGTCAGTGGAACATAGTGAGATATGTTAGGAGAGGATCATTTCCTGGCAGAGGCTTTGGTCTTGGCTACAGTCTCTGTAGGATATCTGGCTCTCAGGGAACTTTTGTGGGGGGGGCTCAGCTACAGAGGTAGGGGTGCTGGTGGCCTGTGAGTCCTCTGGCAGTGCCTTCAGTCCAATAGCTGCAGCAGATGTAGAGGGCTGGCCATGACTCTGACTAGTGGAAGGGGCCTTCTGATGAGTGGAGGACACACACAGAATGGTGGCTATATCCCTAAGCCCCCTACAATGGAGACCATGGTGGCATTGTGGGCCTGCCAGTGCTGCATGGCCTCCTGGTAGTGTTCCCTCTGCAGCCCCTGAATCTCCTGAAAAGTGGTGAGTACCTGGCCCATCCTGTCCTGGGATTTTTAGTATGCTCCCAGGACTTGTGATAGTGCCTCCTGGGTAGGCGGTTCCCTGGGTTGCCCTACCCCTTGGCCCACAGATGACCTTCCACTGGCCCTTACCCTCTGTGCATATGTCCCCGGAACTGCCTGGCCACTCCCACTTGCACCAGGTCCTTCATCGTCTTGTCTGGTAGGTGTTGACTGTGGTCCTTGTACAGGTGGGCACACTGTTGATTGACGTGTCTTGGGGGCACAGGTCTAGGGGCGTTGGGTGACTGGTGTAGTATCTGCCTCAGTACAGAGGGGTATGGGGTGGCCTGGGTGAGGCTTGTGGAGTGTGACTGACCAGAGGTGCCAGATGGGCCATGCAGATCTTACAGACAAAACCTTCCAGAGTTGCTGTCATCACTGTGGCCTTCTTCTGGTGGAGGACTGGGTGTTTCTGGCACCTGCTGCCGGCTGACATTAGCAGTGGTACCTGTGGACAGCAACTAGAGATATTCACATCTGCTTCACATTTTAATATTGCCTAACCAGGGACATGGTGCTGGATGGTTGCTCCCTAGGTATGGCATTGGCAGTAGGCAGTTTATTTATTGCTTTGTGGCGAATGGAGTTTAATTTATTTGTTTACATCTGATATGTGATGACATATCAGTATTTTTGCATTACTCACATTGCCGTTTCTTGGTTAGCTCTTGGGACCTGCTTATTCAGTGGTATATGTCATCCTTTCCAATGTAGGTGTACCTATGGGATGGGTATTGTGCACTTTTAGGTCAGTGAAGGGTGATGCATTGTAGGATTGGTAGTGCTTCATGCTGAACATGCTTTACCAATATATGTGAGCTCAGACGTTGGGAAGGTGTAACTTAAGTGGTGTGGACATGCAGGGGAAATAGGTATGGGTGGTTAGGGGGGTGGGTTTCAGTGTGGGATTGGGTAGGTTGAGGAGTGATATGGTGACAGGGACACATGCAATACAGGTATACATAGTGGGAGGGGAGAATAGGTGACTTACCACTTCCAATTCCTCTGGTGATTCCAGTCAGGCCCTCTGGATGCAGGACAGCCAAGACCTTCTCCTCCCATGATGTTAACTCTAGGGGAGGAGGTGGGGTCAACCGCCAGTCCTGTGGATGGCAATCTGGTGTTGTGATGCCTTGGATCACACCTTCCCCTGTAGGTCGTTCCACCTCTTCCTCATGTCGTCCCATGTGCGTGGATAGTTTCCCACTGAGTTCACCTTGTGAACAATCCTGCGCCATAACTCCATTTTCCACGATATGGATGTCTGCTGCACCTGTGCACTGAGCAGATGTGGCTCTACCCTAACAATTTCATCTAGCATGACACGCAACTCATCATCTGTGAAACAGGGGTGCTATTGCGGGGACATGGTGATGTTGATGTGTGTGGTGAGTGGGTTGTGCAGAGGGTGGTGTATTTTGTTGGAGGAGTATGGTTATGTGGAATTGAGTGCTAGTGGTCTATAGTGCAATAGTGCGGTGCATGTTTGTATGCAATGCTGTTGTGGGGTGTGTGTGATGTTTGTTTGAGGTGTACAGGAGGCTGTGTTGAGTATGTGCTGTTCCTTGTCGTGAGTAGCCGCGAGTTGTAGGCAATTGTTTTCCATTGCAGAAGTTTGTGGGATGTCTGGGTGTGTGTTTTATACTTGTGTGTATGGATGTGTGTGGTGTTTGTATGTGTTTTAGGTGTGGTGTATTTGAAATGGCCAATGTGGGGTAGTTTTGTTAAGAAGTCAGTACTGGGACTGGGGTGGTCCACACCACCAATGGCTTACCGCCGTTGAATGACAGCTGTGCTGACTTGTGGTTTGTCATTGGGAGGGCGGTATCTTCTTGGTGTGGCGGTCAGGGTGAGCAATAGCTAAAAAACGACTAAACGGAATTACACCACACTTGACCTGGTCCGGAAAGAGTGCTTTATTTGTTTTGGTGTAATTCGGTTCAGTAGTTTTTGAGAAATTAAAGAAAATCCAAATTTGTATATCTGGGGATGAGAATGATTCGTGACCCCTAACGATCTCTTGCTAAGATCTGATTGGTTGATAACACTTCAACAGCAGAAGCTGTTGAAGTGTTGTCAGCCATCTTGGGACTAGGCTTCAGCCGAGACCCCCAAAAAAGTTTTAAAAAACGAGAAGGGACCAGGGTACAAACACCCTGACCCCTTAACTCTGGTGGTGGGGTCCCAAAGGGACTCCCCAGGCCTAAAAAGCATTTTTTTGTTGATTTTATGAGCGGAGATGCAGTGGATCCTCGAATCCGCTCGTAAAATCACAAAAAATTAAGTGCGGGCTCCCGTGCTTCCTTAGTCTAACGCCGCCGGAGGACTGGGGACTTTGTTTTAATAAAAAGTGGGGGGCATCCTGGTCCCTTCCCGCTGCTCGGTACCACCACCGCCCCGGGGCTCATTTTTATTTTTTTTAAGCAGGAGGGGCCCTGTGGCCTCCCCTGCTGCCCTGGGGACCACCACTTCCCCAGGGCATTATTGTAATATGGGTAGGGGGCCTCTTGCCCCCCTCCTGCTGTCCCGGGGACCACCACCCCCTGGGGCAAGACTTTAGTTGGAGCAGGGGGCAGCGTGGCCCCCTAACCTTGGGGACCACCACCCTCCGGGGCAAATGTTTTGAAATTTAAAGGAGGTCCCTATGGGACCCCCACACCCCGGGGACCACCACCACCTGGGGCTAAGGTCTAGTTGGACGGGGGTCATGTGAGCCCCTCCGGAGGAGCCTTTGATGGCCCAATGGACCCCCAGGACTGGCTCCTGCTATGTCCTGTGGTACCCACCACCGGGACATAGCTGTTTGCTTTGGCTTGGCTGCAGCACTGCAGCTGCAGCCAAGTCAAAGCAAACACATTGGGTTTTGACAGCGCAGCATTTACAGCAGGTCCCGCTGTCAAAATCCGAAGCTTTCATCTCTGTCCCCTTCACATGTGCAGGGGACAGAGATAAAATGCTTCAGTAAGCAGGGAGCTGCTGTCAAAGCAGCCCCGTGCTTGCTGAAGCATTGGCAATGTGGGAGAAGCTCTAAGGCTTCCCCCGTAGTGCCAGTGCCAGGGCATTGTTTTAAAAAAATAAAATAAAAATAAAAAGTAGGGACTGCAGGGGGAGCCCTTGAGGGCACGATGAGATGTCACTATTGATGTCATGGGTGATGTCACTGACCATGTCATGAGGGATGTAGTATGTGAGGTTATAAGCAGTTCATTACGGGAATGCCAGTTATAGTTAGCTGAGGTACCTTTAACTACTGATTTTCTATGGTTTTGTACGATTAAATTCAGAACCTAACTATAACGTCCATGTAACCTTTGTTTTTTTTCAGTGAATCTCTCTCTCTCTCCATATCTATCTATCTATCTATCTATCTATCTATCTATCTATCTATCTATCTATCTATCTATCTATATTTATATATATATATATATATATGTATATATATATAGAGAGAGAGAGATATACATATACTGTATAGATAATTATATATATATATACATAAATATATATATATATATGTATATATATATATATATATATATATATATATATATTCATAGTCGAACTCGTAATAAAACACTCACTCAGGCTTTTGAACAGATCACATAGATTTAATCACCTTCCAATATATTTATTTAACCTAGTCAGTAGTTAGTTGGAGTTAGGACCTAGGGCCATATGTACGAACACTTTTTCCCATAGACACAGAATGGGTAAAAACCTTTGCTACATCTGGCCCCTAGTTTCCATAGGAAAAGTGTTTTTTGTTCGCTTATAACCTTGACGTCATTTGAAAAATCTTCATGAAATTTTCCAGAAACAGTGCCCACCTGTGTCTAGTTGTGCATGGAAAGTTTTGGAGTGATTCTTTTAAGCGGAGGCCAAGAAAGGGTGGGATTGAAAAAATGTGTCTTTCATATGTTATTACCCATAGAGATTTTAGAGACGACTACATTCCGAACCACTGAACAGAATCGCACCAAATTTGGCTGAAAGCTAGATCTTGTACAGAAAGATCTCTTTTTGTGTTTTGGTGCAAATCTGGTCAGTGGTTTTAGAGTTATTAAAGGAAAAATAAATATAGATATCTAGGGACGCGGACCCATTCAGGGGGGATCCGCGGATTTGGGCCAAAAAGCAAGGCTCTGATTGGATGGTTGCAGCCTAACAGGAAAGTTGAGGCCACCATTTTCTTTCTTGTTTGGGCCGAAGAGGGGAAAAACACATAAGAGGTCAGGATACAGGTATCTTGACCCTATTGGACACAAGTAGGGGTCCCTTAGGAACCCCTCATGTGCCAAAAATGGTCCATTTTTTTTCAGCTGATCCGCAGATCTACTGAGGGGCTCAGGTCAGATCCCAAGTGTATTATCACTAAGGATCCATGGATCAGAAGCCCAATGAATACAAAATACACCAATTCACACACAAAACTCCCGTCGGGCAAGGTCTTCAGCCATGCACAGTGTGTGGTTGGGTGTATACAATGAGGTTGGTCGTACGGCCAATCCACATCGTGCATGTACGGTAATCATATATTACTTTAAGGTAAAAAATTCCATAGAGATTCACTGAGAAAACCAAAGGTTACAGGGACGTGAAAGGGTGACATTTTACCCATACAAAACCAAAGAAATTCAGCAGTTATAGTTATATTTATAGTGATGTTTATCTGAAGAGTGCAAAACATGGAGCTCAACTTGATTCGCCACAAACGCAAAGATCGGAACATTCAAGTATTGAATCTCTTTCTGTGCATAGTGACACCAGTGCAAGTGAGGATGGAAGTGCAACATCATATGAATCGAATCCGACACTTTTAAACGAAATGCGCCTCGCCCTCCAACAACAATCCAAGGACCAACAGAGCAGCAGACGTGGAAAAGGACGAGGACGGGGCGAACGAAAAACAAACGCACAAGAAGGGGACAGAGGGGGAATTCAAAGAAATACCAGAGCGAAAACCGCAACATTATTCAAGAATTAAATGTGATAAATCTCTCTGATAGAGTAATGTCATCACAAGAAGAGTCCCTATTGAAAAAAGGCCTCAATTTTTGTCCTGCCATCGACATTGACTTAGTACAGACACGGATTGACTTATACAAATACATACGGAAAATCAAATTGGCAAAGTTTCTCAGAGATGCAAATCTGATTAGTAAAACAAGTATCACCACGCCAACTTATGAATTAACAGTACAAGATAAAGATACCTTAATGACTTTAATAAATCTGGATTGCACGCAAGAGGAAGAGCCAATTAGCAAATCACAGGCAATAATACCATTAGGAGCAGGCCTAACTAAAAAAAGACCTAGGTCCAGGTTTTGCCCAGCATTACCAGCAGGAAATAAAATTGATTTATTTGCTGAAATTGTTGTTGATGACTTGTATAAAACAGAATGGATTCGTGGCAAAAACAACTTGACAAAACCTGAAGTACAAATTTTGCGTGATTTACAAAAAGATGAAATTTTAATAATTAAACCCGCAGATAAAGGCGGGAATATTGTAATTCAAGATAAAAACAGATATGTACAGGAGGCAATGCGACAACTATCAGATGAAACTTATTATCAACCCATAAATAGCAAACCTACGAAACATGTGCCAGTTCAGATTCAAACATATTTACAAAATTGGATAGAACATGGCCTCATTAATCAAGAGGAGGCTAAATACCTGACAGTTGAACATCCGGTCACTCCCACAATTTATTTTCTTCCCAAAATTCACAAAGATCCCAAAAATCCACCTGGGAGGCCAATAGTTTCAGCGAATCAATCTTTATTGGAACCTATATCAAATTATATTGATTTCTTTTTAGCACCAGTGGCATGTAACTTAAATTCATATTTGAAAGACACAGGGGATTTATTGAGACATTTGGATGGCATTCCGTGGCAGGACTCATATAAGTTGATAACAATGGATGTGATTTCACTATACACCAATATTGAACATCAGATTGGCATCCAGGCATGTAGGCACTTTCTGAGCCAAATAAATATTCAATTTGCCCAACATAATGAAATGCTTTTAGAAATGATCCATCTCTGCCTTACCAATAATTTCTTTCAGTTTGACCAGCAGTTATTTTTACAGATAGAAGGAACAGCCATGGGCTTTTCCTTTTCTCCAAATTTTGCAAACTTAACAATGGGCTGGTTTGAACAGAGAATAGCATGGGCAGAAGAAAATGAAAGATTCCAGTAGAAAGTCATTAGCTGGTTAAGATTCATTGATGATTTATTTCTAATTTGGGATGGCACAGAAATTGAATTTAAGGAATATATTAACGTTTTGAACAATACTGTTGCCAAACTGCAATTCACTTACGAAATCAGTGACACACGAGTGACGTTCCTGGATACAGAAATCTATATAAGAGAAGGAGAGATACATACCACATTACACAGAAAATCTACTGCCACAAATTCAGTGTTACATGCCAATAGTTTTCACCCACCCAATACTAAATGGAACATACCATATGGCGAATTCTTACGGATAAAAATAATTTGTTCAGAATCTGGAGAATTTGCTAAACATATGAAGGCCTCAGAAGAAAGATTTATCTCCAGACAATATCCCAGGAAATGTATTAATAAGGCAAAACAGCGAGTGGAAAAGATTTCGAGAACAGAATTAGTTCATAAAAAAACTTCTGTGTTGGAAGGTCAATCGGAGGATCCTATATGTTTCATCACAACATACTCCAATAATATCTCCCAGTTACGGAAGATTCTAACCAAACACTGGTCTATTCTACAATTGGATCCTATAGTAAAGGAGATTATGGGAGACTTTCCTCGAATGACTTTTAGAAGAGCACCAAATTTGCGGGACAGAATCACGAAAAGTCACTTTAGCTCTCAGAAAAGGGGCAACTGTCTAAAAAAACCAGGTTTTTGGAAATGTGGCAATTACAAGGCTTGCAAAATTGTGAAAAACACTAAGGAATACACCATTGGTAATGGTGTCACAAAAAGCATTAAACAACATATCACTTGTAAGAGCTGGTTCACAGTATATGATATTGAATGCTCCTGCTGTTTAAAGTATGTTGGGAGCACCATATGTGAAACAAAGAAAAGGATCCTTGAACATATTCGTGCCATCGTCAACACAGACAGAAGTTATGCCACGGCTAAGCATATGGAGTTGGCACATGATAGCCAATGGGAAACAATGACTTTTTATTCGATTGACCATGTCCCTATAAGTGAACGAGGAGGGGACAGAGAAAAGAGACTACGACAATTGGAGTCTAAACACATCTTGGAGATTCGAACCTTCACCCCTCTGGGGATGAATCAGGATGAGGAGTTATTTGTACATTTGTAATTTTACATGGCAGCCATTGCAAATAATCATAAAACACAGTTTTTTCTATTTTCTATTTTCTATTCTGTAGCACTTGCAGCTAATATTCAGTTTGGTTAATATTTTAGTTTTTTTATTATGCGGGGAGACACGGACAGTATGTCACACACGCACATTTATGAGGTGTATCAACAGATTGGTTAAATTGGTTTTGTTTTGCGGTAACTACAACTCCCAGAATGCAGCATTATAAGTTTATAGTGCACTAGTTAATAATTGAATTTATTTGGAAATTATGGGTGAGTTTTAGTTGTGTAGACCGCAGTTATTAAACTTAACAAGCAGAGAGAAGTAGTTTCTAAGTGCATTCAGAAATATGTTGAGTCTTAATGAATTGTTATCTGTAGATATAAATGTGGAAACAGAAACCCCCTACCGGAAATGCCCGTGATCAAGGTCTCTCAGACCGAAACGCGTAGGGCAGGTGATTATTGAGCTGTAAACGAAGTTAACGGAGCCTGAATAAATGAATTTTGTGAAATAAGAGATCCCGGAGTGCGGTCGTTTGTGAAGTATTTCATGAATGTTGTTGATATATAAATATATATAGATATACATATATAGATAATTATATATATATATACATATATATATATATATATATATATATGTATATATATACATATATATATATATATATGTATATATATATATATATATTCATAGTCGAACTCGTAATAAAACACTCACTCAGGCTTTTGAACAGATCACATAGATTTAATCACCTTCCAATATATTTATTTAACCTAGTCAGTAGTTAGTTGGAGTTAGGACCTAGGGCCATATGTACGAACACTTTTTCCGATAGACACAGAATGGGTAAAAACCTTTGCTACATCTGGCCCCTAGTTTCCATAGGAAAAGTGTTTTTTGTTCGCTTATAACCTTGACGTCATTTGAAAAATCTTCATGAAATTTTCCAGAAACAGTGCCCACCTGTGTCTAGTTGTGCATGGAAATTTTTGGAGTGATTCTTTTAAGCGGAGGCCAAGAAAGGGTGGGATTGAAAAAATGTGTCTTTCATATGTTATTACCCATAGAGATTTTAGAGACGACTACATTCCGAACCACTGAACGGAATCGCACCAAATTTGGCTGAAAGCTAGATCTTGTACAGAAAGATCTCTTTCTGTGTTTTGGTGCAAATCTGGTCAGTAGTTTTAGAGTTATTAAAGGAAAAAGAAATATAGATATCTAGGGACGCGGACCCATTCACGGGGGATCCGCGGATTTGGGCCAAAAAGCAAGGCTCTGATTGGATGGTTGCAGCCTAACAGGAAAGTTGAGACCACCATTTTCTTTCTTGTTTGGGCCGAAGAGGGGAAAAACACATAAGAGGTCAGGATACAGGTATCTTGACCCTATTGGGCACAAGTAGGGGTCCCCTAGGAACCCCTCATGTGCCAAAAATGGTCCATTTTTTTTCAGCTGATCCGCAGATCTACTGAGGGGCTCAGGTCAGATCCCCAGTGTATTATCACTAAGGATCCATGGATAAGAAGCCCAATGAATACAAAATACACCCATTCACACACAAAACTCCCGCCGGGCAAGGTCTTCAGCCATGCACAGTGTGTGATTGGGTGTATACAATGAGGTTGGTCGTACGGCCAATCCACATCGTGCATGTATGGTAATCATATATTACTTTAAGGTAAAAAATTCCATAGAAATTCACTGAGAAAACCAAAGGTTACAGGGACGTGAAAGGGTGACGTTATACCCATACAAAACCAAAGAAATTCAGCAGTTATAGTTATATTTATAGTGATGTTTATCTGAAGAAACTATAACTCATGCCGGAAAGTAACTTTTGACCAAGAGCTATAGTTTCTTAATATAAGTATAAGTATAACTATAACTGCTGAATTTGCATGTTTTTTTAAAGGTAAAATGTCAACCTAAGTGTAACGACCCCGTAACATTTGGTTTTCTCAGTGATATATATATATATATATATATATATATATATATATATATATATATATATATGAAGCTTTTGATATCCTAATACCACTCAGAAAAACTAAACACAACAAAAGAAAACCAACACCCTGGAGAAACACAGAACTTAAAAAGATAAAGCAACAAATCAGAAAGTTGCAGCGGACCTGGCTCAAAACAAACAAGTGTCAAGACAAACTGCACTACACAAACTTAACAGGATATACAAATCATCAATCAAAAAAGCTAAAAAAAAAATGTACCACTCAGACAGAATTCAAAATGCTCAATCTACAACCAAGAAATGTTATAAAATTCTCAATTAATTTTGAAAACCTACATGCATGGAAGGAAGTCATCCCACTACTCAAGATTTCACAAACAAATTGGCAACTCACTACACAACCAAGGCAGACACATTGGACTCTAAGAATAAACCAACCCAACCTCTACAGTCCTTCAAACAAATACCCCAGGGTGAATTTATGGATTTGGTCAAAGCAAGCAGACCTTCCAGTTGCCCTTCTGACCCTTGCCCACCACAAATCTTCAAGAACATTCTTCTATCTACTTCTGCTGCCACACCTGTAAGAAGAATCATCAACAACTCTTTAACTTCAGGAACTTTTCCTGTAGACCTGAAAAAGGCATACATACAACCTTTATTAAAGAAAACAAACCTAGACCTGCAAGACCCCAACAACTACAGACCAATCACAATGGACCTTTCCTGGGCAAATTGATAGAAAGAGCAGCATTCGCCCAGATGTCACAATTCATTGAAGACAATTCTATACTTTCAGACTTCCAAACTGGATTCCGCCCAGGAAGAAGCACTGAATCGGCACTCATAGCAATCTGGGATGATCGTAAAAACACAGTCGACCGAAATGGAGTTGCTGCACTACTTCTCTTGGACCTCTCAGCTGCCTTTGATACGGTTGACCATGTCACCCTGATTGAAAGAATCTACGAAGCCGGCATACAATGGATTGCTCTCGACTGGATTACTTCCTATCTTCAAAAAAGATCGAATATCATCCACTCGCCCCCCTTCTCGTCCGAACCCTACCTCACAAAAGCAGGGGTCCCCCAAGGATGAATCATCTCACCTTTGCTTTTCAACATCTACATGATATCTTTACCAAAACTGATTAATGATTTCCATCTCACATGCTACAACTATGCAGATGACACACAAATACTACTTAAATTAGAATGCCCCAAAAACATTGAAAACTCACTGATCTTCAGTTGCCTCAGAGCCGTTGATCAGTGGAGGACCTGGAGCCATCTCAAACTAAATGCCTCCAAAACAGAAATACTCATATGTGGTGACCGGAAAAATTATGACCCTTTGTGTGTCTGGCCTGATGATCTTGGACCACCTCCTCAATTATCCAAGGAAGTTAAAAACCTAGGAATCACCATGGATTCCAAGTTAACTATGAATGCCCAAGTGGACAAATTAGCACGAACAAGCTTCATCACCTTGAAGACTTCAGGACGCATCTTCCCCCACCTCGGATTTCCACACAAGGTGCAAGCTACTATCTCGCTTGTACTATCCAAACTGGATTATGCCAAAGGCCTCTACCATGGATCATCTCGATCTATTATGAAAAAACTACAACGTATCCAGAATTCCGCAGCCAGGCTACTATTATATGTAAAGCCGCAAGCCCACATTTCCCCTGCCTTGAGAGCACTACACTGGTTACCCGTTGCCAGAAGATGCACTTTCAAGCTGCTTTGTATCACCCACAAAGCTATACATGGAACAGGACCGCAGAAACAAAATAAGTAAATACATCCAACAAAGAAACCTCCGCTCAAGATTGGCACCCCGCCTTAGAACACCACCATACAAGAAAAAGACTATAGGTGGTACGTCCTTCTCCGTTCAAGCAGCCAAACTATGGAATTCATTACCCCCAACTTTAAGAGCCACAGATAACTTTCTTGTCTTCAGAAAACTACTCAAGAGTTGGCTCTTTCCTTCATAACCACCATATTCAAACAACTATGGACTGCATATGCCTATGTTGATAAATATTTTTTTCAGATTATGTGTATATTTCTAGTTATGTATAGTTCTTTAGAAAATATGTATCGCTACTATGTCATAACAATAAAATACACACACACTCTTTAAACCTGTTTGACTAAGTATATTTTACCCATGGTTCTAATTATTATGTATTGAATGTGCATATGTGTGTGTTTGTATGTGTGTGTGTATGTGTGTGTGTATGCGTGTATGTGTATATATATATATATATATATATATATATATATATATATATATATATATATATATATATGTGTGTGTGTGTATATGTTGTTTCTGTGCTTGGCATGTTCGTGGGTCATTGCATGGCTCCTGGGTGGGTTGTTTTACTAGATATCTATGAATTCCTGCTCTCATCTTATCACACATATCTACCCATCATCATATGTCATGTCTCTATCAAACTATCCTCCATTCTCACTCTGACTCATCCCAAATCCTTTCTACTACTTTCATCTCCTAAATAACACTGCCTAAGCTCTTCCCTCCGCTTCCACATCTAACTCACCAAACCTCACTCTACTACTGTGACCTCCCACACAACCCTACTAAATTCTCCCGCATTTATCTCACCCTGCTACTATGCTCTCGCTAACCCTTCCACATACTGTTCCCTCCTCCATCCCCCTTTACTCATCCCAAGACTTTGGGTTGAGTAAATTAAGGATATACTCCCAATTAACACTTCTGGATTTCTTTCCTCCTCCACCTCTCCATTACTCCAGTCAATCTAACTAACAAACTCTCATATCCGCGGCTCTAATTAACTCATAATAATACTAAAACTGTACTCATTATTTCCCGATACTAATCCATCACTAATTCTTTTTGGGTTCCAGAGTAGCGTGCTACTCACCGAAAAGCGCTTCAACGCCTCGTCAGGGGTAGTAAGCGCTATATAAATACGATTGCAATACAATACTATATATATATGTATATATATGTATATACATATATATATATATATATATACATACACATTTTGAATTGAAGGGTAGTGGTTATCAGGGTATCTTAATCACTTCTGTTTTCTTCACACTACTTTCTTCAGCAGTCTCACGGTTGGACACTTCCTGCCTTTTCCTCCTAATACCTTTCTGAAACTCTCTACAACATATCTCTGTGACTTATCCCTTTAGTCTTCAGTACTCTCTTTTCACTCTCTTAGGCATACATTTAATTGTATGTCCTTCACTCACACACAGTGCACCCATTCACCATTAAACACTGCATTATGAGCTGTCACTAGTTTGACAGCTGTGTATCTCTTTCAAGCAATTTTGCATAGAATCACAGTTGAGAGTTGTGGAGGTCAGGTTGAAGGCAGTGAAAATTTCTCACAGCGCCTATCAGTGGATCATAAAGGGGTTCAAAATAGATGCTCATTTAATCCTTAGACTCTCTGCAGAGTGCTCAAAGCACTACAGCTCAGGTGTGCCAACTGTAATTGTAGGCAGTTCTAAACACCCACCCACAACCTAAACTCAAACAGCTTCACAAAGCTGACTCTTTTCACAATACACATTTTACATAAGTGATATGTTGCATGAAAATAACTACAAAAACAACATATTGAAAAGGCAAATACTCATAAGGAATGCAAGAGTAAATAAACCGTGAAATGTAAACTGAAGCAACATTGCTTTTCCCAGACTGATAGGCAGTGTGCTGACTGCAGTTGTAACCAGTGGGGGACAGAAGTGGGGTCCAGTATAGTTGCAGGTGGGGCATTATTCCCACCTGGTAGTCCTCTTGGGACGCCACTATTGCCCATAGTGAAGCGATATTATGAATTTCTTTAGCTGAACATAGCAAATGAGTATCTTCTCTAAGTAATCCCATGAAGGCCCAGATATAAGAGGCAAAGGAATAACAGCAGAAATAATTGTTCAACACGTTTTTTCAGCTGCTGATTGACAAGCCACAGAGCACGGACCAATCAGTTGGAACGGGTAAAGAATGGGACCCTCTACTGGTCCTCATTCCATCCATTTCAGCTTCTATTCGTGCACTGAACTCCCTTTGAACTCCTTTGCATATGGCCGCCAGTCTGCATCCAGACTGGATGAACACTTGCACTGTGTCCTAGTCGATGGTAGAGCAGTACACCAAAGTATGACCTTGCTTCTTGTTATCACGTTCTGACTATTTTTCATTCTTATATATGAAGTCTTTGCACACTTCAAAAATGTTCTTACATTTTGCACTATTTTCTAAGTGTTTTTTGCTATACACCTTCTAAAACGGTGAAACGACCCCATTAGCATCTTTTTGCCTTTTTACACACTTTCATTTTTAGGACGAGCATGCAGTGCTTTGACCTGTTGTAAATATTGTGTGCTTTTAACCATGCCCACCTCACACCCATCAGACTCTCTCTCTTTCGTACGCTTGCTTTTAAAAAAATCCTTTGTTATAATTGGTAAATGCTTTACATTTGTCCCTCCTTGGGGAGGTTTTGTTACCGCCTTGCAGACTGCCCTGTTACATGGATAATTGCATGATTGCCAATATGTTTGACTGCAAGCAAACTTCTTTTTCTGTTTGTGTGTCTCCTTCGCGTTCATGCTCATGGCGGGCATGGCACTTTGAATCGGCTCGGTAATGTCAGCTGTTCTACTTTTCATTTTCAATTTAAGTGGCAAGGAAAGTCCAGTTAGGAATTTACAACGCTAATAGCTCTAACTCGAGCAAACGCGAAACCCATTGCATTCCTAATACTTGTTTTCTTTTGATTTGACGATGCGTTAAACAGGTCTGCTGTAAACAGAAAAGAGCTTGGTTGTCTAAAAATGAGTTCGGCTTCACTTAAAGTTGTTTGGCAAGTGATTTAAATGAGTATATGATTCGTGTTGCACTATACTCATGTTTACAGAACCATCCACTCTTTCAAAACACTGTGCCATCCTTAGAAATTGTGTCAGCCATGAAAACTGTGACAGCCTAGTGTTCATCATAGCCAACACCCAGTGTTTGGTTGATAGACGGCTTAAAACCATTCCAATTACCTACATAGTCCTTGCAAACTGATGCCCTATCCCCAGAATGCCCTCTGGGGAGAAGCCACATTGAGAAAAGATGATCCTGAATTTATTTTAGACTTATGAGCCAAACACCTTGGATGTATCACTGTTGAAATTCCAGGACAACTCGAAGAAAGGTAGGTTAGAAAAATCAGTTTGTCCTTATAGAAGTTTTACCCGACTTTTTGAAAATTGCTCTAATATTTCTTCATTAATCCCTGTTTACTCCATCCTTCACTAAATCCTACATTTGTCATTCATGAGGCTCCCAACCACATCAGGTCCAAATTTAGGCGGTCATTATGAACTTGGCAGTGTGGACCAGCCAGCATGGCGGCCCACACCGCCACATAATGAACCCATTGAGGACCGCCATAGGCGACCCTCACTCACCACCAGGCTGCCTCCGCCAGGCAGCCTGGCGGTGGACGGCATCATTATCCGACAGGGCAGGAATTGGAATATTGATTCGAAGCGTGACGCTCAGCCACAGCCTTCGCCCTGTCCGCCGATTCTAGAACTAAAAGACAGTGGGCCATTCGGAGCCTGGTGGATCCCTTGTGGACTCGAGTTGTCTCCTGCTTTTGTTGGACACTGGCCCTGGTCGCCTGGTCTGTGCTGCCTTTCTAAGGCAGGTTCCGGGATAAAAGACTTCTTGCTTTTTATAGACAGGAGCAACTGGAAAAGAGTGAGGTGAGTAAGAGGGGCCATTGTGGTACCCCCAATAGGTAGGGTTCACCTGGAGGAGGGCGCATTGGCAGCAGAAGCAGCCGTGCTAGGGCGCAGTGTGGCTTGTTGCTCCCACTCCCTCCCTATCTTGTTCCTGCCCCCCAGGGGTCAGCAACTAAGGGGCTTGCATTCCTTCTTCATTTGGTGCTCTCAACCAAGAAGTGTATTAATAGGCGTATTACGGACTGAATTAATCATTGTATTAAGGTTCAAGAAGGAGCACTGAGAAAAAATGACAGCAAAAAACTGAGATCTGGGTGCTTGTTGAAGGGACGTTTTGTGTAAGAGCTAGAGGTAATCCCCTCTGTAATAGAAACTCTTTGACTTCGGTCTTTACAGACAAAATTGAAATGTATCCTCTTTAGTAAGTGGAGAAGACATCTCAGGCAGCCAAGGTGGGCTCTTTTGAATCATCTAGAAGCCCTAATTTCCAACCTGCAAATGAGCCTTACTTTGGTGGGATATGCCCGAAAACAACATCTAGGAAGGAAAACAACTTTATAACTTTGAAAAATGAGATTCAGTGCCAAGAAAAAGATTCAGTCTTATTATGCACAGCGCCAACCCCTTCTTCTAAACTCATGGATATAAGTCCTAGAGTGGAAGGAGGCTTACTGTCACTCCTGTCATGGAATCTCCTTCAAAGAGCTACCACGAGTATCCAGGAGGAAGATTATACGTTACCTGATATTGATCTGGAACTCTGTAGACTATATGACTACCAAGATAAGGTTTGTAAGATTCAGACCTTGATTTCTCCACCACCAACATTACCTACTGGCTTGCAAATATTTAGACGTACTCCTTCAATCAATCTCCTTTACTATCTCAATTGTTGGAGACCCCAAACATGGAATTAAAAGGAAATCAGTTGGGTAGCTCACTGGATGGTGAGGTGAAGTTATAAGTTCCTCTACTTAGTCTTGAGGAACGTTTATCATCCATTCTAACTTTGTTGGGAACATTTGTAGGGGTATCAAACTCTACGCTGGAGGTAGTTACAGATATATTATAGGAATTATTTGATAGAAAGAAAGTGGGAAAACTGGGGGCCGGGGCAATGGCTAGGGTGCTAGTGGACAGTCCTTCAACATGTGTAAAATTTGATTCCAGAGTGGGCTGGACCCTGGTCGATGTTGGCTCCCAAGCATGAAACCAAACTGTAAAGCCAGTAAGAAAGAAAATCATACAGTGGAAAGTCCAACATGCTGCCTGAGGTATATTTTTGAGATGGATGCAGAAGTCCCCTTAACTAGTGGGGTGGTTAAGGAAAGGGTGTGCATGGAAAAAACCTTATTCCCAATTTTAAAACCTCATGTTGAACAGAATCCCTGCCTTGTTCTTCCAAAGCAGAAAGAAAGATAAAAAAAAACAGAAAGCGAAAAAATCTACCAATTGGAGATTTACATAGCGAGAGGCCCTTGCAAGCTCCGTTTTAGGGACGAAGTAACCCTTCACCAAAAGCGTGAACAAAGACCCGGGTTAGAGGGGCCCCAGCAATTCTTCAGACTTGAAAAACTGCTGCTCACGTCTTAGTTGGAGTCAATAGAGATAAGCGTCCCACAGTTGTCAGTCAATTCTATGAACTTAGGGAGTGCAGAGGAACCAGAAGTAACATCTGTAGTTGTGTCCCCCTCACCTATTGGGTCCTCTGTGAATTAATTGATCCCTCCATTTGTAGTCTCAAATGTCTAGAAACGACTCAGGCCATATGTAATTTGCGTTTACACCCCAAATGCAGTTAAATGTTGAGACTAGAACATTGGAATTTATTCTGCTTTCTGATCCTGACTTAGGGCCACTCTACGACTTTGGCAGTCTTTTGGGAAGACTGCCACAGTGATGGCTGCCAAAAGACTGCCATGTTGGCATTAATCCGACTTCTGTATTAAGAGTCACACTGTGAAGTCCAACAAAAAACAGCCAAATGTTCGAAACCGCCAGAACACTGGAGGACGGAAAAGAGGTGGTTCCACCACCTGCAGCACCAGCCTGACAAAATTCCACCCACCAAATTACGATCCACAAATCACCACTGCGGTTCTTCCATGGTGGAAAACCATTGGTGGTCCAAAACGCAGTGGTCACAACTCACTTCTGTCAGAATACAACACCACATTGGATAGTTTGAATACCTGACACCTGACACACACCAGACACACCTACTCACAGCGCTATTTAACACACCCCTACACAACCCACAATCCTTTGCATCCAGAACGCCATACACATACATCAAGAAGCTAAAAAGAAAATAATTTGTACTTGTACACAAAAGGGATACATACACATTTCACTCAGCACAAACCCCACATAAGTACAACAATCACAATGTACAAATCACTAGCACACACAATCATTTACAACAATCTCCAACTCACATCGTAGCACCCGAAATTCACCAATTACCCAACACTGCACCCTTACACTCACACCATCTACACAACCACTACATTGTCCCCACAAAAACACCCATATTATCACTGATGACGTGTTGAGGGTCATGGTGGATGAAGTAGTAAAGGTAGAGCCACAATTGTTCGGAGCACAGGTCCAACAAACATCTATTGCCAGGAAAATGGAGTTGTGGCAAAGGATAGTCAACAGGGTCAATTCTGTAGGCAGTCATCTACGCATAAGGGAGGACATCAGGAAGAGGTGGAATCACCTATGTGGTAAGGTGCATTCCATGACATCTAGGCACCAGCTAGCCATACAGAAGAATGGAGGTGGGCCCCCATCACTTCCCCCTACTTTCACATCATGGAAGGAGAAGGCCTTGGACATACTGCATCCTGAGGGCCTGACAGGATTATCTGAGGAACTGGAGTCGAGCAAGTACCCACAAAATTTATGTCACACAATTGTCTTTTCCTGCATGCCCGCTCACCACTCAAACCCTCCGTAATTAACTATTATATCCACAACACCTCACACCAAATCACCTAATGCCCCTTTCTGGCATGCCACTGCTCCACTGAGCCTAACTGTCCTAACAGCCCTTGGAAATGGCACGTTAACTACTGGAATGTGCACAACACATCATATCCAATGCAATTTCATACTCACAATAGCAACCAAAGCAAAACACAGCTATAGCTGAGCGACCATTTCTAATGACCACAGATCAAATATCCCAAGCCAGAAATAAAGTGACCTGGGTTGAAAAGTCAAATGGCTGAGTTGATGCACATGCATCACATCTAGAAACACAATAATGTCCCTTGCATACTCACATACTGTGTTCCCACATGATTGTGCAGCTTTAATGTGTGACATCTAGCAAGCCTGACTATTCACTAGGTAACAGAAGTCAACAGTCATGTCAATAATCAGCCAATATGAGATCCAATCTGCAGTGCAATCTGTACCAACTTAGTATAACAACTCTCAACATGGAGTATGGAAATCAAGTCACAGAGTTGCATGTACAACTAAGGTATGCTGTGCAGCAGCTGTCAATGTCATTGCGGGGAACCATGTTAAGACACTGTCTGCATCTCACACAAATGCAACAAAACACACATTTTAATCTGAACTCTGTGTCTCACTCCCTCCACAGGTAAATTTGCCATTGCCACCATGGAGAGGATACCTGAGACTGTAAGTCCCCCTCTGGATGAAGGCCCCAATGAGGATAACACCTTTGGCTGTCTGGACACTGACGAACAACCTGGCCCATCTGGGAGACCTGGTCAGTCAATGACTCTCAGCCTTACACTGCCCACATCAATTCCTACCAACCCGGTTGCATTGACACCACAGGCAACCATTGGCCCCCAAACCTGTGTCCCAGGGACCATCTCATCTATTTTGTGCCCTACAGTACAGGTACCTGAGTCTGACCTTGCCATCCCTGACAATGATGGACCTGCAACCATTGGGAGTGGACACACTGTGCCGGGGCACAGGCACATGGGGGTAAGGTGTGTGGGAGGGATGCTGTGTGCCACAGGATGGGCAGTCAAAGGGACACCACTGACCAGGAAACCATCTCCCATGTCTTGGGAGCCTACCAAAGTTCCAAAGACAGGATGGGCCAAATCATCACTATGTTGGGGGAAAATCAAAGGCTGCAGAGGGACCACTACCAGGAAGTCATGTAGCAGTGGCAGGCACAAAATGCCACATGGCTACCATTTAAACATTATGGCCCTCATTACAACCCTGGCGGTCGGTGTTAAAGTGGCGGTAATACCAACAAAAGGACGGAGGTAATAAAATTGGGATCACGACCATGGCAGAAACCAACACAGACACCAACTTTAACACTCAGACTGCCACGGTGGCAGCAACAAACACCGCGGCGGTAACCGCCAACAGACAGGCGGAAGACAATGGCACCAATCTGCAGCACCAATCCGCCAGCATTTCCGGGGCGGTACCAATGCCGTCAAAAGCACGGCGGAAACAGGACACAGAGGGGAAACCACTCACCTTTCGACACTCAACGAAGAACCAGGATGCCATGGAGCCTGAATTGCAGATCCTACCCATGCTGCTGTATCTATTAATACATCACGAAGTGGAAAGAAGGCGGCGGCGGCGGCGACGATGACGGTGAGTACTGCACCTAGCACACAGGGGAGGGGAGGAGGGAAAAGAGAGTGACACACACAAGCGACATGCAACACTCTTACCCCCCACCCACAACAGCACACACACACACATATCCAATAACATCACAGATACACCTCGTCACCCCCTGGAAGAACGCAAGGCCAAAACGAAATGAGTTGAACTAGTGTAATATTCGAACAATTAGTAAGACCAAGAGTGCAGCAAATAAACAGTATACATAAATATTTACAGCAAGTACACAAGTCCGTACACTGTCCATAAAATGTCTGAGGACCAGTGGTCCCAAAAAGCATGGGTGAAGCCCGCACATGACACCTGCCTCAAAACGGAGAGAACACTGCAGGGGCATCAGGTCGAAAACAAAACAGGCACCTCAAGGGGAAGGGGAGGGGGGCACCTCAGCCGAATGATGGGATGACGCCACTGCTCCTCGAGGGGGCTCCATGCCCAATGCTTGGTTCTGGGGAGTGCAAAGCCACAGTCTCTCAAGTCTCTCAAGTGGGTGGTTTGCCCACTGCTTGGTCCTGGGGAGTGCAAAGCCACAGTCTCTCAAGTCTCTCAAGTGGCTGCACTGGCCACTGGTTGGTCCTGGGGAGTGCAAAGCCACAGTCTCTCAAGTCTCTCAAGTGGCTGCACTGGCCACTACTTGGTCCTGGGGAGTGCAAAGCCACAGTCTCTCTAGTCTCTCAAGTGGCTGCACTGGCCACTGCTTGGTCCTGGGGAGTGCAAAGCCACAGTCTCTCAAGTGGATGGCTTCTCCACTGGTTCTGGAGGGGGGCTTGTGCCCAGAGTGCTTCATCCTGCCAAGGAGGGTCTGAGTGGACGGCTTCTCCACTGGTTCTGGAGGGGGCATTGTGCCCACAGTGCTTCATCCTGCCAAGGAGGGGCTGAGTGGATGGCTTCTCCACTGGTTCTGGAGGGAGCATTGTGCCCACAGTGCTTCATCCTGCCAAGGAGGGGCTGAGTGGATGGCTTCTCCACTGGTTCTGGAGGGGGCATTGTGCCCACAGTGCTTCATCCTGCCAAGGACTGGGTGAGTGGATGTATCTCTCCACTGGTTCTGGAGGGGGCTTTGTACCCAGAGTGCTTCATCTTGCCAAGGACTGGGTGAGTGGATGTATCTCTCCACTGGTTCTGGAGGGGGCTTTGTGCCCAGTGATGCTGCACCTGGGGTGTGGCAGTTCACTTCATACCACCAGGGTGTTTCAGCCACGCGATGTATCTGGAACAGGTAGCATGATACTCCATGGAGGCAGAGCCACACTCCATCCTGCGGCGACTTAGGCTGCCAATTGCTGGTTCGTGTCAGTGCTGGAGGTGGTGTCTCAAGTGGTGTGTCCAGGGTCACCTGCAGACCCTGACGGCTGCACACTGGGGATGGGGCTGACGTCCGACAGAGTGGCATCGGCTGTGCAGGTGGCAGTGCCGATGGTGGTGCAGGTGGCGGTGGCTACGGTGGAGATGCTGCCAGTGATGGCCGTGGTGCAAGTGACTGTTGTGGTGGATGGAGACACCATACCATCTCCAGCAACCTCGGATGGCTGATCCTTGGGGAGGATGCTGCAGACTGACGTTGTGGCATCGGCGGGGCAGGTGGCGGTGCAGGTGGCGGTGCAGGTGGCGGTCGGAGCGGCGGTGTTGACTGGGGTGCATGTGGCTGGCATCCCTGATGATATGGTGGTCACCAGCCCCTCACCAGGAGGCATCATGCCCAGAGGAGGTGTGCCCTTTGGCTTGTGGCCCTTCCCCATCCTGACAGTCGCTGCAAGGACCTTGGCACTGTCCACTCGATGTTTGGGCGACGCCTTGCTGGGTGGGTGGTGTGACTGTCCCCTGCTGGAAGCAGGACCCTGTTTGATCTTTGCAGGTTGTGGAATAGGGTGGTCCTTCTTTTCTGTTGGTGGCACACTGGCAGTTCTGACGGGTGTCCCCTTAGACCGTACTGGAGTAGCTGGGACCACAGCGGATGCAGATTTGGTGGCTGAGGTGCTGGGCTGGGATCTAGACATCCTGACCCTAGGGGAAGGACGGGGGTAGGTGTAGGGAAGAGGTTAATGTTTGCTAGGAAATGTTTTTTTGACACACTGGGATGGGAAGATAGATGGGGTGTGGGAGTGGAGGAAGAGGGAGTGGTTGTAGGAGGTGTACGTCTGCTGAGTTTGGGTGAAGGTGCATGGGTTGGAGGCTGTTGTGAGATGGATAGCTGTTGAGTGGGTGTGTGCCTGCGTTTGTGTACTTTGGGAGGAGGGCTTACAGACACACTGGGAGAGGACACAGGGGACGTGTGAATGGTAGTGGGGGTGGTGACTGCACATGAGCGGTGTGTTGTGATGGGCGTGCTGGTGATGGAGGCAGTGGCTGATGATGTAGTGCATGCAGGTGTGAGTGGAGACGAGACTGGGAGGGAGGTGGAGGACGTGGAGGAGGGGGACACAGTGGAGGATGTGGATGTTGGTATGTGTGCATGGATATGGTGCTTGTGTGAGTGCCTGTGGGATGTGTGGTGCTTATGATTGCCAGAGCCACTTTTGTGTGCTGATGTGTGTGCATGCTGGTCTGATGGTTTGCTTGGGATAGGCACAGGGGATTGGGTCTGGGTAGTGGAAGTTGGAGGAGGGAGGCTGGACACAGGGACAATGGCTGCCATCAGTGCTGAGGCCAGAGCCTGAAGTGCTCTCTGTTGGGCCGCCACGCCAGAATGAATGCCCTCCAGGTATGCATTTGTTTGCTGCAAATGCCTCTCAACACCTTGGATGGCATTCAGAATGGTTGATTGCCCAACAGTGAGGGATCTCAGGAGGTCAATAGCCTCCTCACTGAGGGCAGCAGGGCTGACTGGGGCAGGGCCTGAGGTGCCTGGGGCGAAGGAGATGCCCACCCGCCTGGGTGAGCGGGCACGGGAAACACTCTGAGGGGCTGCTGGGAGGGCGGTGCTGGTAGGGGGGGGTGGCAGCTGTACCTGTTGTTGGGGTGGGCACAGAGGTGTCCGCCACCGCCAGGGAGCTTCCATCAGAGGAGGAGTCACTGGTATCCTCTCCTGTCCCCATCGTGGAGCTCCCCTCGCCCTCTGTCCCACTGGTGCCTTCACCCTCCGTAGATTCACCTTCCAGGGCCATGTGGGATGCAGCACCCTCCGTCGCCGGTGCCTCAGCTCCTCCACCAGATGATGTTAATGCACACAAGGACAAGGTGACAAAACAAGAAGGGGGGGAAAGACAGAAAACCCACATGGTCAATGCCAGCAACACCACTACCTTTGGTTGACACAACACACAGGGAGCAGCCCTATGCACTAGGCCATGCACTAGCAGTTAGTAGGAAAGTCACAAGCCCATGGAGTACTATGCCTAACACCATTTGCTGCACACCTGGCACCCACAGGAGCCTGCCCAATAGTAGATAGCCACTAAAAATATTGGGGTTGGGGTGCCTCTGAGCCTGCCCTACAAGGGACCTACCCTACCAAGTCCTCCCTGGCCTAGGAGAACCCACAGCCCACATCCCCCACCCAGACAATTAGTAACTTGTGCAGAGTCAGCATAATGACACTGTACTCACCCCCTTGTGGCTGCTGTGATGGCCTCAAGTGCCCATCCAACTCCGGATATGCCACCGCCAGGCTCCGGAACATCAGGGGGGTCATGGTGCAACGGGCACCCCTTCCACGTTGGGAGGCCAGCCCCAGCTGGGCCTCCGCCATCTTCTTGCTCCAGCGGTGCAGGTCCTCCCATCTCTTGCGGCAGTGGGTGCTCTGTCTATGATAGACCCCCAGGGTCGGCACTTCCTTGGGGATACCCTTCTTCTGGTGGGCGCTGACCTAGAGGAAAGGTACAGGAGCAAAGGAAATTACTCAGCCGTCCTGACCCCCAGACTCATTGGTCACCAATTCCCACCCATGCCCTGATGAAGATACACTCACCATCCTCACATGCAGGCCTCAGCCCCCCCCCATGTATCTTCCATCCACACGACTCAAAACAGGCATTGGCCACGCAGCATGCTCACTGTGTACTCACCTGTTTGTCTGGAGGACTGTAGAGTAGCGTGTGCTGGGGGAGGACCCCATCCACCAGTTTGTCCAACTCTTCCGCGGTGAAGGCAGGGGCCCTTTCCCCAGACACTCGAGCCATTGTCGCTTCCAGACTGAGGTCACAGCAGCACTTGCAGTGTAGGTCCTCTCCTGTTGAAGGTCATGTATCAAGTGAGGGAACAGATAGAAAATGGCAGTCACATCCGCGGTAGTGCGTACCGTCACCGCCGGCGTACATCGTCATTGGCTCCTGGAACCCCTTGGGCCCAATGATAACCAATGCTGAATTGCGCTGCGGTCTTCGTTCTTACCGCGATGCTGCAGAACGCCAGCGTAGTTACCTCATTTCCCCTTGTCCCTCCTCATAGGTCAGGCAGCCGCCATTTCAGGGGGGCACATGGCACCTAACTGCGTCACAGCACAATTTGGCAGATATACGAACAAACTACGCCACACACAGATTTACTAACATTACTGCAAAGACACTTGTGCAACCAATGTGGTTCCTGACCCTCTGCTCACCATTCTCCTCCATAGGGCACATCCGCTGGGACAGATGATGAGATGGTGTCATCCTCCAATGTACAGACCCCTGGTGGACCTATCAACAATGGAAGACAAACACATCATTATCACCTACAGACTCGATGGTGCCACCATCCAAGAGCTGTGTGACCAATTGGAGCCAGACCTGATGTCAGCTGTCCGCCATCCCACCGGAATCCCCCTTCTAGTGCAGGTCCTGTCAGTGCTCCATTTCCTGGCAAGTGTCTCCTTTCAAACAACAGTGGCCATGACATCAGGGATGTCTCAGCCAATGTTCTCTAACGTATTGACCAGAGTGTTGTCTGCCCTGCTGAAACACATGCGCAGCTACATTGTGTTTCCAAGGTGGAGGATTTGCCCACAGTGAAAGCTGACTTCTATGCCCTGGGACATATCCCCAACATCATTGGTGCCATTAATGGTACCCACGTGGCATTTGTCCCCCCTGCAGACATGAACAAGTGTACAGAAATTGAAAAAGCTACCATTCGATGAATGTGCAGATGGTGTGATTGGCGGACCAGTACATCTCTTGTGAATGCCAAGTATCCTGGCTCTGTGCATGACGCCTACATTTGAGGAATAGCAGTATTGATGGGCCAACTCCAGAGGCACCGGGTGTGGCTAATAGGTGAGCCCAGGGTCCCCACACAGTATGAGTAGGTGTCTGGGTATGGGGTAGTCCCTAAGGGTTACTGTGTGTCTAACAGTTCTCACTCGACATTTGCAGGTGACTCTAGTTAGCCCAACCTCTCATGGCTACTCACCCCAGTGAGGAATCCCAGGACAAGGGCAGAGGAACGCTACAATGAGGCACATGGGTGACCTAGGCGTATTATTGAGAGGACGTTTGGCCTCCTGAAGGCCAGATTCTGGTGCCTCCATCTAACAGCTGGCTCTCTATACTGCTCACCGAAGATGGTGTGCCAGATAATCATGGCATGCTGCATGTTGCACAACTTGGCATTGCGACGCCAGATGCCTTTTCTGCAGGAGGATGGGCCTGATGATGGTCTTGTGGCAGCGGTGGAGCCTGTGGACAGTGAGGTAGAGGAGGCAGAGGCAGAAGATATTGACAACCGAACCAACATCATCATGCAGTACTTCCAGTGACACACAGGTAAGAGACTGTCACTGCTCCTCACATTTCTGAATACTGTAGGACATTGTATAAGTCTGCCTCTTCACCTCTGTCTATGGACACTGACAGTTCACTTTGGCTTTCCTTTTTACATATCTGGGTATCTCATTCTGCCTTCTGCTATATGTACTGCTGCCCAACAACTGCCATACATTGGTATGAGCAAATAAATTTTTACATTGATGTTTGTTGGTGATGTTGTAATAATACATTTGTGAAAGAATAGACTGACTCCAGATTGGTTTGTGATTCAAGGGTGTTTATTTAGGTGCTCATGAGTATAGGGGGATGTTCAAGGAGCTGGGGTGATGGTGGAGGAAGGTCCATAGTAGAGTTGAGTCTCTTGGTATCACAGGTACATTGTCCAATGGGGCATAGGAAGGGGAGTAATGGCAGTTCAAGGTGGAAAGGGTGACAATCAGGAGAGTCTTATTTCCTGGTGGGGGTCGTGGCAATGTTCTCTGTCTTCTGCCTGGATCGCAGGGACCGTTTGCAGGGTGGTTCTCCTTCTGCAGGGGGTGGGGTGCTGGTGGGCTGTTGTTCCTATGGCGGGACCTCCTGTCCACTACCGCCGGCGGAGGTGGAAGGCTGTTCTTCGGTGTGGCTAGTGTCAGGGGCCCTTTGTTGTTCCACTGGCTCCCTCATGGTCTTGCCTATGTCAGCCAGCACCACTGCAATGGTGACTAGGATGGTGTATATGTTGGTGAGGTCCTCCCTGATCCCCCTATATTGTCCCTCTTGCAGCCGCTGGGTCTCCTGGAACTTGGCCAGTACCATGCCCATGGTCTCCTGGGAATGGTTGTATGCTCCCATGATGTTTGTTAGTGCCTCGTGGAGGGTCGGTTCCCTGGGCCTGTCCTCCCCCTGTCGCACAGCAGTCCTCCCAGCTTCCCTGTTGTCCTGTGCCTCCGTCCCCTGCACCGTAGGCCCACTGCCACTGATCCCAGGTCCCTGATCATCCTGGGTTTGTGGGTTTGCCTGAGGTACCTGTAGTGGTGGACACACTGCTGATTGACGTGTCCTGGGGAGGGTGGCATGGGCTCGCTGGGTGGGTGCTGTGCTGGTGTTTCCTGAGGGGGGAGGCTCTGTGGTGGGTTGGGACTGTGGCAGGGGAGCCGACTGTTCAGAAGTCCCTGATGGGCCTGGCTGGTCACCTTGATCCAGGCGTGTAGGACCTCTTCTGGGGTGGGGACTGTATATGGCTGGCACCTCCTGTCCGGTGACGTTGGGTACGGGTCCTGTTGGGGTGTAAATGCATTGTCATTTTATCTGTTTGTGCCATCTTGTGCAATGGGTGTGTTCCCCCCATTACTGTGCTTGTACTGTCGCATTGGCCTTTGTGTGAGTGGTGATTGTGTGCCCTGGGTGAGTCTCTCTATTGAGCATGCTTTGGTGATGGGTGTCCATGCATGTCTGTGATGGGTGTCCATGCATTGTTGTAGCATGCAGGGCTTGGTTGTGGGGCATGATGGTGGAGTGTGTGGGAGATGGTGAAGTCATGGCAGTGAGGGTGAGGGTGGGAGTATATGATAGCATGCAAGTAGGGTGGGGGGATAAAGTAGGTAAGGTTTGCCTTACCAGAGTCCAGTCCTCCTGCTACTCCTGCGAGGACCTCAGAATGCATGATCGCCAAGACTTGCTCTTCCCATGTTGTTAGTTGTGGGGGAAGAGGTGGGGGTCCACCACCAGTCCTCTGTACAGCAATCTGATGTCTGGATACCACGGAACGCACCTTCCCCCGTAGGTCGTTCCACCTCTTCCTAATGTCATCCCTTGTTCTTGGATGCTGTCCCACTGCATTGACCCTGTTGACAATTCTCTGCCATAGCTCCATCTTCCTAGCGATGGAGGTCTGCTGCACCTGTGATCCGAATATCTGTGGCTCTACCCGGATGATTTCCTCCACCAAGACCCTGAGCTCCTCCTCAGAAAACCTGGGGTGTCTTTGAGGTACCATGATGTGGTGTGAGTGATGTGTGAGGTGATGGTTGATGTGATGTGTGGGGTGCTGTGTTGGGGTGTGTGGTGTGATGTGCGTGGATGGTGTATGAGAGATGGTGTTGTGTGCCTCTGGATGCTTGTGTGGTATTTGCTTTTCTCTCTCTCTGCTTCTTCCAAATTGTTCGCTGTAAGGGGTGTGGGTAATGTGGGTGTGTGTTTTATAGTGGTGTGAGTGTGTGGGCGTGGTATGTGTATGTGTGTGAGGTGTGTGTAGTTTGAATTGTCCAATGTGGTGGTGTTTTGTAAATGTGTGTGTATTTTGAGCGCAGCAGTGTGTACCGCCAATGGTTTACCGTGGTTGAAAGACCGCCGCGTTGATTCGTGGGTCGTGATACTGTGGGCCTATTCCTGTTGGCGTAACGGTGTGGGTTCTGCTATTGCCAGTTTATCACTGACCTTTGATGTAGCGGATTTGTGTGGGTGTCTGTATAGTGGTGGAATTCTCAGTGTGGGTCATAATACCCGTTGCGGATTTCCGCCGCGGACACGGTATTTTGGCAGCCGTCGGCACGTCGGTCAGTGGGATTTACAGCCTGGGTTGTAATGAGGGCCTATATCTTTGTTATGCATTTCTTTACTTAGGGCAGATTTGGTCTTGGCTGACATTGTTGGTGTGTGAGCATTTATGTATCACTGGTAGTTGTGCTACCTGTTTTGTCTGGGCAGCATGTGTGGTTGTGTGCAGAGCGCACGTTCCCTAGTGATGGGTGTGTGTTGTGTGACGGACATGTGTATGTTGGGGACATGCTATTGTGATGGTATTGAGAGGGGTTTGTGTTGACAAGTGGTAGTTGCAGTGTTGTGTGCCTTTGTGTGGTTGGACTATGTGCGTGAGTGTGTGTGGAGAATGGTATGTTAGATACGTTGTGATTTGTGTTTGTGGGCTATGTTTTATGCTGCATTGTTTGGATGTGTGATTGTATGTGTTTATTTCCTAGTGTTGAATGTATTATTTGTCAAGGGGTAGTGTCTATTGTGGGTGCTTGCCAATGCTTTGCTGATGTTGCAATTGTGGTGTAGTAGTATTGTTTGGTGGTGCTGTGTGCTGTTGTGTGTGACTGTGCTGGGTCTGTGTATCTGGGACTTGATGTGTGTTTTTGACGTGTGTGTGTGATGGCTGTAGTGTGTGTACTATGTATGTTCAGGTATGTATGTTGCTGCCTGTGAGTGTGTATGTCAGTGTGGGGTTACGTGTGTGTGTGTCACCCTCGTGACCCGTTCCCAATTTGTATGTAGTGTGTGTGTGTGGGTGCTTTGACATTTTACAACAATGACAGGCTCACGGTTTCTGTCGTCCTCGCTGGTTCCAAAGTCGTTGGGTGAGAAGGAGCAGTGGGAAGACATCTAGATCAGGTTCCATGGCGGCTCCAGATGAGAATGGCTTCCTGAAGGTGAGTGTCTCCTTTTATACAGTTGTTTTTCACCTGGGTTTCCGTGGTGGTGCAACCGCGGCAGAAACCTTGGCGGTGTGCAGTTGCATAATCTGTCAGGCGGAAACATGGTCTCCGCCAGCCTGCTGGTGGCTATCGTCGTCCATGGCAGCCTGACCGCCCTGGTGGTGCTTGCAGTGGTTTGGCTGTATTCTTTCGGAAGTACCGCAATGGTCATAATTTGGTGGTCTTCTCCACCAGCCTGTTGGCGATACGACCCCCACCACCAACATGGTGGTCCTAAGACTGCCAAACTTGTAAGGACCCCCTTAGTGTTGAATAGACATGCATTGTTGACATATTTTATGAACATTGGGACTTTAAATTCAATTCTAAGTAGATATATTGACTTGATCTCTTCACAATGTACCCAGGTCAGAACTAAATCTAGGTAGTCTTTTTTTTCCAAAATCATCATAAATATTATTGAACAAAATGCAGAGGGTTTGCAATGTAGAGGAATTGATGTCTTTTCAGTTTTAGAAGAGAGGGGTGGTCTATGAGCTTGTAGGTATCTTTCCCAGGATAACACTTGGGTTAGGGGCTCGCCCTCTCCCTCATATAGTAATGAGAAATTAAAGGTTGATACCCAGGATCTGCAAATATCCAGGGGGAAAAATGGTAGACAGGTGGCCTTTAGGGAACCAACAGCATTATCAGACCAATATAAACATGAAGAAGCACAGAGATGGAACTGGTTGCCTGGAGCTTTAAACAGTGCCTGTATAAAAAATTGCCTGCTTTGGTCTCAGATTTAACAAAGAAGTAACAATTGTCTCCTGGAATGCAGCGGGGATAAAGTATAGTAGGGAAAAGCTTCAGTTCTTAAATGCCCTACAAATGGATGTGATCTGTCTCCAGGATACATGGTGTGATATAAATAATCAGTGCACTGATTATTTTGTCATTGATTGTAAAGCTAGTCCTTCTAGAAGGGGACATGCTAAGGGGGGTGTAGTATTTCTCTTAACCAATAGGTATAATTGGAAGTTTAAATGCTATAGAAAACCTGCAAATCTATTCATGGCGCTAATTTTGTATCAGTCTCATGGGAAGTTGGTGGCTCTTTCTCTTTTATTAGTAAATGCGTATATCTCCCCTGATGCCAAATACAATGCTCTTGTGCATAAGGTCTTCTCCTTTATTAGAAATTCCCTAGATAAGGATTGCCCCCACATGTATTTTTGCATAGGGAACCTGAATTGTAAAATTTCTAATTATGCCTTGAATCAACTGTGTGACAGTGAAAAAGAGGAAGAGCTTCCTATTCCCCCTATTTCTTTCCCTCCAAAATTAAAAACCAATGAAAGAGGGCTTTTTCTTATTGAGCATATGAAAAGCTGTGATTGTATTATCACAAATGGGAGATTCAGCTCTGATACTCCTGCTCAATTTACACTTAGATCTTTAAAGGGTCTCACAATTTTAGATTACGTAGTGGTTGGTACTATCTCTTTTCATCTATTGGGCGATCTAAAGATAGTGAATGTCCCTATTGGTGATCACAGTATGGTGATTTTCACTTTGGGCTTGAGTAAGACTTGCTTCTGGAGATTTGATGGGACCTCATCTAAATTCAACAAAAAACTGGAAGAGCTCAGTGGAATCATAGGGTGTGCATGGAACTAAAAAGTACAATAGAATCCACTCTCAAGAATTTGGATGCTTGAGAAGGGGTTGAGTTGAACAACTTTGCAGTCATATAAAGCAGTTATTTATGATCGTCAGACAAAGACCAAATAAGAGTAATTTTAAGCCAATCTCCTTCCCTAACCTTCTATTGAAAAGAGAAATAATGAATCTAGTCAGGAATTAATATCTGACCTTTTCAGTGGAGAGGGAGACTAAGATATCATTATTAAAGAGAAGAAGGAGAAGGCTTAAGGCCAGTTTGGGTAAAGAGGACCCGGATTGATTATGAATAGATCTGAGAGAGGCAGCATTAAAGTGAGAGATTAGGTCTTTCTGGTCCTTAGTAGATGAAGGTTGTGGTTCAAGAGTAAGGTCATTTCCCTTGGATATAGAAGAAGCTTATTGGATTCATTTTATTACTGAACTATATACAGCAAATGGGGAAAAGGTTGAACATTGTAACCTAGAAGGGGATGCCTGTCCTCACCAGTCCCTCTCAGTTAGTGAAATCGAACTGGCTATACGAGGGATGTGTTTGTTTGGAGTGATGGGGCCTGATGAAGTTCCCATTTCTGTTATAAAACAAGAACCATCCTTAGGGAGCAAAATCTTACACCCGGTTTTTAAAGGCTGCATTATAGATAGGAAAGCGCCCCCCTCTTGGACAGGAAGCATTTTAGTTCTGCTATATACAAAAGGAGATAGGAAATTGCCAGGAAACTATTGTCAGATAGCCCTACTGAATGCAGTGGGTAAAGCGTTTGCAAAATGTCTTCTGACTCAAATAAATGATTGGGCAGAATATAACAACATAATTCTCATGGAACAAACTAGATTCCAGAAAAATCATGGAACAAGTGATAATATAGCGGCCCTTCATTTGATTAACGAGAAGTCTGTAAGGGTAAGTGGAGGAGTCACCTACTAAGTGTTTATTGATTTTTCCACAACTTTGGTTAAAGTTGATTGCCCTTTGCTGTGGAGGAACTGGCAGGGCCGGGAATGCCTCGTACTCTACTAGATCTGACAATTGCTCTTTACACCTCTGCATGGTGCAGAGTGCTATTAAGGGGTGATCAGGGCCTTTCTGTAAAAATAACCACCCAAATTGGCCTGAAGCAAGGGTGTCTTTTTGCCTTGATTTTCTTTTCATTAAATGTCTCGGATCTCCCAAGCCATTTATCTTGAGGTGAGGGGATGGGTCCAATGATTGGTGGGAAAGAGATAACTTGGCTGTTATATGCAAACAATAAAAACGTTTTTGATATCACTCTTAAAAGCCTAAATAGCCGGTGGGAAGCATTGCAACAATTTGCCGCTACCCATCATTTAAAGATTAATAGTTCTAAAAATAAAATGATGTGCTTCCATGGTAGGAAGAGATCCAAATATACTAACTTCTTCTGGTCTCTGGGCTCCCAAAAATCAGAAAGTGTGAAGTCTTACTCTTTTTTGGGGGAGATATTGAGTAGTAACCTTAGCGATAGGCTCCATAGAGAGAATAATAAAACTAAAACGTGGGCCCAGGCCATAGGGTTAGGTGCTCTATAAGGGGCTAGGGACAGAAGACATTTCCCCTATATTCTGTAAGGATACCTGTCATAGTTGGACTCTCGCACTTTTGTTTGTGGGCGACTAAGCCACTCCTAAATCAAGTTGCAACTGTCGGCCCAATGCTCCTGGCTCACAAGCAGTACCTCACCAAAACTGAGAAAGCAAAGGTGATTTCTGGCAGCCTTACGCATGGACTCTAGATGATACCTCTCAGGGAAGTCGTGGTGGAACGGAAGTTATTCTTTTCTCACGTTAGCAACAAGTCACAGTCACAGACAGGCAATAAAGGAGATGCAGGAGAGTTGTCAATATATTTATTGAAAACACTGCAATCTACAATAAAATGCATGTGCTGCAATGATTATGATAATAAACAGTAAAAAGAATCAGAATTGTGAAGATGAGAGTATTGAATACAAACCCCCCCACCATCTTGCAATAAACATGAGATATACATTTTTTAGTAAAAATAACCTAATCTCTAACCTAAGAGCTAGGTATGATAAACCTAATCTGCCAGTACAACATCCATGAGAAGCACCCCCACAACCATCGTTACCTTGGAATGAGGTCTCTAGATCAGACTCTGCGGTGACACAAAGGCTGAGTTATCCAGCAAGGAGACGTGCAGCATATATGGCATCTTGAAGGAACCCATCTAATGACCTTGTCTGTGTGAGATATATTGATACAGATCATGTAGGATCCCTGACCCATGTATGCTCCTAAACAACTAATAAGGAGGCAGACTTGTAGCTGCAATTATATAAACAATCCTCAACAAGCGCACATTATGTTCCTATCACATGTGAGTGAGAAAAGGACATGATGACAATACCTATGTACATCACTGATCATGATGCTGATAATGACGCCTTCTCAGAGTGGCACTGAAAATGCTAATCAAAACATTTTTATAAAACATAGACCATGGCAGCCATCTTAGAATAAATAATAAAATAAATGGAATAAAACAGAGCAAGCTAAGTAGGTAAAAAGTCACTAGGTGACAGGGGCACAGGCCTGCAAGCCAAAGGCTAGGCGAAACTCCTGAGTCCCAGTAAGAACTAAAATGAGTTCACCACATACCGAGCAAAAATTGCAGCTATTTTATTATATGGGCTTGAGACAAATGAGGTGGCCAAATGGGATTTTTTAAATATAATGGAAGGTCATTTATTAAGAAAAATCACATCTGTTAACCCTGCGACCTCAGTAGATGTCTTGCATCTAGAAATGGGGATGAGATGTGCGTACATTCATGGTGTGGCTGGGGTGGTAAGCTTGGTTGCGTTGATATCAAGAAGTAAAGAAAATTCATTAAGGTTTTTAATGAAGAAAGAGCTACTAGTAGAGAGAAAGGATAACTCGGCTTATACATAAACTTTCTTTAAGCGGTTGAACAGTTAAATATAGATCCCGACCTTGCCTTGACAATTACAGTGGCCATTTAAAAGTTCTTCTATAGTAGGCTACCTGGGCATTAAGTTCTCACTTGGGCAACAATAGGTGTAATAAGAATAGGAACTTTCCAAATATGAGCAATTCCAATATGGTGAGGAGAGAGCAACCCTATTTCAGATGAAATTTATCTCATGGGTTGAGATGATTTTCAGTGTTACTGAGGTTGGGAATGCTCCCACTTGTTTCCCTCTTAGCCAAATGGTATGGAACCCCTCCAGACTGTCATTTATGTAGTATTGGGTTCCAGGACTTCAAGCATGTAATTTTTGTTTGTCTGCCACTCTCACTACAGCAGCAGAAATGGTTGAGAACCTTATATCTGCTACTGAAGCATTGCAGTCACTTTAGATACCCCCAAATGAAATGTTTTGCTACAGTATTTTTAATTATTTTAAATGTTTTTTTTAAAATTTATATTGAGGGCATGGCAATAGCTTGGTAAACTTACTATGAACTAGTTTGTGGTGTATCTATTTTATGAATTACTCCTTTGATGTATATTAGTGTTTTATTGAATGTTTTAACGTCATTTTATTTTGGAGAATATTTTTGTTTTATGTATGTTTTATGTGTAACTCTTTGGAGTTCTGTAATGATAAATAGACTTAGGCCCTCATTCCAACCCTGGCGGTCTCTGACCGCCAGGGCGGAGGGCAGCGGAAGCACCGCCAACAGGCTGGCGGTGCTTCCAGGGCTATTCTGACCGCGGCGGTAAAGCCGCGGTCAGAAAAGGGGAACCGGCGGTTTCCCGCCGGTTTTCCCCTGGCCCAGGGAATCCTCCATGGCGGCGCTGCTTGCAGCGCCGCCATGGGGATTCCAACCCCCTTCCCACCAGCCTGTTTCTGGCGGTTTTCACCGCCAGAACCAGGATGGCGGGAACGGGTGTCGTGGGGCCCCTGGGGGCCCTTGCACTGCCCATGCCACTGGCATGGGCAGTGCAGGGGCCCCCTAACAGGGCCGCATACAGATTTTCACTGTCTGCTTTGCAGACAGTGAAAATCGCGACGGGTGCCACTGCACCCGTCGCACCCCTGCAACTCCGCCGGCTCCATTCGGAGCCGGCTTCCTCGTTGCAGGGGCTTTCCCGCTGGGCCGGTGGGCGGCCTTTTGGCGGTCCCCCGCCGGCCCAGCGGGAAAGCCAGAATGGCCGCCGCGGTCTCCTGACCGCGGAGCGGCCATTCGGCGGTAACCGCATGGCGGGCGGCGACCGCCGCCCGCCGCGGTCAGAATGACCGCCTAAGTGAAATTTGGGTGAGGCCTTGTGCGAGAAGCCACTGCTTAAATTTTGAAAAATAAGTGCTGGGGCCATTTAGAGGAGGTGACTGCAGCTTGAACCACCCATTGCCCTTGCAAGCACTGGCAATTCCAGTACCATACCAGCTAGTAAGCATCACTGTCTTAAAAAATGTGACAATTCTGACTATTCCAGGTCCCCAAAGCTATAAAAATAGCTTAGGTGGTATTTGTTATTTTTAAGGTATATTTAATTAGTAAGCAGTGCTCAAGTCCTAAAAAAAGAAATGGGGGACTCACCCAGTTAGGCAGAATGAGTGTGACATCACAGCGCATGACATCACTGTGTGAGACATCACCACACATGACATCACTGGAAGTGACATCACGAGAAGTGACATTACAGGAAGTGACATGCATGTTCAGTTTGTCTATCAAGAGTATTCTTGAATTTATTTAGAGGTTTAACAAGTATTATGCTGATGAGCACTTAATCTAAATTTGGCACCAAGAATAAAGCAATTAACACATTACAATCAGGATGCTAGAAACTGCAGTTGTGAACTACACAAGGTATTAATCTACCCATTGCATACACCAACTACGATAAACACTCTGATCATTATAAGAAAAAAATGCAAGTTGCACACAGTATTTGATATTCTGTGCATGGCAATCTCTGTTGTTTGTTGCATGAGACCCGATGAGGCTATTCTGTGTTGAGATTGGACCATGGCAGGTGTGCGCAGGAGAAGAAATGGGGCTTCAGGCGAACACATAAGCAAGGAGCTCTGTTTAATTGTGTGGCTCCTGAGATAACATAGGTAAGCTGTGACACATAAAAGACTATGGCCCTCATTACAATATTGGCGGTAAATCCCACTTACCGCCATGCAGAAGACCGCCAACACACCGCCGCGGAATTCCGCCACAGCTATTAGGACCCACAGCTCGGAATCCGCCAAAATCCAGACACCCACACAAGTCCGCCACACCAAAGGTCAGTGATAAACTGGCGATAACAAAACCTCCACCGTCAAGCCAACAGGAATACGCTCACACTATCACTACCCACGAATCCACGCAGCGGTCTTTCAACTGCGGTAAACCATTGGCGGTACACACCGCTGCGCTCAAAATACACACTCACTTACAAAACACTACCACATTGGACAATTCCTAATACACACACCTGATACACATACACACACCACTCCCACACACCCATACCACTATAAAACACCCGCCCACATCACCCACAAACCCTTACTACCTAAAATATTGACGAACGCCAGAGAGACAGCACAGCAAAGACAACACCACCATACAGAGGCACACAACACCATCACACATACACATCCACGCACAAAACACCACACACCCCTAAACATCACCCCACACATCACAACACAAACCACCTCACACATCACCCACACCACCCCATGGCACCGCAAAGACACCCCAGGTTTTCTGAGGAGGAGCTCAGGGTCATGGTGGAGGAAATCATCTGGGTAGAGCCACAGCTATTCGGACCACAGGTGCAGCACACCACCGTAGCTAGGAAGATGGGGCTATGGCGCAGACTCGTGGACAGGGTCAACGCAATGGGACAGCACCCAAGAACACGGGATGACATCAGGAAAAGGTGTAACGACCTACTGGGGAAGGTGCGTTCCGTGGTCTCAAGACACCACATCGCGGTTCAGAGGACTGGCGGCGGACCCCCACCTCCTCCCCCACAACTAACAACATGGGAGGAGCAGGTCTTGGTTATACTGCATCCTGAGGGCCTCACAGGAGTAGCAGGAGGAGTGGACTCTGGTAAGTTAAATCTTTAACTACTTCATCCCTCCACCTTACCTGCATGCTAACACATACCCCCACCCACACCCCTCACCCCCATCACTCCAACTCCTCACAAATGTCCCACTATCACAAACCACACATCCGAACACCGAGCCCTGCATGCAACACCAAAGCATGGACACCCATCACCAATGCATGTCCACTGCACAAACCCACACAGACCCCTAAACAATTAGCACACAAGGTCCTAAACAGGAATGCAAGCACTGGGGTACAGGGTCACCCACCCATTGCACACCATTCCACACACAGATACTAAAACTTTGCCTTTACACCCCTGCAGGATCCCTACACAATGTCACCAGACAGGAGGGTCCAGACATGTCCACTCCACCCACAGAAGAGGCCCACAGTGATGACAGCAGCTCTGTCCAACTGGATCTAGATGACCAGCCCGGCCCATCTGGGACCTCAGGACAGTTGGTTCCCCTCACACTGGCACAAGCCACAACAGAGCCCCCCCCACCCCCCCGGAAACACCAGCACAGCACCCACCCAGCGGGCCCATACCTCTGTACCCAGGACACGTCAAGCAGCAGTGTGTCCACCACTACAGGGAACCCAGGCTAACCCACCACCCCAAGAACAGCAGGGACCTGGGGGCAGTGGTAGTGGGCACACGGTTCAGGGGACAGAGGCCCAGGAACACAGGGGAACTGGGAGGGCTGCTGTGCAACAGGTGGAAGACAGGCCCAGGGAATCCACTCTCCACGAGGCCCTCTCCAACATCATGGGAGCCTACCATCATTCCCAGGAGACGATGCCAACAGTACTGGCAAAGTTTCAGGAGACCCAGCGGCTGCAGGAGGAACAGTATTTGGGGTTCAGGGAGGAACTCAAATCCATCAATACCACCCTTGGCACCATTGTAGGGGTGCTGAAGGAACTCGTGAACACCAGGAGGGACACTGTGGCACCACAAGGGGCCCCTGACACTAGCCTGGACGATGCACTGCCCACCACCTCCGCCGGCACTGGTGGACAGGAGGCACCGCCACAGGACCACCACACCAGCACCCCACCCCCTGCAGATGGAGAACCACCCGCAAGCGGTCCCTGAGATCCAGGACAAAGACAGAGAACAATGCCAAGACCCCCGCCAAGAAATGAGACCCCCCCTGATTGTCATCCTTCTGTCCCACTTTGTCACCCTGTCCATCCATCAACTGCCCCAGCTCCACTTCCTATGCCCCTTTGGACAATACACTTGTAAGACAAATAGACTGGACTCTGCTTGGACATTCCTCCACCATCACCCCTGCCCATTTTACAACCCCCTCCACTATTTAGCACTTAAATAAACACCCTTAAATCACAAAACTATCTGGAGTCAGTCTGTGCTTTCACACATGTGTATTTGCAATAAGTGAGGGAAATAGCAATATCCATTGTATTGTCAACATACCTATGTGACACAGCTCTAGTCCATGAGGAAACATAGCAGAGATCACACATCAGGGTCCATACACTGGGTGAAAGTGACAGACAGATGAGAGGTAGAACAAGTGTATCAGATGTAGCAGGCAGTGATGTCTTCTTACCTGTGTCTCACTGGAAGTATTGATGAATCACAGTGTTTCTGTTGTCGATATCCTCTTCTTCTGCTTCCTCTTCTTCACTGTCCACAGGCTCCACAGCTGCCACAAGACCTCCTTCAGGACCATCCTCCTGCAGAAAAGGCACCTGTCGTCAAAAGCCAAGTAGTGCAGAATGCAGCAGGCCACGATGATCTGGCACACCTTCTTTGGTGAGTAGAATAGGGAACCACCCGTCATATTGAGGCACCTGAACCTGGCCTTCAGGAGGCCGAAGGTCCTCTCTACAACCCTCCTAGTTCGCCCATGTGCCTCATTGTAGCTTTCCTCTGCCCTTGTCCTGGGATTCCTCACTGGGGTCAGTAGCCATGACAGGTTGGGGTAGCCAGAGTCACCTACAAATGTTGAGGGACAACTGTTAGACACACACTAACCCTTATGGACAAGACCAGACAACTATTCACACTGTATAGGGTCAATGTCCTCACCTAATAGCCATACACAGTGCCTCTGGAATTGCCCCATCACATAAGGGATGCTGCTATTCCTCAGAATGTAAGCGTCATGAACTGAGCCAGAAAATTTGCCATTCACATGGGAGATGTACTGGTCGGCCAAACACACCATCTGCACATTCATAGAATGGTAACTCTTCCGGTTTCTGTACACCTGTTCACTCCTGCGGGGGGGGGGACCAAGGCCACATGTTTCCCATCAATGGCACCAATGATGTTGGGGATATGTCCCAAAGCATAGAAGTCAGCTTTCACTGTAGGCAAATCCTCCTCCTGAGGGAACACGATGTAGCTGCGCATGTGTTTCAGCAGGGCAGACAACACTCTGGACAACACGTTGGAGAACATAGGCTGGGACATCCCTGATGCTATGGCCACTGTCGTCTGAAAAGACCCACTTGCCACGAAATGGAGTACTGACAGCACCTGCACTAAAGGGGTATCCCTGTGGGATGGCGGATAGCTGACATCAGGTCCGGCTCCAACTGGGCACACAGTTCATGGATTGTGGCACGGTCCAGTCTGTAGGTGACAATTACATGTCGCTCTTCCATCGTCGACAGGTCCACCAGCGGTCTGTACACTAGAGGATGCTGCCATCTCCTCACCTGCCCCAGCGGACGTGCTCTGTGGAGGAGAACAGCGAGCAGAGGGTTAGCCAACACTGAGGTATGAAAACACAACTTCATTGCACAAATTTTTCAATCCGCTATTGGCCTGTCTTGGTGGGTATACAAGGCCAAGATATGTGTGACGCAATAAAAAATTATGTCATGTGGCCCCCTGAAATGGCGGCTGCCTGACCTGTAAGGTGGGACAATGAGATATGAGGTAACTGCTCTGGCGTTGTACACCGTCGCGGTAGGCTGTCGAAGACCGCGGCGCAATCCTGCATTGGTTAATATTGGGGCCTATGGGTCCAAGGAGCCAATGACTATGTACGCCGGTGGTGACGGTATGCAACGCCGCGGACGTGAACGCCATTTTCTATCTATTCACTCACTTGATACCTGATCTTCGACAGGAGAGGACCTACACTGCAAGTGCTGCTATGACCTCAGTCTGGAAGCGACAATGGCTCATGTGTCTGGGGAAAGGGCCCCTGCCTTCACCACGGAGGAGTTGAATAAACTAGTGGATTGGGTCCTCCCCCAGTACACGCTACTCTACGGTCCTCCAGACAAACAGGTAAGTACACTGTGAGCATGCTGTATGGGCACTGCCTGTGTGGAGTGGTGTGGATTTAAGATACGGGTGGGGGGGAGAATGAGGCGTGCATGGAACAACGGTGAGTGTATGTGCGTCATTGCAAGGGTAGGAAAGCGGGCCACTGACTGTGACGGTCCGGACGGTTATATCTTCTCCTTTTCCCCTGTACTATTCCTGTAGGTCAGCGCCCACTAGAAGAAGGATACTTGGCATGCCATCGCCAGGGAAGTCCGGACCCAGGGGGTCCATCACAGACGGAGAACCCACTGCCGGAAAAGATGGGAGGACATTCGCCGCTGGAGCAAGAAGACAGCTGAGGCCCAGCTGGGGATGGCCTCCCAACGTGGGAGGGGTGCCCGACTCACCATGACCCCCCTGATGTTCCGGATCCTGGCGGTGGCGTACCCGGAGTTGGATGGGCGCTTGAGAGCATCACAGCAGCCACAAGGGGGTGAGTACACTCTCATTCAGCTGAATCAGCGTGCATTGGAGGTGTATGGGTGGGGGAGGTGGGCTGTGGGTACCCCTAGGCCAGGACAAGTTTTGTAGGCAAGGTCTCTTCATAAGGCAGGCCATGTGGCACCCCACCCCACCAGTGTTAAGAGCCAACTACACCTAGTCAGGATCCTGTGACGTCCATGTGTTCAGCAATCGGGCATAGGCCTTGTACCCCATGGCCCTGTGATTAATGAGGGAACTCTAAGTGCATGGCGTAGTGCAGAGGGCTGCTGTGTCTGTAGTGCCCGCCAACGGTAGCGGTATTGCATGCACTGAACGTGTCTTTCTTCTGTCTCCCCCCCTTTAAGTGGTCTCCCTGTTCTTGTGTGCAATAGCATCATCAGGGGGAGGAGCAGTGGCACTGGAGCAGGAGGGAGCTGCATCCCACAAGGCCCTGGAGGGCGAGACAACGGACTCCAAATTCACCAGTGGGATGGAGGGCCAGGGGAACTCCACGGCGGGGACAGGAGCTGAGACCAGCGAAACGGACTCCTCCTCTGATGGGAGCTCCCTTGCGGTGGCGGGCCCCTCTGTGCCCCCTTGCATCTACAGGTACAGCAGCCACCCCCCCCTACCAGCACTGCCCTCCCAGCAGCCCCTCAGCATGTGCCACGTGGCCGCTCACCCAGGAGGGTGGGCATCTCCTTCACCCCAGGCACCTCAGCCCCTGCCCCTGTCAGCCCTGCTGCCCTCAGTGAGGAGGCCATTGACCTCCTCAGATCCCTCACCGTTGGGCAGTCTACCATTCTGAATGCCATCCAGGGTGTAGAGAGGCAGTTGCAACAGACAAATGCATACCTGGAGGGCATTGATTCTGGTCAGGCAGCCCAACAGCAAGCTTTTCAGACTCTGGCCTCAGCACTGATGGCAGCCATTGTCCCTGTGTCCAGCCTCCCCCCTCCAACTTCTTCCACCCAGCCCCAATCCCCTGTACCTCAGCCTATCCCAAGCATACCATCGGACCAGCATGCATACACCTCACCACACAAGGGTAGCTCTGGCAAACATAAGCACCACACATCCCACAGGCACTCACACAAGCATCATACCCATGCACACATACCAACATCCACTGCCTCCACTGTGTTCCCCTCCTCCTCGTCTCCCTCCTCCCTCCCTGTCACTTCTCCACTCACACCTGCATGCACTACATCTTCAGCCACTGCATCCATCACCAGCATGCCCATCACCACACACCGCTCACGTGCACTCACCACCCCCACTACCATTCACACATCCCCTGTGTCCTCTCCCAGTGTGTCTGTCAGCCCACCTCCCAAAGTACACAAACGCAGTCACACACCCACCCAACAGCCATCCACCTCATGACAGCCTCCAGCCCATGCACCTTCACCCAAAGTCAGCAAACGTACACTTCCTACAACCACTACCTCTTCCTCCACTCCCAAACCCCCTCCATCTTCCCATCCCAGTGTGTCTAAAAAACTTTTCCTCTTAAATGTTGACCTCTTCCCTACACCTCCCCCACCCCTTCCATCCCCTGGGGCACGCCTTTCCAGGTCCCAACCCAGCACCTCAGCCACCACATCACCGGGAACAGTGGTGCCAGCAGTAACCGGCTTCTGGAGTGCGCCAAGCAGCAGGGCAGCCAGTGTGCCACGGAGCCAGACCACGGACAGTCCCCCACCTCATAAACATAAGAAGTTGGCCACAGCCCAGAGGGAGAAGGGCAAAACACCTGCCACCGAGGGCTCTCCCAAGACCACATCTGGGAGTGGCAAGACAGCTGCGCCACCATCCAAGGTAGGGAAGGGGCAGAGAAAGAAAGGGAAGTCACTGCCAACCTGCACGGCGGACAAGACCACCACCAGCACCGCTTCCCAGGACACCGCCGCCACCAGCACCGCTTCCCAGGACACGGCCGCCACCAGCACCGCTGCCAAGGACACCGCCTCCTCCAGCACCGCTGCCAAGGACACCGCCGCCACCAGCACGCTCACTTAGCCACCCACCAGCACCGCAGGCCCATGAGCGCCGCAAGCACCTCTGCTACTGAGGCCGCCGCAAGCACCGCCAGCGGCCACTCCACATCATGTGCCAGTGGCACCACCGCAGACATGGCTGCCATCCCCAGTGGCCAGTCGTGCGAAGGTGGTGGTCAGTTTTAGAGGCCTGGACAGCTTCCATGTAGGCCCTCCGTCAGTGGAGAAAGGCATCCACTACCTCAGTCCTTGGCAGGATGAAGCACTCTGGGCACAAAGCCCCCTCCAGAACCAGTGGAGAGTTACATCCACTACCTCTGTCCTTGGCAGGATGAAGCACTCTGTGCACAAAGCCCCCTCCAGAAAAAGTGGAGAAAGGCATCCACTACCTCAGTCCTTGGCAGGATGAAGCACTCTGGGCACAAAGCCCCCTCCAGAACCAGTGGAGTATCACATCCACTACCTCAGTCCTTGGCAGGATGAAGCACTCTGGGCACAAAGCCCCCTCCAGAACCAGTGGAGAAAGGCATCCACTACCTCTGTCCTTGGCAGGATGAAGCACTCTGGGCACAAAGCCTCCTCCAGAACCAGTGGAGAAAGGCATCCACTTGTGAGACTGTGGCTTTGCACTCCCCAGGATGCAGCAGTGAGCAACCCACCCACTGTAAAGACTTGTGAGACTGTGGCTTTGCACTCCCCAGGATGCAGCAGTGGGCAACCCACCCACTTGAGAGACTTGAGAGACTGTGGCTTTGCACTCCCCAGGATGCAGCAGTGGGCAACCCACCCACTGTAAAGACTTGTGAGACTGTGGCTTTGTACTCCCCAGGATGCAGCAGTGGGCAAACCACCCACTGTAAAGACTTGTGAGACTGTGGCTTTGCACTCCCCAGGATGCAGCAGTGGGCAACTCACCCACTGTAAAGACTTGTGAGACTGTGGTTTTGCACTCCCCAGCATTCAGCAGTGGGCAAACCACCCACTGTAAAGACTTGTGAGACTGTGGCTTTGCACTCCCCAGGATGCAGCAGTAGGCAACCCACCCACTGTAAAGACTTGTGAGACTGTGGCTTTGCACTCCATAGGATGCAGCAGTGGGCAACCCACCCACTTGAGAGACTTGAGAGACTGTGGCTTTGCACTCCCCAGGATTCAGCAGTGGGCAACCCACCCACTCTAAAGATTGTGAGACTGTGGCTTTGCACTCCCCAGGATGCAGCAGTGGGCAAACCACCCACTGTAAAGACTTGTGAGACTGTGGCTTTGCACTCCCCAGGATGCAGCAGTAGGCAACCCACCCACTGTAAAGACTTGTGAGACTGTGACTTTGCACTCCCCAGGATGCAGCACTGGGCAAACCACCCACTGGCGAGACTTGTGAGATTGTGGCTTTGCACTCCCCAGGATACATCAATGGGCATGGAGCCCCCTCGTGGATCTGGAATCGTGCACTCATCCGGCTGAGGTGCCCCCCCTTCCCTTCCCCCTGAGGTGCCTGTTTTATTTTGATCTGATGCCCCTGCAGTGTTCTCTCCGTTTTGGTCAGATATCTTGTGTGGGCCTCGCCCATGCATTTTGGGCCCGTGGTCCACGGACTATGTATGTGCAGTATATGGACTTGAATTCTTGGTGTATATATTTGTTAATAGTGTATATCTATTTTATGAGTACTGGATTTTCATTGATTACAATCGTTCAACTCATTTCCTTTTGTCCTTGCATTCTTCCAGGGGGGGTTGGGAGGTGTAAATGTAATGTATCAACATGTACTTGTGTGTGTGTTGTAGTGGGTGAGGGTGGGGGTGAGGGTTTTGCATGTTGCGTGTGTGTGTCACTCTCTTTTCCCTCCCCCCTCCCCTGTGTCGTAGGTACTCACCGTGGTCTTCGCCGCCGGCGTTCGTGCTCCTGGTAGAGGAGCAGGAAGACAATGGCATGTAGAATATGGAGTTCCAGCTCCATGGCATCCTGGTTCCTCATGGGGGGTGTAGAGGTGAGCGTTTCCCCTTCCCAGTCCTGTTTACGCCGTGTTTTTGTTCGCGGTGAATCCGCCCCGGAAAAGGTGGCGGATTGGCCTCTCATGATACTGTGGGCGGTACATTGTCTTCCGCCTGTCTGTTGGCGGTGACCGCCATGCTGTTTGTTTGTACCGCCGTGGCGGTCGGAGTGTTAAAGTGGCTGTCTATGTTGGCGGTTTCCGCCACGGTCGTGATTCAATTTGTTTTACCGCCAGCCTGTTGGCGGTTTTACCGCCGCTTTAACACCGACCGCCAGGGTTGTAATGAGGGCCTATATATATTAGAAGACTGTAAGCATTTTGGCAGTTGAATGACAGGTGGCATCATGCTGGCCCGGTTATTCATTTCTTACAAACACTTCAGAGGCATTTCATGAACCTCCATCAAGCTGAAACCCACACATTTTAATCTTGCAAAGAGCTGAAGGGATTTTGGCCGCTGAAGGAGGAGCATGATGCCTTTAGTGAAAATTAGACCAAGTTAAATGGAACAACTTGTGGTCCCTGGTGCAAGGAATAATGAAAATAGATTAGTGATCTGTCATATTAGCCCATGCCCATGTAGTGAGATAGTTACAGATGGAAGGGGTCAGAATGAGAGTGAGAATGAGAGTGATGATGATTACCTGTAACTCATTCCCATCCTTGTCCAATTCCTTACTCAACGAGGATATTTGGAAGCGGTATGCCTTGGCCACGATCCACCAAGACACAGGCAAACCACTGCACCAAGACACTGGCAAGCATATGATAGTAATCAAACCCACAGTGCCAATTGCCTATAAACTACCACAAATTATACACACTCATAATTACTCTTACAAATTTGTGAGGGACCTGATAGGATGGTGTTTCTGCAGCTGTTAGTTTAAATGTTACATGAAGGACATACATGAAGATATAACCTGATTACATGGTTCCCTGAGCTATAACCCCACACCTTGCTCTGCTGTGAGCAACAGTAGTAAAAGAAAACATGAAGAACATTTCCACATATAATAATGAAGTGGCAGGTTAGTGTGAAAATGGGTGTGACAAAGTTGCCCTTTTATGTGCTTCAGTCACACTTCATTCAGGGCAGCTCTGCGCTGACTGAGAATGTTACTGACAAAGAATCTTGCGCAATACCCTGAAATTAGCACAAAATCATTAAATAAATATTCCAGTATTTGGCAAACTGCACAAATCAACGTTTCCGCTCAGGGCACTAGTCCTAAAAAAAAAAGAAGTGGGGGGACTAACCAAGTTAGACAGTATGCAAGGGACGTTATGGCATGTGACATCACAGTGTGTGACATCAGATCCTAAGATCCTATGTTTAGCCGGTCATGAGCACATTTGAGTGCATTACAATATTTAACAAATTAGATTTTGCATTTGGGTTGTTCCACAATATTGACCCCACCTAATGCAAAATCTGGGCCTAAACTTACATATTTTATTTTTAAACCCTGCCACTAAGAAATTGGTAACAAGTATAAAAGTGGTAGTAAATCTGTTCTACTTAATTAGTTGCAATGGCTGTATTATAAAATATCTTATGGGGTTAAGACAGTTGCCGCAGAGATCTTTGTGTGCAAGCTAAATCTCAGGGAATAATATTAATGGTAACATAACTCTGGAGGTTAACATATTTGCCGGAGAGATCAGTATTTGCCTAGTCCTAGGTTTGAATCAAGGAAGCAAAGGGGGTTAATAAGTCTCCTGCAAAGCACATTATTCAACACACAGATGATAGCTTTTTATTTTAATTAAATGTGTAAGTGGGTTACTGCTTTTAAGACAGAGATCCTTTTGTTACTTGCAGTTCAAAAATTGTAATCCTTCCTTTATAGCACTTTGAGGTGTGCAGGACATGGGGCTCCCACACCTTGTAACCCTTGCTGTCTTATGTAACAAATCCTTTATATTGATGTAAACACACATGATTTATTGTCAACGTATAATCTGTATGTGTGATGTGAAGTTGTCTGACACCCTCCATTAAGATGAATAGTGGCATTATTCATCCCAATGTAGAGTGTCAGAGTACTTTACATCATACATACAGAAATAACAATTTAATTAACACTATTTTGTTTTAATTCTTTTATAGCCGTGTTGCTAAAGCGCTATAAACGAAATAAAGCAAAATAGTGGTATTTAAATTGTTATTTGTGTAAATACTGGGATGACCAACACATCTGACATTCTTACAGTGTATGCATCTCTTAAATACAGGGACTGATGAAAGTCAAAAGCATTTCTCTCTTGAGTACTTCTGAAGTGAAAAAATGTAAGCCTTTGTTTTCCCTCTATTGCATCCAGGTGTGAGGCTCCTACTCCAATAAAAGGAGGCCTATTGTCCCCTTAGCTCTGGCTTTTGTTATGGGTGAAGCTAGATTCTGACTGAACCCCTCCCCGCCTGCACGTTGCTGCTCAGAACAAAAGCAGACAACATCCTGGCACTGCTGAAAGTGTCCTGATGTCAGAAAATTACACCAGGACGAGTTCAGCATATTTCTCTGAATTCCGGGAATAGGAAAGGAATGTGGCACTCAACTGAAAGCGGACAGACAACATCTCTCCTCTCAAAATAGTGGGTAGATGCTTCCTACCTGCATCTACCCTCAACGCTAGCCCTGCCTGTAAGTGAGTCAAAAAGGTGGACAGACTACAAGCAGATCTAATCCTCAGCCTCCTTGCAGATCGCGCAGAGGAATGACCTCCTATATGCCATTTGTGATTGAGAGAAAATGTGTGAAGGAGGTCCAAGGCTACTGAAATCTGGAGAGCACTTAAAAAGCAATAGAAAACGCAGTGGTTACAGTTGGGTTGTGTATGTTGAAGGAGCATGGTGAATTGGAAAAGATGAAAGGAAGTATGTGCAGGAGAGAGTGAAAATAGGGCACTGAAGAGGGAGGATTTCAGAAATATGTGGACAAACAAATGGTCCTAGGGCCAGATGTAGAAAGCGTTTTGCATTTGCAGTTTGCGCCATGCAAAACGCGCATTGCGATGCACATTCCCATTTTGCGAGTCGGTACCGTCTCGCAAAGTGGGAATGCGACTCGCAAATAGGAAGGGGTGTTCCCTTCCTATTTGCGATTCGCACCGCGATGCAGAATTGCTTTGTGACCCCGAGCGTGGTCGCAAAGCAATTCGCAGTTAGCACCCATGTCAAGTGGGTGCTAACTCATTCGCAAAAGGGAAGGGATCCCCATGGAACCCCTTCCCCTTTGTGAATGTCGCAAAAAATATTTTTTTAGAGCAGGCAGTGGTCCAATGGACCACTGCGTACTCTGAAAAAACTAAACCAAATGGTTTCATTTTTTATTTTGTATTGCAACTCGTTTTCCTTTAAGGAAAACGGGCTGCAATACAAAAAAAAAAAAACTGCTTTATTGAAAAAGCAGTCACAGACATGGAGGTCTGCTGTCTCCAGCAGGCCACCATCCCTGTGAGTACAGGGAATCGCAAGGGGGTCGCAAATTGCGACCCACTTCATTAATATTAATGAGGTGGGTCTTTGCGACCCCCTTGCGATTCGCAGAAGGTGTCTGAGACACCATTCTGCATACGATTTTGCGACTCGGAAATTGCGAGTCTCACGACTCGTAATTTCCGAGTCGCAAAATCATATCTTGCTACATCTGGCCCTTAGTGTCTAACAGAGTGAGAGGCTGAGGAGAAACGAGGTATGGAAGAGCTTTAGAGTAGATGAGAGACTCAAAAGCCTACTAATACTTCCGGGGACCTTAGTAAAGTTTGATTCACAGTCTCATATTTTCAGATTTAAAACACTTTCAGTTCTAATCCTTAACAAAAAAGTGTTGTTACTCATTTATTTAATTCTGATAACATCATTGGGAAATCCAAAAGGATTGCATTAATGCCAACATTTTAGCAGAGGAAAGTCGGAGATTCTAACATAATAGTCAAGAAAGTGTATTTCCCCCATTGACTTCTGTCAAAGGAGAGGCAAATTCAGGCGGGAGTCAGCCAAAATAAAGCCAGTTTTGACGTATAAATCAGGAGTCTCCCGCCTGAACCAGGCCAATTGGCATGTATTGGAGAAATATGTTCGTCCCTGAGTGATATATCTGGAGGCACTTTAATAATGTTCAGGTGGCATGCTCTGTGAAGCACAAAAATTTACTTTACATGTTAGTTATGCCTTTAATAACCCATGTAAATGATTTTTTAAAGGATTTTTAATTACTCTTCTTAGGCCATGTCCCATTCACAGACATGCCCCCACCACCTCCTTTTTCATACCTTTTAAAGCCCAGCCTTGACTGCCTCCTTGCTCACCCTCTTGCTTAGGAAATAGGAATGTGATGTGCAATAGATATCCTGGCTTCAAAAATTGTGCTGACTTGTAGGCAAGCTTTCGTCTCACAGGAAGCACAGGAAGAAAAAACGAGAGTGCTAGTCAGGACACAAGTCCTAACTAAGGCGGTATGCAAGTGACATCATGATGCGTGACATCACAGCACGTGACTCTGCACATAAAATCACAGGGGGTAGCATTACAACCCATGACCTCTCAGGAACTGACATCACAAGAAGTGACATCAGATCTTAAGACCGCACGCATTTTGAGTAGGTCTCACATGAGTACAGTTGAGCACATTCCAATATTTAACAAATTTGGTTTTGCATCAGGGTTGTGCCACAAAAAGTGAAGCAACCCCAACACAAAATCTGGGTTTCAACTATTAAATTTTTTTAATTAAATCTTTTTTTCTAAGCAACGAAACAGCCATTGCACAATGTAGCAGGTTACAATAAAGAACATAGCCGGTAACAACCACTCAGAGACAGAATACAATTTGTGGCAATCATCCAAGGTGTAGTTTTCCAATCGGGAATCACCCAAGTAAGGCAATCAAATACAGTTGATCTGCTGATCCTCCACCCACCTGTGGAATTCCACCTAGAGGATCTCTCCCTTTTCCTGTATGTTTTGTTCCCTCCCCAGATTTTCTCCCACTTTTTCGGGCGATTCCTGCTCTGGTAAATTACTCTCTCTGCACCCCGGCACCAGTCCAGATCGGTATGCCACTCTTGTACACTGGGCAGAGATTCAGAACCCCACGTTTGCACTATATTTCGCTTAGCCACCGCTGCTGCTATGGCCAACCACAATCCCTGATGCCTCAGCCAGAATTCCTCACCTTCTATGTTGAGTAGAAACAACTTGGAATCCAATGGGACCTCCTTCCCATGCATCAAGCCACTGCTCTGGCGGTCCCCTGCCAGTAAGCCTGTATAACAGGGCATTCCCATATAATGTGATAGAAGGTGCCTTCTTGCCCACAGCCTCTCAAACATTGGGGGGTCTGAGCCTTGCCCACCTTGCATAACACAACCCTGGAATAATATGCCCTGTGTAGAATCCGCAGCTGGATCAACCTGAACTGGGCCCAAAGCGCCACCAGCCAAGGACTCTGCCTCGCCTCCACCCAGTCCTCATTGTCCACTGCTCCCAGGTCCACCTCCCATTTGGCGCATAAGGGTATCATTGGGTCTGGGGAATTGCACCATAATTTCTTATACATCATAGATATGGCCTTTTCTTCCAAGGGTTCCATCAGTAGACGGTCCTCAAGAGGGGCTGATTCCACCAATTGCTCATCATCCAGGACATGTCGGACCAAGGCGTGTCACAGCTGCAGGTACTTATATCACTGTTTCTGCCAGAGCATACTCTTACTGAAGGGCTTTGAACGTCACCAGTGCTCGACCCCTCCAGACGTTCCCCAGGTGTTCAATTCCCAGAAGAGACCATTTGTGAAATCCACACAGGGTCCTAAGGCCTCCCAATAAGTCGCTACACCACAATGGGGTTTGGGCCATTAAAGTAGATCTTCACCCCAGATAGCGGGTGGCGTCACGCCATTCTCTCACCACTATTGCAGTGTGCATCAACAGCGATTGCAGGCTCACACGGTCATAAAGGGCAGACTCATATCCCTTCCTACCAATCCTCTCACTGTTTACCCGAAACGCCGGGTCTCCCGGGTCAGTAAAGGCGCAGTCATTGATGGTCCAGTTGCTGAAACACCTCTGCCGGTATCCTATAGGGAGTATTCTGGAAAACATGTAGAAGCCGTGGGAGTGTCATCATTTTGCAGATGGTGGCTCTCCCCATCAGGGAGAGTGGTAGCTTCCTCCAATGAGCCACATCTCCATGGAATCTATCGAGTTGAGGATGAAGATTCTTTTGGAGGAAGCATTCTTGGCTCCTAGTAACAGATATCCCCAAATATTTAAAGCCATCCTGGCAAATCAGTACCATGCAGTCCGGGTGCAAGATGGGAGAGGCCACACTGGGGGAAGACCAGCGATTGTCCCAATTAATCTGCTAGCCAGAGTGTTCCCTAAATATTCGGACAACCTGCATTATCCTATCTATGGACCATTGGGGGTTGGTGACATAAAGCAAAATATTGTCTGCATACAAGGAAATACGCTCCTCCCATTTTGTGGCGGAATCTATATCCCAGATCAAGGCATCTTGCTGGATCCATGCTGCTAAAGGCTCAAGCGCCTGCGTGAACAGGATAGGTGAGAGCGGGCACCCCTGTTGGTGCCTCTGTGTAGGACAAAGGGCCGTGAGAGTGCGGCATTAACTCGCACCCGGGCCACCGGATCCCGGTATAACAGTCTAATCCAGTCTAGGAACTGCGGTCACACACCAAACCTCTCAAGAGCGGCAAAAATGTAGGGCCATTCCACGCTATGAAAAACCATCTTGGCGTCCAGCGACAGGAGTGCCGCCCGCTCACTGGTCTGGTTTTGTGTCATGTATAGGACCCCGTATAGTCTCTGCAGATTCAGGCACTTGCATTGTGATGGCACCAATCCGGTTTGGTCTGGGTGGGTCAACTTTACAATAATTGCAAGCAATCTGGTTGCCAAGACCTTCGCCAAGACCTTAACCTTCATATTAAGATGGGATATGGGTTAATAAGAGGCACATTCCTCTTGGGGCCTACCTTTTTTCGGAATCACAACAATGGTTGCGGTCCTCTGATCCAACGGCAGCCGCCCCACTTCCCTCACTTCCCGGAACATGGCCAACATGTGTTTGGCTATCTTGCTCCCCATGTACTTAAACAGCTCCTCTGGGAGTCTATTTGGTCCTGCCGCCTTACCCGTTTACAACGCCTGTAACACCGAGACAACTTCACCCTTGGTTTACTCAGCGTCTAATGCTCCTCTTTCTTGTTCTGAAAGCTCAGGCAGCGGTATGTCGCGCAGAAGGTCCCTGCAGTCCGCCACGGTCATCTGTGTCGCTAAGGCATAGACACCCTCATGGTATGTAGCGAAGGCTTCCGCTATAGCCTCATTTGACCTGCAGGGGGCACCCTCTTTGTTCCAAATCTCCCTGACCCATGATCGCTCACGGTCCCTTCTGTCCAACCAAACCAGTAGCTTATTGTCTTTATCGTCCACATCATACAATTGGCTCTGAGACGCCAATGTATAAGCCCATGCATGTTGTTCGGCTAGTGTATGCAGATCCTGCCACTTTAGGTGCAGCAGGTGTAGAAGACCACCTTCCACCTCCCCCTCTGTGTGATAATGGGCCTCAAGTACCGCAATTTCTCGCTCCAATTCCGCGCACTGTAAGTTACATTCCTTTTTCTTGCCCGCTATCAAATCCTGTGCATGTCCTCTAATTACAATTTTAAATGCCTTCCACTAGACACATGCAGAGTTCACAGACCCCAGATTTTCCTCAAAGAATTGCGTACCATTCTCCCTAATTTTATCACTGAAGGACTTATCGGTCAGGTGCCAAGGGTCCAGTCTGGGTGGCGGGCAATGGGACCGCGCGGGCCCCAGCAGTGTGATTCTCACCGGGGAGTGATCCGAGAGCCCTATCAGGTAATGCGTGACCTCTCGAAACCACCCAGTATGTTCCTGTGTGGTGAGTAAGCAGTCCAGCCTTGATGAGCTACCATTGGGCATGGAGGAATAAGTAAATTGCCTCTTTCTGGGTTGTGTTCCCTCCACAGGTCCGCTAGGCCAAATTAGTCCAAAAAGGACTGCATCATCACAAAAGTGTCCAGTACCCTCGGTGTGAGACTCTGTCTAACCCCAGGTCAACCACTAGATTTACATCACCTCCCACGATCAGGAGTCCCATCGGGAAGCCCACCAACAGTGCCCCTAGATCCACCAGAGTAGATTTCTGCAGTCTGAGCTGGGCATAAGCTGAACATGTGTTGAGCGTGTGTCTTTCACAGTCCCCCAAGACTGCCATATACCACCCCAATGTGTCCCACCAGGTGTGAGTCAGAATGAATGGTATAGATTTTTTAAGCAGAATGCCTACTCCCCTAGAGTTTGCTGTGTAATCCGCATGTGTGACTAGCTGATAGCCGAACATGTTTTGGGCCTTGTATTGATTCCCTTTAAGATGTGTTTCCTGTAACAGGATAAGGTCTGGGCCATGTCTGCGCAGGCATTGAAGGACTATGGTGTGTTTAATACGGTTGCCCAGTCCATTCACGTTTCATGTCAGGACCTTAAGGATGCCCGCCGTCATGCCTGCCATGAGGAAACTCTTCTATGTCTAGATGGGTTACAGCACCTGGCCCCCGGCGCCTTGGTCCTTCACATGTCCCCCGCCACAGGTCATCATATTGCTGTATCATTGCATACAAACACCGTAGAGCATTAAAATGTTGATTAACATTCCCCCACTAGAAACTCCTCCCACTCTGTGACCCCGCAAAGCAGGCTTTGAACTCACCACCCCCAACCCACAGACCGCCTGTCGCCCTAAAGAACTCAAACTGTTGTGTGGGTGTGATTCTATCACAAAGTCTAACCATCACAGTTAGCTATTAGCAATCAGTTCAATCCCTTAATAAACATATCCATATTATATACCACCCACCTGTGTTGATCGGGCTGTGGCTAAATGGCCAGAACCCAATCCGAGTGCGTTGGAAGCCACCATCAGTTCCCAGCCAGTTGCTCCAGCCGTCGTCTCAGCCCAAGGATCAGGGGATGCACATCCTCCAGTCCGCCCCCAGTGAGAGCCAAGATATCTTAAGAGACTTCTTGGAAACTTTGTCGTCGCTGGACCCTGAGCGTGCAGTCTGGAAAGAAGCGGACGGTGGCACCCTCGTACTGGAGATCCCTAGAAGCCTGCAGGATAGCATCTCCATCTCAATAGATTAATATTCTTGCAATGATTGCCCATGTCCGTTCAGCTGTGAAAAACATAGATAGTCTCTTAGGGAGAAGATGGTCAGTGATTAGGGATTCCAGTTCAACACTTGGATCTTTGGCCCCCTCTGGCATCCCCACCACTCTATTATTGTTTCTTCGTGCCCTCGCCTCCTGATCCTCGAGGCGTGCATTATCTCTCTCATGCTCTGTAGTGAGAAATTGTACCTAGTCCTCAAGTCTCTTGGATGTAGACTGCAAATGGGCAATATCTGTCTCCGCTGTAGTGACTTTTTCCACTACTTTCTTAAGGTCTGCACGAAGGAGCGTTACGTCTACCGTTACTGCGTCAGGTTTAGGCTCCAACGTTCCCTTCAGGTCTTGAATGACTGCCATAATGGCGCCCAGCGAGGATTCGCTCTGGGGGCACCCATCCGCCTCCTACCCCCTCTAGCATCTTCCAATGTCACGGATCCACCAGCCTGCCTCGGGATACCATACTTATCCATTTTATTTGTCTGCTGCATGAGCTGTTCTTTGTTCCTGACCATACTGGAGGGATGCAGGCTTCACAGCCCCTCCAGGGGTCCCTTTAGGCTCCTCCGACTGGGGTTTCTCCAGTTACTTGCCACCCAAAGGTTGGCGTCCGGTGTGGGCCCCCTGCTTTGGAATGGTCACTCCCCACTGGTCCAGCAGTATCCGCCAGCCCAACTCCGCCAGTTGCACCAAGAGGGGCCCCCGGTCCCCCTCATCGCTAGCGGCAAGGCCCAGTATTCAGACGGGGACCCAGCCTCTCCCTCCAGCTCAGGTCTCCACCTCCTCCAGAACAGCCAGCGCATCATCACCGGGCCCGATGCAGCCCTCCGTGGGGCCCCTCTTGGTGTGGCACAATCTCTTGTCTCCTCCAAGGGATCCAACTGATTCTCCCAGGCGACTCAGATTTTATAGCGGATTTTTAAGGGCGATTAATAGCTAGTCGCGGAGCTCCACTAGTTGGTGGCCATCTTGGCTGGCTCTCAGCTACGCCTTCCTTCAACTTTTACATTTATTTTTTTTAAACTCTGCCAAAAAGAAATGGGAAACAAGGAGAAATATGGCAGTAAATCTGTTCTTATTAACTGATTGCAAAGTGTGCATTTTAAAATATCTTATGGGGTTGAATTATAATGGTAAGATAATTCTGGTGTTTAATGCATTTGCTGGAGAGAGATATCTGTCTTTTGTCTAGTCCCAGTTTTGAATCAGTAGCTTAGGGAGTTACTATGGCCCTCATTACAACCCTGGCGGTCGGTGTTAAAGCAGCGGTAAGACCGCCAACAGGCCGGCGGTAAAAAAATGGAATCACGACCATGGTGGAAACCACCAACATAGACAGCCACTTTAACACTCCGACCGCCACGGCGGTACAAATAAACAGCATGGCGGTCACCGCCAACAGACAGGCGGAAGACAATGTACCGCCCACACTATTATGAGAGGCCAATCCGCCACCTTTTCCGGAGCAGAACCAACGCGAACAAAAACACGGTGGAAACAGGACTTGGAAGGGAAAACACTCACCTCCACACAACCCACGAGGAACCAGGACGCCATGGAGCCAGAACTCCAAATCCTCCCTGCGATAGTATTCCTGCTCCTCTACCAGGAGCATGAACGACGGCGGCGACGACCACAGTGAGTACAGCACCTACAACACAGGGGAGGGGGGAGGGAAAAGAGAGTGACACACAAAGGCAACACGCAACACCCTTACCCCCACCCTCACCCACAACAACACAAACCCCAATACATGCTTCAACATTAGATTTACACCCCCAACCCCCCCTGGAATAACACAATGACAAAAGGAAATGATTGTAACAATTGTAATCAATAAAAATCCATTAGTCAAAACTTTAAATACAGTATAAGCAATTATGTACACCAAATATACAAGTCCAGAAGGTGCACCATTCATAGTCCGTGAACCACTGGGCCCAAAATGCAGGGGCGAGGCCCACACTCGATACCAGACTCCAAACGGAGAGAACACTGCTAGGTCATCAGATCGAAATGAAACAGGCACCTCGGGGGAAGGGAAAGGGGGGCACCTCAGCCAGATGAGTGCACAACGCCATCTCCATGAAGGGGCTCCATACCCATTGATGTATCCTGGGGAGTGCAAAGCCACAGTCTCTCAAGTCTCTTCAGTGGGTGGTTTGCCCACTGCTTTATCCTGGGGAGTGCAAAGCCACAGTCTCTCAAGTCTTTTCAGTGGGTGGGTTGCCCACTGCTTTATCCTGGGGAGTGCAAAGCCACAGTCTCTCAAGTCTTTTCAGTGGGTGTTTGCCCACTGCTTTATCCTGGGTAGTGCAAAGCCACAGTCTCGCAAATCTTTTCAGTGGGTGGGTTGCCCACTGCTTTATCCTGGGGAATGCAAATCCACAGTCTTTCAAGTCTTTTCAGTGGGTGGTTTGCCCACTGCTTTATCCTGGGGAGTGCAAAGCCACAGTCTCTCAAGTGGATGCCTTTCTCTACTGGTTCTGGAGGGGGCTTTGTGCCCAGAGTGCTTCATCCTGCCAAGGACTGAGGTAGTGGATGTGATACTCCACTGGTTCTGGACGGGGCCTTGTGCCCAGAGTGCTTCATCCTGCCAAGGACTGAGGTAGTGGATGCCTTTCTCCACTGGTTCTGGAGGGGGCTTTGTGCCCAAAGTGCTTCATCATGACAAGGACTGAGGTAGTGGATGCCTTTCTCCACTGGTTCTGGAGGGGGCTTTGTGCCCAGAGTGCTTCATCCTGCCAAGGACTGAGGTAGTGGATGCCTTTCTCCACTGGTTCTGGAGGGTGCTTGGTGCCCAGAGTGTTTCATCCTGACAAGGACTGAGGTAGTGGATGTGACACTCCACTGACGGTGGTGCAACATGCAAGCTGGCTAGGCTCCTGGAACTGACCACCAGCCTCGTACGACTGACCACTGGGGATGGCAGCCATGTCTGCGGTGGTGCCACTGGCTCAGGGTGTCACTGGCCGCTGGCGGTGCTGGCGGCGGTGTCAGTAGCGGCAGTGCTTGCGGCGGACTCTGGCATTGGTGCTTGCGGTGGACTCTGTGGCATTGGTGCTTGCGGCGGAATTTATGGCATCGGTGCTGGCGGCGGGCTCTGTGGCATCGGTGCTGGCGGCGGGCTCTGTGGAAATGGTGCTGGTGGCAGGCTCTGTGGAAACGGTGCTGGCGGCGGCCTCTGTGGAAAACAGTGCCGGCGGCGGTCTTTGTGGCGGCGGTGCTGGTGGCGGTCTTTGTGGCGGCAGGGCTGGTGGCGGGCTCACTGACTGCAGTGGTGGTGGGGGGCTCAGTGTCTGCGGTGCTGGCGGGCGGTGGTGTCTGTGGCGGCGGTGCAGGTGGCGGTGCTGGTGGCGGTCTTGTCCGCCGTGCAGGTTGGCGATGACGTGGACCTGCCTTTGATTTTCTGGCCCTTCCCCACCTTGGATGGTGGCGCAGTTGTCTTGACACTTTCCACTTTTGTTTTGCCTGAGCACTTGGTGGCAGGTGTTTTCGCCTTCTCCCTCTGGGATGTGGGCAACTTTTTCAGTTTTGGAGGTGGGGGAATGTCCTTGACCTCGCTCTTTGGGACACTGGCAGCCCTGTTGATTGGCGCACTCCAAAATCCTGCTATTGCTGGCACCACTGTACCCGGTGATGTGGTGGTTGAGGTGCTGGGTTGGGACCTGGAAAGGCGGGCCCTAGGGGATGGACGGGGAGGGGAGGGGGTTGTAGGGAAGAGGTCAACATTTGATAGGAAAAGCTTTTTAGACACACTGGGACGGGTAGATGGACGGGGTTTGGGAGTGGAGGAAGAGGTAGTGGATGTAGGAGGTGCTCATTTGCTGACTTTGGGTGAAGGTGCATGGGCTGGAGGCTGTTGTGAGGTGGATGGCTGTTGGGTGGGTGTGTGACTGCGTTTGTGTACTTTGGGAGGAGGGCTCACAGACACACTGGAAGAGGACACAGGATGTGTGAATGGTAGTGGGGTGGTGAGTGCACGCGAGCGGTGTGTGGTGATAGGCGTGCTGGTGATTAAGGTAGTGGCTGAAGATGCAGTGCATGCAGGTGTGAGTGGAGACGAGACAGGGAGGGAGGAGGGAGACGTGGAGCAGGGGGACACAGTGGAGGCAGTGGATGTTGGTATGTCTGCATGGGTATGATGCTTGTGTGAGTGCCTGTGGGATGTGTGGTGCTTTTGTTTGCCTGAGCCACCCTTGTGTGTTGAGGTGTGTGCATGCTGGTCTGATGGTGTGCTTGGGATAGGCTGAGGTACAGGGGATTGGGTCTGGGTGGAGGCGGTTGGAGGGGGAAGCTGGACACAGGGACAATGGCTGCCACCAGTGCAGAGGCCAGAGCCTGAAATGCTCGCTGTTGGGCTGCCTAGCCAGAATGAATGCCCTCCAGGTATGCATTTGTTTGTTGCAACTGCCTCTCTATACCCTGGATGGCATTCAGAAAGGTAGACTGCCCAACAGTGAGGGATCTCAGGAGGTCAATAGCCTCCTCACTGAGGGCAGCAGGGCTGATTGGGGCAGGGCCTGAGGTGCCTGGAGCGAAGGAGAGGCCCACCCTCCTGGGTGAGCGGCCACGGGACACACACTGAGGGGCTGCTGGGAGGGCGGTGCTGGTAGGGGGAGTGGCGGCTGTACCTGTAGATGCGGGGGGCACAAAGGGGCCCGCCACCGCAAGGGAGCTCCCATCAGAGGAGGAGTCGGTGTTGCTGGTCTCAGCTCCTGTCCCTGCCGTGGAGCTCCCCTCGCCCTCCGTCCCACTGGTGACTTCAGACTCCGTTGTCTCGCCCTCCAGGGCCATGTGGGATGCAGCTCCCTCTTGCTCCGGAGGCACTGCTCCTCCACCTGGTGATGCTAATGCACACAAGAACAGGGAGACCACAAAAGGGGGGGGGGAAGAAGAAAGACATGTTCAGTGCATGCAATACCGCTACCATTGGCGGACACTACAGACACAGCAGCCCTCTGCAATACGCCATGCACTTAGAGTTCCCTAATTAATCACAGGGACATAGGGTACAAGGCCTATGCCCGATTGCTGCACAAATGGAAGTCACAGGAGCCTGACTAGGTGTAGATGGCTCTTACCACTGGTGGAGTTGGGGTGCCACATAGCCTGCCTCATAAAGGGTCCTTGCCTACAAAGCTCGCCCTGGCCTAGGGTAACCCACTGCCCACCTCCCCCACCCAGACACCTCGTAATGCGCGCAGAGTCATATGGATGTGACGGTACTCACCCCCTTGTAGCTGCTGTGATGCCCTCAAGCGCCCATCCAACTATGGATATGCCACGCCAGGATCCAGAACATCAGGGGGTCATGGTGCGACGGGCACTCCTCCCACGTTGGGAGGCCATCCCAAGCTGGGCCTCCGCCGTCTTCTTGCTCAAGCGGCGAATGTCCTCCCACCTTTTCCGGCAGTGGGTGCTCCGTTGTGGTGGACCCCCAGGGTCCGGATGTCACAGTATAGTATAGTATAGGGGAAAAGGATGATCTTTAACCGTCCGGACCGTCACAGTCATTGGCCCACGTTCCCACCCTTGCCCTGACGCACATACACTCACCTTCCGCTCATGCAGTCCTCAGTCCCCTCCCCCGTATCCTCCATCCACACCTCTCCAAACAGGCATTGCCCATACAGCATGCTCACAGTGTACTCACCTGTTTGTCTGGAGGACCGTAGAGTAGCGTGTACTGGGGGAGGACCCCATCCACTAACTTCTCCTTCTCCTCCGAAGTGAAGGCAGGGGCCCTTTCCCCAGACACATGAGCAATCGTCGCTTCCAGACTGAGGTCACAGCAGCACTTGCAGTGTAGGTCCTCTCCTGTCGAAGGTCAGGTATCAAGTGAGTGAACAGAGAGAAAATGGCGGTGACGTCCGCGGCGGTGCGTACCATCACCGCCGGCATACATCGTCATTGGCTCCTGGGACCCATGGGGTCCAATGTTAACCAATGCAGGATTGCGCCGCGGTCTTTGACCGCCTACTGCTACGGTGTTACCTCACATTCCCTTGTCCCACCTTACAGGTCAGGCAGCTGCCATTTCAGGTGGACACATGGCATTAATTTTAAATGCGTCACATCTATCTAGGCCTTGCATACACACAGTGACAGGCACATTGGGGATTGACAAATGTGTGCAATAAATTCTTTTTTTAATACCTCAGTGTTGGCTGACTCTGTGCTTGCTGTCTCTCGTCCATAGGGCACGTCCGCTGGGGCAGGTGAGGAGATGACGGCATCCTCTGGTGTACAGACCGCTGGTGGACCTGTCAACAATGGAAGACAGACACATCATTATCACTTACCGACTTGATCATGCCACAATCCAGGAACTGTGTGCCCAGTTGGAACCAGACCAGATTTCAGCTATCGGCCATTCCACAGGAATCCCCCCTCTAGTGCAGGTCCTGTCAGTACTCCATTTCCTGGCAAGTGGGTCTTTTCAAACAACAGTGGCCATTGCATCAGGGATGTCCGAGCCTATGTTCTCAAACGTGTGTGTCTGCCCTGCTGAAACACATGCGCAGCTGCATCGTTTTCCCTCAGGTAGAGGATTTGCCCACAGTGAAAGGTGACTTCTATGCCCTGGGACATATCACCAACAACATAGGTGCCATTGATGGGACACATGTGGCCTTGGTACCCCCCGCAGGAGTGAACAGGTGTACAGAAACCATTCAATGAATGTGCAGATGGTGTGTTTGGCCGACCAGTACATCTCCCATGTGAACGCCAAGTTTCCAGGCTCAGTGCATGACACTTACATTTTGAGGAATAGCAGCATCCCTTATGTGATGGGGCAACTCCAGAGGCACCGTGTGTGGCTAATAGGTGAGGACAAGGACCCTATACAGTGTGAATGATTGTCTGGGTCTGGGGTTGTCCCTAAGGGTTAGTGTGTGTCTAACAGTTGTCCCTTGACAATTGCAGGTGACTCTGGGTACCCCAACCTGTCATGGCTACTGACCCCAGTGAGAAATCCCAGGACAAGGGCAGGGGACCGCTACAATAAGGCACATGGGCGAACTAGGAGAGTGATTGAAAGGACCTTCGGCCTCCTGAAGGCCAGGTTCCGATGCCTCCATATGACAGGTGGTTCTCTCTTCTACTCACCAAAGAAGGTGTGCCAGATCATCGTGGCCTGCTGTATGCTGCACAACCTGGCTTTGCGACAACAGGTGCCTTTTCTGCAGAAGGATGGTCCAGAAGGAGGTCTTGTGGCAGCAGTGGAGCCTGTGGACAGTGAAGTAGAGGAGGCAGAAGAAGAGGATATCGACAACAGAAACAACGTGATCCAGCAATACGTCCAGTGAGACACAGGTAAGAGGACATCACTGCCTCCGACATCTCATACAATTGTTAGACCTATCATATGTCTGTCACTTGCAGCCAGTGTATGGACCCTGACTTGTCACTTTCCCTTTCCATTTCACAGATGTGGGTCCCACTGTGTGACCTCTGCCATATTACCTCATGGACTAGAGCTGTGTCACATAGGTATGTTGACAATACAATGGACATTGCTATTTTCCTTAGTTATAGCATTTGTGAAAGCACAGACTGACCCCAGATTGTTTTGTGATTCAAGGGTGTTTATATAAGTGCAAAATAGTGGGGGTTGGAAAATGGTCAGGGGTGATGGTGGAGGAATGTCCATGGCAGAGTCCAGTTATTTGTCTCACAGGGGCATAGGAAGTGGAGCTAGGGCAGTTTAAGGATGGTCAGGGTGACGAAGTGGGACAGAAGGATGACATTCAGGGTGGTCTCATTTCTTGGCGGGGGTCTTGGCATTGTTCTCTGTCTTTGTCCTGGATCTCATGGACCATTTGCGGGGTGGTTCTTCATCTGCAGGGGGTGGGGTGCGGGTGTCGTGGTCCTGTGGAGGTGCCTCCTGTCCACTAGCGCCAGAGGAGGTGGTGGACTGTTCATCATCGAGGCTAGTGTCAGGGGCCCCTTGTTGTGCCACAGTATCCCTCCTGGTGTTCACAAGGTCCTTCAGCCCCCGACAATGTTGACCAGGGTGGTGTTGATGGACTTGAGTTCCACCCTGATCCCCAAATACTGTTCCTCCTGCAGCCGCTGGGTCTCCTGAAACTTGGCCAGTACCGTTGCCATCGTCTCCTGGGAATGATGGTACGCTCCCATGATGTTGGAGAGGGCCTCGTGGAGAGTGGATTCCCTGGGCCTGTCCTCCCCCTGTCGCACAGCAGTCCTCCCAGTTCCCCTGTTTTCCTGTTCCTCTGTCCCCTGAACTGTGTGCCCACAGCCACTGCCCCCAGGTCCCTGATGTTCTTGGGTTTGTGGGTTTGCCTGGGTTCCCTGTAGTGGTGGACACACACCTGCTTGACGTGTCCTGGGGACAGAGGTATGGGCCCGCTAGGTGGGTGTTGTGCTGGTGTTTCCTGAGGGGGAGACTCTGTGGTGGCATGTGCCAGTGTGTGGGGAACCGACTGTCCCGAGGTCCCAGATGGGCCGGGCTGGTCATCTAGATCCAGTTGGACAGAGCTGCTGTCATCACTGTGGGCCTCTTCTGTGGGGGGGTTGGACATGTCTGGACTCTCCTGTCCGGTGACGTTGGGTAGGGGTCCTGCAGGGGTGTAAAGGCATGATTATTGCATCTGTGTGTGCCATTGTGTGCAATGGGTGGGTGACCCTGTATCCCAGTGCTTACATTCTTGTCTAGGACCTTGTGTGATATTTGGTTTGGGGATCTGTGTGGGTATCTGTAGTGGACATGCTTTGGTGATTGGTGTCCATGCTTTGGTGTTGCATGCAGGGCTTGGTGTTGGGATGGGTGGTTTGTGATAGTTGGACATATGTGAGGTGTTGGAGTGATGGTGGTGAGGGTGGGGGTATGTGATAACATGCAGGTAGGGTGGGGGATGTAATAGTTAAGATTTGACTTACCAGAGTCCATTCCTCCTGCTACTCCTGCGAGGCCCTCAGGATGCATTATAGCCAAGACCTGCTCCTCCCATGTTGTTAGTTGTGGGGGAGGAGGTGGGGGTCCGCCGCCAGTCCTCTGAACTGCAATCTGGTGTCTTGAGACCACGGAACGCACCTTCCCCCGTAGGTCGTTCCACCTCTTCCTGATGTCACCCCGAGTTCTTGGATGCTGTCCCACTGCGCTGACTCTGTGTATGATTCTGCGCCATAGCTCCATCTTCCTAGCAATAGAGGTGTGCTGCACCTGTGATCCGAATAGCTGTGGCTCTATCTGGACGATTTCCTCCACCATGACCCTGAGCTCCTCCTCAGAGAACCTGGGGTGTCTTTGCGGTGCCATGGTGTGGTGTGGGTGATGTGTGAGGTGGTGTGTGTTGTGATGTGTGAGGGGATGTGTTTGTGTGTGTTGTGTGAGGTGAGTGGATGTTGTGTGAGTGATGGTGTTGTATGCCTGTGGATGCTAGTTTGTTGATGGTGGTGTCTCTTTCTGTGTTTTGTTCTCAATTTTTGTCGTAGGGGTTTGTGGGTGATGTGGGTGTGTGCTTTATATTGGATTGGGTGTGTGGGAGTGGTGTGTGTATGTGTATCATGTGTGTGTATTTCGATTTGTCCAATGTGGTTGTGTTTTGTATATGTGTGTGTATTTTGAGAGCGGCGGTGTGTACCGCCAATGGAATACCGCGGTCGAAAGACCGCCGCGTGGATTCGTGGGTCGTGATAGTGTGGGCGTATTCCTGTTGGCGTGACGGTGGAGGTTTTGTTATCGGCAGTTTATCACTGACCTTTGGTGTGGCGGACTTGTGTGGGTGTATAGAATTTGGCGGATTCAGTGACCTCAATACCTCATAGTACTAACAAACATTGGCAAAGCCAATAGATCTTGTGTGTGTAAGAGATATTGGCTTTGCCAATGTATTTTAGCCATGTTATACACCAGAGCTGCTGCTGTTCAGAATGGCTAAAAGTTAGTGGAATAGAGGAGAGTGTAGCGAAGTGTCGCAGAGTGCAATGGAAAAGAGCAGAGTAGAGTGTTGTAGAGTGGAGTGTTGTAGAGTGTATTGTTTCGGAGTGGCATACTGTGGAGTGACGTAGTGTGGCACATAGTGGGGTGGTATGCAGTGGAGTTGACTGATGTAGAGTGCATTGGTGTAGAGTGTTGCAGAATATAGTGGTGTAGATTGAAGTGGCATTGAATGCAGTGGCATAGAATTCAGCGGCGTACAGTGTAGTATCATTGAATGCATAGGTTACAGTGGTGCACAGTAGAGTGTAGGGGTGCAGAGTGGAGTTGTGCAGACTGGAGTGGCATAGAGTGCAGCAGTGTAGAGTAGAGTGGCGTACAATAGAGTGGCAGAGTGTGCAGTAGTGTAGAGTGGTGGATAGTACAGTAGCGTAGAGTGCAACATAGACTCTAGTGGCATGGAGTGCAGTGGTGTAGAGTGGAGCAGAGTAGAACAGATGAGAGTGGTTCAGTGCAGAGTAGAGTATAGTGCTATAGTGTGCAGTGGCTTAGAGTGGAGTGACGCAGAGTAAAGTGGCATAGAGTGCAGTGGTGTAGACTATATTGGCATAGAATGCAGTAGTACAGAGTAGAGTGGTGTAGAGTACAGTGGTAGAGACTGCAATGTTGCAGAGAGAGTGTCAGTGCAGTGGTGTAGAGTGGAGTAGAGTGGCATGGGAGCAGTGGCGTAGAGTACAGGGGTGCTGAGTAGAGTGCAGTGGAGTAAAGTGCAGTTGTTTAGAGTGCATTGGCGTAGAGTGCAGTGGCATGGAGTGACATGGGGCAGAGTAGAGTCACTGCTTAAAATGTACGTGTGAGATTAAGCGCACTTATACCCTGCATTGGGATGAGTAGCACTAAAGAGCTATGAAAGAAATAAAACAAAATAATGGTATTTAAATCTTTGTGTTAATACTATGAGTACAGTGGAGTAGAATGGCATACAATAGAGTGGCAGTAGTATAGAGTGGTGCAGTGGCATAGAGTGAAGAGTAGACTCAAGTGGAATAGAGGACAGTGGTGATGAATGGTGCAGAGTGAAGTAGTGTAAAGTGGTGCAGTTTAGAGTATAGTCTAGTGCTGTAGAGTGCAGTAGAGTGGAGTGATGCAGAGTAGAGTGGCATAGAGGGCAATGGCATAGAGTGCAGTGATGTAGAGTGTATTGACGAAGAATGCATTAGTACAGAGTACAGAGTAGAGTGGTGCAGAGTACAGTGGTGGAGAGTGCAATGTTGCAGAATAGAGTGTAAGTGCAGTGGTGTGGAGCAGAGTGGCTTAGAGAGTAGTGCCGTAGATTATAATAGTGCAGAGTAGGGTGCAGTGACATAGAGTACTGTTGTTTAGAGTGCAGTGGTTTATAGTGCAGTGGCATAGAGTGGCATGGGGCAGAGTAGAGTGGCATAGAGTGCAGTGGAGTAGAGTGGCAGAGAGTGCAGTAATGCAGAGTGGTGCAGTGGCATAGAGTGCAGAGCAGACTTGAGTGGCACAAAGTGCAGTGGCATTGAGTGGGGCAGAGAGGAGTAGTGTGGAGTGGTGCAGAGTAGAGTATAGTGCTGTAAATTGCAGTGGCGCAGAGTGGAGTTATGCAAAGTAGAGTGGTATAGAATGCAGTGGCATAGAGTGTATTGTGCAGAATAAAGTAGTTCAGAGTACAGTGGTGTAGAGTATAGTGGTGGTGAGTGCAGTGTTGCTGAGTAGAGTGTCATAGAGTCCATTGGTGTATAGTGGAGTAGAGTGGCATAGAGAGCAGTGGCGTAGGGCACAGTGGTGCAAAGTAGAGTGCAGTGACGTATAGTGCAGTTGTTTAGAGTGCACTGGCATGGAGTGCATTGAAGTAGTGTGCAGTGGTTTAGAGTGCAGTGGGGCAGAGTGGCGTAGAGTACAGTGGCGAGGAGTGCAGTGGCATAGAGTACATTGTTTCAGAGTAGAGTGCAGTGGCATAGAGTGGAGAGGTGCAGGGTAGAGTGCAGTGGCATAGAATGCAGTGGCACAGAGTGCAGTGGTATAAAGTAGATTGTTTCACAGTACAGCAAAGTGGCATAGAGTGGAGAGGTGCAGGGTAGAGAGGAGTTGCGTAAAGTGGCATAGAGTGTGATGGCATAGAATAAAGTGGTGTAGAGTGCCATGGTATAGAGTGCAATGGTGCAGAGTAGATGAGAGTGACTACAGTATATTGACGTAGAGTGCAGAGGCATAGAGCTGAGTGTTAGAGTAAAGTGCACTAGCATAGAGTGTATTGGCACAGAGTGCAGTGGCATAGAGTGTAGAGTGGCGTAGAGTGGAGGTATATGGAGTAAACTGGTGTTGCCTAGACTGGTATAGCGTGCAGAGGCTCAGAGCACAGTGATGTAGAGATGTGTAAAGTGCATTGGCAAAGAGTGGAGTGGTACAGAGAAGAGTAGAGAGGTGAAGTGTGAAGTAGTATAGAGTGCAGTGGCACAGAGTGGAGTGGTTCAGAGTGGAGAAGAGTGCAGTGCCCCACAGTAGAGTAGCATGGAGTGGTGTAAAGTGGAGTGGTGCAGAGTAGGGTGTAGTGGTGTGTAGTGGTGCAGAGTAGAGTGGAGTATGCATGGTGTGGTAACAACACGTTTTTGATTAAAAAGACCATTACGTTTGAACACAAATACAGTTTTTTAAATAAAGCTATACAGTGCACAGACGATGACGTGTGGACATTTCATCACCTAATGTAATGATTTATTTTAATCATGTAAAGGTATTTGTTTCCACCACAGTTCAGAATTAACAAAATGCGCTTTATTTGTACTCCTAGTTCTGATATATTCTGAAATCCTTGTAAAGTTTATTAATGTTTTCATGTAACAGAAAAAAACTCTTCCTACCCCCAGTAGCCAGCAAGATTGTCGCATAAATCCTCTCACTTTGAAGTCAGAGAAATAAAAGTAAACACTAAGGGCCAGATGTATCAAAAGGTTTTACCTATTCTGTGTCAATAGGAAAATGTGTTCGTACATATGGCCCTAAATTCCCCCCGAAGACAGAGCCTGATATTTGGCCTTGTTCTGTGAATGCACAGCAAATGTGATGAGATGAGAACAAAGATTTACAGGCCTATTTACCGAACAGGAGCACTCGGAAAGATACTGTAAATAATGTTTGGTCAAGGGAAGAGACGAACTCAAGCTGTATAGCCTAAAACAAAGCCAGAAAATTGAAAGCAACGAAATGTGAGTTACAAACAACAAAGCCAATGGCAAGCAACAGGTGGAATGCATTCCCAAGGAAGCTGTATGAATACTTAAAAGTGACAGCTGTGGGATACTTTGTGGGGAAAGTCCAGTATATTAGTCCAGTCCGTATCTTGCAGAAGTCTGGCCACATCAATCACCAAGGTAGTATGACGAGAAGATCTGGAGTGGTCTCCATGCTGCAGGAAAGGTATGTACACCCATCTTATCAGTTTGCCGCCCATCCCTATGGTGTAGAGCTTCTGGGACACCTCATGGAGGGTTAGTGCTAGGTGGAAGAAATGAAATAGGGCATTTAATGATTGTTTAAGGTGGTTGTTAGTAAGGAGTTGACCGGATTGAAGATGTAGTCTGCCACAAGGGTTTGGAAATGTAGTAGCTGGTCGTCCAAAAACAAATCCCCCAATTTTAAGACACCTGTAGCGTGCCACTGACAAAGTTGTTTGGGTGGGAAGGCCTAGCAAAGGCAAGAGAAAGCTGTGCATGATTACCCGGGATGGTGTTCCATAGAATGGTCAGTAGTAAACAATGAACAGTGCAGTAAGCCCTCCTTAAAAGTCTTTACACATAAACCCGATCTCATGCAGATGGGGCGAGCAGCCAGTGAGCCACCCATTGGACATGTGCAGCTAAATAATAGCGTTCTAAGTCCAGCAGGCCTAATACACCCACAGTCACGGGTAGCTTTAGAGTGGAAAGAGCTACCCGACAGTGCCCCAACAACCAAATCAGATGTGTGACATGTCTGAAAAAGGAATGAAGGATGAGCAGGGGAAGGTTTGCAAAATAATATTATCATAAGGGTAGCACACCAATTTACCTAGTGCCATATGCAGGCGCGGCCTGTCCTTTAGGGCGGAGGGGCCATGGCACCCACCTGTTGCCCCTCATCAAGAGTGTCTGTCAGGCTGAACAAAGGTCAGCCTGACAGACACTCTTCATGTTCAGGTCAGGCAGCCAGGAGCAGACATGCGTGATTTGCCCAGACTCCTGGCTGCCTGAGCTGAACTTTGCTGGGCTGAGGAGGTCACAGCTCCTATGGGTGTGACCTCCTCGGCTCAGCAAAGGTGCCTCGAGGCCCTCCCCTGGGCGACGAGGAAAGCGTATTGACTTCGACCTGAGCGCTTCAGGTTTAAGCCCTGAAGCGCCCAGGGCGAGTGTCAATCAGTGACACTTTGTCACAGAGTGGGGTGGGGTCAGCGTCTTACTGACCCCATCCCACTCTGTGACGAGGCTGGGACTGCTGCTTTCCCTCATAGGATGACCTAAGGTCAGCCAATGAGGGAAGGCAGCAGTCCGAACCCTCCTGGGACCTCCAAGGCTGAAGGTAAGTGTGTGTGTGTGATCGATCTTTTGAAATGAATGTTTGGTGTGTGCGTGCATGTTTGAATGTTATGAGTGTTGTTAATGGATGTGCGTGGGTGCGTGTTTGTGAAACAATGAGTGGGCGTGTGATCTTTTAAAATGAATGTTTGGTGAGTACGTGCATGTTTGAATGTTATGAGTGTTGTTAATGGATGTGTGTGTGTATGTGTGAAAGAATGTGTGTGTGTGTGTGATCTTTTAAAATGAATGTTTGGTGCGTGCATGCACGTTTGAATGTTATGAGTGTTGTTGATAGATGTGCGTGCGTGCGTCTGTGTGTGAAAGAATGAGTGTGTGTGTGATCTTTTAAAATGAAAGTTTGGTGCGTGCGTGCATGTTTGAATGTCATGAGTGTTGTTAATGGATGTACGTGCGTGCATGTGTGTGTGAAAGAATGAGTGTGTGTGTGTGTGTGTCTTCCCGCCCAGCCCCCTCCCTCCTAATGCTGCCAGCTGCCACTGGCCACCTACAGAAAGCAGAAGAGAAGACCAAAAAGCAAACTGGGCTCGGGGGAACCATGACACTCTGCTGAGATTTCCATCCTGCAAATCAGTGGGGAAATGGTAGATATTAATCACTAGGTATCGAAAGGTAACTGGTTCCCAGTTCAATCTGAGGTCTAATTGTATGTAAAGGGGAAAACAGTACCATACGTTAAAGAAACACCAATTACATTTTAAAATCTTTCTCATGTTCTTACATTTTGTTTGTGCAACTTGCATCCCACATATTTTGACGATTCTATGTGTACTTGGCACTTAGGGATAACCCAGATCACTAGTTTAGCTTTTGCTCAGTTGCAAAACCATTTTAAAACATGGACAGAGCAGGCAATTGCCTTGCACAACCTTGCAAGGGGTCTGGCCCCTGCTCACCTTTCACCCTGCGGACCCTGCAGACCATTGCACCAGAAGAGTTTGCCAGAGTGGGTTGGTGCTACTTGTTCAACACCTTGACAGTGCCGCTTCTGTTTCTCTCCTGTCTGCAGAGGGAACTTCCCAGGTACGCAATACTTTTCGATAGTCTTGGTGAACCTATCTTGTCTGATTTTAGGAATTGTCTCACCTTGTTCTTCTCTTCCTTATTTATCCAGTTCTTAGGAACGATCCTTTGAAACAGTTGTCATGAATCTCCCATTTGATCTCAATTTTTTCCTCCTCTTTTATTATCTTTGATTGGTAGTCAGGGCTCACAGTTCTGAGATAAATGTAAAATCCAAGACGTACGTTCTAGTGCTGTGAGCCTACAGACAAGTTGTGGTTACCTCACATCCTGATATTAGGTGTGAGACTGTCACCCACAACATCTGCTCTGTCTCATTACATTTTTTTAGGTTGAATGTCCTTTGGAGGTTGAGGTGAGCTAGATGTTTTTGTTCAACCTGTTTAAACAAGCATAAGGGTACTTACCTTAATGTTTCCCAAACTGTTGCCATGGGTTTTAAAATGTTTAGAAACAGAATTAAAATGTTGCTGTTGCTTTCTCTCCAAGAAAGATTGGGTAGATTTGGGTATGGGTGATGGCCTTGATGCAGAGCGGAAGGGCATTAATTTACTACTGAACAAGGACGTAATGTGACACCTGAATGTAGCATACCAGGAGGCAATCACAAAAAGACCACAGTGAATAAATATTGCTGTTAAAATAGAGTAAATAAATGCACTGATAACGTAAAGGGGTATGGCTTCTCTTGGCTGTGTCTGTAAAACTGACATTTGTTCTTGAATTTTTGCCCTGAATTTTGCCCTTCATCCTGAATTTTTATCCTGAATGTTGACCCTTTGTCCTGAATTTTTTACAGCCCTGCCCAGTATTTGCCTCGATGCAAGGTGGTCACCCTAGTATCTACAGCTAAATTAGACAAACAGCCTCACCATGTGGCAGACTGTCATAAGTCCCCTGCCTATTATTATGTGCCTGTGCCGAGCACCTGAAAACACTGACTTAAATTAAGCATGTCCTTATCGCACACGTAGGTTCTTCTTTAAGCCGATGGTATAAAATGAGACTCAAACTGACGCCAATGTCTGCGAGGGGCCAATGCAAGCTTTAAATCTGCACTCAAATACAAAGCGTGCAAGCCTGCAGGTGAAACTGTTTCTCTACACACGTGTTCTTGCTTTTTCTGTCTTTATGGTGTCAGCCTTTAACTGCATGATTTATGTAGCAAAGCCCAAACTGCTGTCCATACTCATAAATCTAAACTAGGATTTTCATCAGCCTTTTCCAAAAAACAAGTGTTGGTGTTGTTAAAGTATAATGTTTTATCCAGCCTCAGTGAGTTATGTGAAGGAAGCCTATCTGAAATGTATTATATGATACCTATTTCCCCTTAGACCCTCCCCCGCTAGCACTTTGATAAGGCCTCAAAGCAATGTGATTGCACTACAAATCTGAGGAAATAATATAAATATTTCTGTCCCCTTTGGAAAGTCAGCCAAGAGGCTGTACATGGATGGATGTTACTTACTCTGTGGCAATGCAGGGTGAGTCCTAGCTTCATCCATGGAGCTCAGGTGTTGGGCTCTTTCTGATATCTCACAATGACAGAGGCTCCTCACCGGGAGCTCCCACAGTGACACAGGATGTGTGGAAGGCGACCTCGGCCCTCATTCTGATTGAGCAGTAACAAGACATGTGGTATAAAAGGCACATGTCACATCTCTCGATCGGTCTGTCCACTTTTCTCTTCTCCCTCACATAGAATGCAGGGGTTTGAGTTGCTTATAAATGCAAAACACCCAAAAACTTGAGCCTTGGAACACCCTTTTGAAGGAACTTACCCCAGTGTAAATGTTGGAGTAGCTGCTTAATTTAGGATGCTGCTACCAAAGGTAGGTTCTCTGTCTCAATGTTGCAGTGTGCGTGGGACATTAATTCTCAGGTTCCCAAGAATCAACTCAACTTTTTTTTAGGGGGGAGGGGTCTATCTTCTAGAATAATAGAACGGAAAGCATGTGTACCAAGCTGACACAGCATGGACGACCTGAAAGCATGAATTAATTTCCACTGAAGCAACTTTTGTGATGTATGAGAGAGCAAACAACATGGTGGACAACTTTAAAGTAGATGGCCCAGTTGCAGTTGGTCTGCAAGAGGAGATGCCTCTGATGCACCAGCTGTATGGTGGACTGGCCATCTCACATTAAGTCAGGCCCTTAGGCCCAGATTTATACTCTGTTGTGCTGACTTAGCATCATTTTCGTTCCGATAATTCAGCGCAAACCTAACGCCATATTCATATTTTGATGCTAGACTAGTCTAACGTCAAAATATTGTAGTTAAAGTCATTTTTTGCTAGCAGGAAACTACCTTGCATCAATGAGATGCAAAAAATGACTCTAAGGCCCTAGTGCCTTATTTAACGCCTGGGTCAGGGCAGGTGTTAGGGGACCTGTGGGCCTATTTCCATGGTGGCACACTATGGAATAAGCCCACAGGGGCCCTCCCCAGGGACACCCCCACCCGCACCAGAGGGACAGCGGAGGATGGGGCACCCATCCCAGGTAAGTATAGGTAAGTATTTGGTTTCATTTTTAAAAGTGACAATGGGGGCCCTGAATGGGCCCCCATACCTCCAACGCCACCTGGCTGAAGTCATTTTACTTCATGTTAGCCTACCCTTAGCGCCGGCCTTCGACATTCCTTAAATATGGCAACTGGCTGGGGCTCTGGAATGGCGCAAACCAGTACTATAGTTTTTGACGCAAAACTGCATTAGCGCAGTTTTGCGTGAAAAAGTATACATTTGGGCCTTAGTGTTCTCTATGGAAACTCGCATAAGATATTCTGGTAAAGTTTCTGCTGGAAGAATGATGGGTGGATTCACCTGTCAAGCAAATGTACTATCAGCCATTAACAGAATTAAAATTCCCACACATCCAAATGTAAGATTTCTCTGTGAAATGTGAAGTTGTGGTACCACAATTTCAAACATTTTCGGGGTAGCTTAACTCCTTTTCCAGTTGCTCAGTGTACATGCTATCCAAGACTAAAGTTCTAAAGTTTGCTTTCAGGAGCATTATCCAGTCACCTGAACTACTCAACTGCACTAGTGTGCTGCGCTGCAACAACCATTGGAGTCCTAGAGCAGCCTGGAGGAGGGTCAGTGCCGGTCAATCAGTGCTTGGGAGGTGTGGGTACACTCCATGAGAATAGGATTAAGAAGTTGCCAGTCCAAGTAACGAGGCTTCTCGGTGTCCCTTGTAGAAGCACTCCATGACATCACTGCTTTCTTGGTCAGAGTGTATAAATAATTTGGTGCCACCTTTGCACCTGTTAGTGTTTGATAACTTCAGTTTAGTGGTCTGCCATTTGGTAGCTTGGTCTTTATGTTTTTATGGCTCGTGGAGACCCACCACTGCTTCAACCATAACCATCTGGTGAGATTTCGAAGAGTGACTTTATCAATTTGTCTTGAAAATGCCAAATCCCAAGAATTTGAGAAATATCAAACGTTTATTTCTGCAGAAATCAAAGTGCAAAGGGTTTTGTTTGCAGTTTGAGGCTCTGCAGCTAAGACACTTTCACTTTGACCCTACCTTGCAAACCTGTTGGAGGATCGGAACAAGCAGCAGTTACTGGGAGGCGGATCTCTGTATCACAGAGACACTGGTTTCATGGCTGGGCAACTTTGCTGTTCAGACTTCTGCTGCTGGCTCAACTGATGTGAAAGTTTTTCTAAGGACCAAGACTAGCTTATTTCTTGTGGTAACTCTTGCTCAATTAGGATTACTCATAACAATGTTGTAGGCTTTTTTTATTTCAGTTCTACTATTCTGCTCTTAATTTGAATTTTAATTAACATTTTTTCCAGAGCACTCTACTTGTTTGAGTCTTAAGCTCTCTTCGCTGTAAAGCATTGTGCTAAAGAATTCCTGCACCCCCATGCTCTTTAGGGTCTTCATCATAAAGTGAGCCCTCACCATGAAGAATGATACTCAACAGCAAATCTAAGAACCTCTGTTCCACTATTGTCTCTAAATAGATGGATTTACAGTCCTGAGGAAGCTCAGCTAAAAGATATGAAGGCCCTCATGACGAGGGGCCCAGAAGGGATACGGCTCAAGGCCATTCTAGGTTTCCTGCTATTGGAAATGGGGATGCACTGTTGGGTAATTTCTCCAAGAACCGTGCAAACTAGTCCTGAGCCATACAAAAGCTACCTCTCTAAGACAGCTTTGTCTACCACTTAGTAGCACAGGCCCAAGGTGGAAGACAACTTCAGTCAATCAATCAGTGATTTCTAAAGCACAGTTAATCACTTGTACAGTCTTAAGGCGCTGTTTGCGCCTGTGCTGCTCAATTGAAAAGCCAGGTCTTGAGGTCCTTCCTGAACTGCTTCAGTGATGTGGTCTCCTTGAGTTTGATAGATAGCATGTTCCAGGTCCGGGCTGCGAGGTAGGAGAAGGATCTTCCTCCTGCTGTGCTTTTCCAATCTTGGGAATGGCTTCGAGGGTGAGCTGGGAAGTACAGAGATGTCCTTTGGGTATGTAGAAGGTGAGGCAGTGGTTGAGGAATTCTGGTCCTATATTGTGTAGTGCCTTGTAGGTATTGATCAGGAGTTTGTATGTGATGGGCTTGTTGACTGGGAGCCAGTGTAGGTATCTGAGGTGGGAGAAGATGTAGCTGTGTCAGGGGATGTCCAGGATGAGTCTGGCTGCTGCCTTCTGAATTCTTTGTAGTCTTGATTGTAGTTTCTTGGTGATGCTGGCATAGAGTGTGTTGCGTAGTTCAGTTTCCTAGTGGCGATTGTGTGGGTGACTGTCTTCCTCGTGTCGGAGGGGTTCCACTTGAGAATCTTTCAAAGGAGTCGGAGGGTGTGGAAGCATGATGATGAGACAGAGTTAACTTGGCGGGTCATGGACTTAAGAGAATGCACTTATGGATCAGCACTACTACACACAACATAAAACAACACATATACATAAACCACTCGTTAAAGCTCTCAAACAAACTTAGTGAAATCCAACAGTATTATATGATTAAAATATGACCAAAGTGACAAAAATGTAATCAGTAATTTCGGAGACATAAGTGGTCATTTTGACCCTGGCAGTCTTTTGATCACCAGGGTAAATGTGGTGGTCGCACTGCCAACAGGCTGGTGGTGCAGACTGCCACACTATGAGTGCGGCGTGTTGGCATCTGCCAACTCGCCACATCTCCACTCATAACGCCATTGCAGTCAGAACCGCCGGCCCAGGGATGGGCATCTCTGACCCAGAGGTCCATAGAAGGCCGCTGGCAGTATTAGGAGCCATCCTCCCACCATGGTTTCTGCGGCGGTCGTACTGCCTCGAAAACCTTAGCGGAAAGGCTACTGGTGACAGGGAATCTCTTCCCTGTCACCGGTAGACCATACTCCCATCCCTTACCCAGTAAGCACTAGACTCCCCCACCCCCTCTTTAGACATAGCACCCCATCCCCCAATGCCCACCCCACCCAGCAAGCACTAGAACCCCATCCCCCAACTTCCCTTCCCCACATACATACATGCACATACAGACACCCACACGCACCACACATGCACCCATTCACCAAGATTTACATACACGCATTCACTCACACACATACATACATGCATTCACTCACATGCATCCATACATGCATTCACTCACACACATCAATACATGCATTCACTCACATGGATCCATACATGCATTCACTCATACGCATCCATACATGCATTCACTCACACGCATACATACACACATTCACACCAACATTCATACACGCATTCAGGCACACATACTCCCAACCATCCAAACGTGCATACTCACACGCATACCCACTTACATGCAGACAAGCACTCACTTCAGCATTCAGACACGCCCACCCCACCCAGCAAGCACTAGAACCCCATCCTCCAACTCCCCTTCCCCACATACATACATGCACACACAGACACCCACACGCACCACGCATGCACCCATTCACCAACACTTACATACACGCATTCACTCACACACATACATACATGCATTCACTCACATGCATCCATAATCCATACACGCATTCACTCACACACATCAATACACGCATTCACTCACATGCATCCATGCACGCATTCACTCATATGCATCCATACACGCATTCACTCACATGCATAAATACACGCATTCACAAAAACATTCATACATGCATTCAGGCACACATACTCACACCCATCCAAACATGCATACTCACACGCATACCCACTTACATGCAGACACACACTCACTTCAACTTTCAGACACGCATACAACCATGCATACACACTTGCAGACACCACACACTCACAAACACCACCCACCCTAACACCTCACTCCCCTGTTGGACGATCACCTTACCTGATCAGGGGAGAAGGTCATCCGGCAGGGAACAGGGAGAGGTGCTTCCACTGCCGTCAGCACCCTGCTGGCAGGATACCGCCAGACCATATTACTACGGTTGGTGTCCTACTGGCGAGGCGGGACAGGTGGTGGAACTGCCTTATGCCTCCGCCCCCCAGCACGACTACTGCAAAGATTGCCACCAAAAGTGTGGCAGAAATCTGGCAGTACCCGTGATATAGTGGGTGGAAGACCACCAGCAATGGTGGTCTTCGGGTGCCCGTGGCTTTGGCAGTCTTTGAAAAAGACCACCAAAGTCGTAATGAGGGCCATAGTGTTTCAAAGTAATAATTCAATCCTCCAATCTCCATTCAACAGGGAGTGTCAATGAAAGTTCCACACTTTAGTCACAAGGTGCCATTAGAGGCTTCCTCCCACTCTAGAGCAAAGCATGATTCCCAGCTCCAGGCTACTTCTCGGCTTTAGTCAGGCCAGTGGCGCTGGATAAGAGTCAGCCACCTTGTATAAGCCGGCACAGGTCACATCTTACAAACTTCACACAGTTCCTTGAGGGTGTCTCTTGCTTGCATTACCATGGCAGGCATAATTTCTTCTGATCCTTCGGAGTCTGCCTAGGTCAGTAGACAATGCCCCCACTTTTGAGGGTGCAAGTTCAGTCCTCGGTGCTGACATCAACACCTCTATCTTCTCTTTCTGGAGACTAGCTCACAGTGAGAAGAAGTTGACTTTGTGGCTCATGTCTAAGTTCAAGCAAGTCTTCACAAAGAATAGTGCCAAACCAGTTGCAACCATTCAACTGGTCTGCTTCACAAGAACAGTCTTTCAGGTGCCCAGTTATGTCTCTAGAGGCCGTCAGTAGATAGTTCAGTATGATCCTCTGTTAGAACCTAAAATTCTAGGATTTAGGAGGGTTACAGTCCTCCCCCGTTGCTTCAGCCGTCTCTCCTCTGCATCAAAGTTGTTCAGTACATGTGTCCATGGGTCTGGATTTCTTCTCTTTCTAATGTGTTTGCACTTCCAGTAGTTTCTGTCTCTTAAGAACACTCACAGGGCTTGACTCTGGTGACAAACAGACCAAACACGACCTCCACCTGCTTGCTTCTGGTTGGGATCTGGGTCAGGCTTGTGTCTTGCATGGGGCAGGCAGCAGACAGCAGACTTAACTTGAAGTATGACTACAGTTTTCTTCTCCAACCCCAACAGCTGTAGCAAACCTAGCAGAGGTCGGGGATGTCCTACTCTTGTTTGCCACCCGTAGTTCAGTAGATGGATGTGCTAAGTAGTAAAGTTAAACGACTCTCACCTTTGCCTGAAAAGGCAGCATATTTTCCTTTCGCAAAGAGTTGCAAAGTTCCTTGACTTCGATCAAAGCAATGTCGAACTTCTCTGGCGCCAACTTCCTTTATCCCGACCCACTGTTCAGCAGGATAAGCCCCATCCTAGAGGATCCAAAACTCTAACAATTGAATCCGATTTCACGGTGAAAGTAGAGCCCAAGTACAACGAATCCAAAGGCGAAGAGTAAAACGATGATTCCGGGTAGGTGTTAAAGGTAGAGTCTTTATTCACGGGTTTGTATCGTCTTACAGGAGACAGCCAACACGTGTTTCGTCACACAAGTGACTTTATCAAGGCTGGGCCCGTCCGGCCAGAGGCACAAGAAGACAGTAAATTCAGCTTGCCTCGCTGAACTAGACACTCACGGACCAACATTCAGGTTACACTTTGGGCTTATCAGGGCTCTGATATCACCATACAGTATACTCGACCACTGGAAATCTCCGTGTCTACATTTACTGAATTTACTGTCTTCTTGTGCCTCTGGCCGGACGGGCCCAGCCTTGATAAAGTCACTTGTGTGACGAAACACGTGTTGGCTGTCTCCTGTAAGACGATACAAACCCGTGAATAAAGACTCTACCTTTAACACCTACCCGGAATCATCGTTTTACTCTTCGCCTTTGGATTCGTTGTACTTGGGCTCTACTTTCATCCCATGAACATTGTTGAACTTTTACTTCTCTGTGTGCCTTGGTCTACCTGTATTTACATTTCCTGCAGTGTCAGAAGGAGGTTCAGCATCAGTGAAACCTATTGCAGGTTCAGCAGCAGTGAAGCTACCTGCAAGTTCAGTAGCTGTTACCCCTTAAGAGAGAAACCTCTTGCAGGTTCAGCAGCAGTGACAGTGGCCCTTGCAGGTTAGGCAGCAAGGACACCTCTTACACACTGTGAATCAGTGACAACTACTGCAGGTTCAGCAGCAGTGAAACCTCTTGCAGGTTTAGCAGCAGGTTTTGCAGCATTAGAACTGTCTCCTGCAGGCTTATCAGTGGCACCTTTTGCAGATTGTGTACCAGAAACAGCTACTTCAGTTTCCGCAGCAATTAAATCTCTTGCCGATTGCACATTAGTGACACATCTAGTAAATTCAGAATATCAGTGACACATCCAGCGGAATCAGAAGCAGTGAAGTGTCTTGCAGGTTCAGCAGCAGTGATACCTGTAAGTTCAACAGCAGTAACAGGGCTTCCCACACAATAAACAGCAGTGACACGTTTTGCAGTTTGTGCACCAGAGACAGCTGTTGCAGGTTCAACAAACAGTGCAAACTCGTGTAGATTGCATATTAGTGACGCCTCCTGCAGGGTCAGCAGCAGTGAAGCCTCTTGCAGGTTTGCAACAGTGATACCTCCTGCAGCTTCAGTAGCAGTGACACCTGCAGGTTCTGCTGCTGTAACACTGGCTCCTGCGGGTTATGAAACAGTGACACCTCTTGCAGGTTGTGCATTATTAACACCTCCTTCAGGTTCAGTAGCAGTGAAACTTCTTGCAGGGTCAGCAGTAGTGATACCAGCAAGTTCAGCATCAGTAACAGTGGGTCTTGCAAGGTTGGCATCAGTTGCCCCTGTTGCAGATTCAGCATTATTAACACCACCTGCAAGTTCAGCAGAAGTAACAATGGATCTTGAAGGTTTGGCAGCGGTGATCCCTCTTGTAGGATACAGAGCAATCACAGCTTCTGCATGTTAAGCAGCAATGGCAATGCTTGCAGGTTCAGCAGCAGAGAAACCTCTTGCAGGTTCAGCAGCAGTGACAACTGCAGGTTCTGCAGCAATAACAGTGGCTCCTGCAGGATACACAGCAGTGACACCTCTTGCAGATTGCGCATTATTAACACCTTCTGCAACAGTGGCCCTTAAAAGGTATGCAACAATGACATCTGTTACAGATTCAGCAACAAAGATCCTTCTTGTATGATACACAGTAGTCACAGCTCCTGCAGGTTCAGCAGCATTGAAACCTCTTACAGGGTCAGCAGCAGTAAAATCTGCAGATTCAGCATCCATAACAGTGGCCCTTGCAGGTTAGGTAGCAGTGACACCTGTAGCAGATCCAGCAGCTGTGATCCCTCGTGTAGGATGCACAGCAGTCACAGCTCCTACAGGTTCAGCAGCAGTGACAATATCTGCAGGTTCAGCAGCAGTGGCACTTGCTGGTTATGCAGCATTAAAGGTGGCTCTTGCAGGTTAAGCAGTAGTGACACCGCTTGCAGATTGTGCATTATTAACACCTCCTGCAGGTTCAGTGGCTGTGACAGCTCCTGCAGGTTCAGTAGCAGTAAATCATCTTGCAGGGTCAACAACAGTGACACCTGCAGGTTCAGCATCAGTAACAGTGGCTGTTACAGGTTAGGCAGCAGTGACACATGTTGCAGATTGAGAATTATTAACACTGCCTGAAGATTCAGCAGCAGTAACAGTGGCTCCTGCAGGTTGCGCAGCAGTGACCCCATTTGCTGATTGCCCATTATTAACACCTCCTGCTGGTTCAGTGGCTGTGACACCTCCTGAAGGTTCAGCAACAGTGAAACCTTTTGCAGGTTCAGCAGCAGTGACAACTGGGGGTTCTGCAGCAGAAACAGTGGCTCCAGCAACTTACACAGCAGAGACACCTCTTGTAGATTGAAGGTATCCCTTGAGAGCAGAGAAGCAGTCTAGTCTCTTCACTGGATCCTTTGTGATGGAGAGGCTGTCACAGGACAAGGATTGGAGAGGGGGAAGCAGGGGAGGGTTTCAGGGGAGGGTATATATAGAGGTAGAGTGGGGGATGGGTCGGCCTCTTCTGCGAGGTAGCTAACGCGCTGTCGGAAGTTTGGCAGTAGGCAGGTAGGGCAGGTTTGAAGTTTATTTCAGTAGTATGGTTGAGTCATGGCTTTGGGCCTAGGCATGATGAAGTAGAGTCTTTCATGGAGACAGATTGCTGTGGGACATTCGGTAAGGCAGGGAGTGGAGCCCAGAGGGAGCACCCAGTGGAGGAGAGCCACAAGAGGACAGAACACACCATGTAGCGGTCACAGATTGGTCAACAGTGGACATTGAGGCCAGGATCAGGGAACAGCATAGGTTAGTGGCAGAGACAGAAGATAGTTGGGCACAGTTGTGTAGTGACAGGGGTGAAGCACTGGAGCAGGAAGGACAATACAAGAGGAAGTTGGGCGCAGAGTGTGCAGCGGGGTCTAGGGATACGGAAGGCCACAGAGCAGGTCAGGGTTGCTAGGTATGGGTTCCAAATTAGGGTATTGGAGTAGAACAGGAGGCCAGTGAGGCCTATGGGTCCAACAGCGCAAGAAACACACATGGCAGAGGCGGCCAGGTGGTGCGCAGAGCGTCAAAGACAGTAGGTGAGACTGGCAGATGGATGGCGCTGCCATTGGGGCATGAAAATGCCCCCTGATTTTGGTTGGAAGAACTATGGGAACGGTCATGACAGACGCATGGCAAAGGCAATGGGGAGATGGCGAGGATGCGCGGCATGGTATATCGGATGCTGAGTATGCTGACGTGAGGTATGAGATGGATGTGGAGGATGAGGTGGAGTTCGATTATGAGGATGACAGCAATGAGTGGGAAGATGGTGAGAATCAAGGAGTTGAGGAAAGCATGGACAAAGGGAGGGATAAGGGGCGCAAGAGCGGTGAAACCCCCTCTTTGTTTGATTTTTCACAGGAGCCGAAGCCAGGTGCTGGAGCACAAGAGAAAGCACGTAAGGATGATCACGGATGTGGTCGCAAGACTGTTTAGGACAAGTACACCCAAGAACCGGGGCTCAGAAGTAAGGGTGAATGATGGTCGGCTTGGGTTAACCCCCAGCGCAGCTCTAGTACAACTCAGTTCAAGTACATTGGGGTGGGGGATGAGACAATACACAAGGAGCCTGGTGCAGGGGCGGCACAGGTACTGAGCCAAGGTGAAAAAACTGCTAAAGAGGATGTAACGTCTTGGTCAGCAGGGGAGAAAGTGATTGAGAGGGAGGAAGAGGTTGAAGAGAAGGATGGGGAGGACATAAGAAACAACTACCAAATATGGGTTTGGCGATGCCACTGGGTTCGCACATGGCTGACAAATGAAAGCCAGGATATAGTAACACGAGTACGTAGACGTATTTAAGCTCATCCACAGAGACATACAGGAAAAATAAGCTTCCAAAGAAGAATAGTGGGAGCTGGAGCAAAGACCACATGTTCCCAATATTATGGAGAGTTGGACATCTGCTTTCCTTATTTATACAAGCATTTATTGTGACAAATACACTGATAGAGCCACTGCGCTGTTCAAGTACATAAATATCATCTGTAAGGTGCAGATGCATTTTGGGGGATACGCATGGCTTAGCTATGATGAGAAGTTTAGAGCACGGGTGAGCGTGAACCCAGAAAAAACATGGGGTGATGTAGATTCCAAATTGTGGTAGAGTGGATGGCATCATCCCATTCTGCAGCATTGACACACACGGCAAGCGAGCGGCCTGCCGGTGTTAAATAAGCCTTTTCAACCCCATCCCAGACTGCTGGAAGGCTTCTGTTCGAGACACCCATGCAAATTCAAACACGGGTGCTTCAAATGTGAGGGGAGGCACTGGGTCACGCAGTGTTTCTCATTGGCCAGTTCCGCAGGGAGATTAGACAAGGGTCGCAGACCTCCAGGCGCTCCTAGGCCAAAGCGCTACTACACCAAATAGGCTTCCCAAGTTGCTGCCTTGGTTGCGCATGTACCCCATTAAGGAAATAGTGCTGAGATTGGAATGGGGTTGCACAGAAGGTGTCTGTGTGGGGTATGAAGGATCGCAGGTGCAACGGTGGGCTGACAATTTACAGTCAGCCAGGGAGTTGCCAGATGTGGTTGCAACCAAATTGAGCAAAGAGGTCAGTGAAGGAAGGATTGTGGGCCCCTTTTACAAGGGGCCTATGGAGGACTTGATGATTTTACCATTGGGCGTGGTGCCAAAAAAGAAGAAAGGGGAGTTTCGACTCATTCATCGTTTGTCATTGCCAGAGGGGGTGTCGGTGAATGATTTCACCGTGCCAGAGGACACACGAGTGGTGTATGCTTCGGTAGACGATGCCATTCGCCTGATTTGTGGGTGTGGTAGGGGTTCGGAGCTGACATCAAAGCAGATTTTCGACTCTTGCGCTTTCACCCGAGGATTTCTCGTTGCTGGGTATGCAGTTGGATGGGGCTATCTATGTGGACAGGGTCCTTCCTATGGGTTGTGCTATGTCATGTGCCTTGTTTGAAGAATTCAGTACCATTTTGCAGTGGGTTTTCATGAAGGTGAGTGGTCATCTGGCAGTGTCGCATTACTTGGATGATTTCCTGTTTGTGGACAAGGCAGAGTTTGGGGCATGTGACATGGCGTTGAGGTGTTTTGAACAACTGGCACTTGACATGGGGGTTCCTATGGCTCTGGAAAAGATGAAGGTTCCAAGTACTCTACTGACATTCCTGGGCATTGAACTGGACACGGGGACACTTAGGACTGCCAGCAGAGAAAGTCGAAGAAATTGTAGTCTTTCTTTGGCACCTTCAGTTGCTACACAAGATTGAGTTGAAGGTGGCCCAGCAGCTATTGGGTTTTCTCAATTTTGCTTGCAGGGTGGTACGCGGGTGCAGGATGATTTGCTGGCGTTTAGGCCTTTCTATGTTGGGCACATCGCTTCCTCATCACCAAATCCGGATGTCTGTGGGGCTGAGAGAGGACATCAGGGTCTTGGAAGTTTTCCTTACTCAGTTTAATGGGGTTTCAATGTTTTTTCAGGAGGAGGACACAGTGTGGCAGGTTCAGTTATTCTCGGATGTGGCGGGAGCATCTAGCTTTGGTCTGTTTTGGGACGGCACGTGGTGTGCGGAAACTTGGCCTCAACAGTGGTTGCCTCAAGGCAAGAGAATAGCCTTCCTGGAATTTCTTCCTCTGATAGTGGAGCTGGCGGTGTGGAGGAGAGGAGCTTGTTAATCAGATAGTAATGTTTCAAGTGGACAACTTGACAGTGGTGGAATTGGTGAATAAGCAGAGAGCAAGGGATTTCAGGGTATTGCAGCTGCTAAGGCGATTCATGCTTCGCTGTTTAGCTTTGAATATCAAATTTAAGGTAGCATGGATTCCAGGGCAATTCTATTGCTGATTCCCTGTCTTGTTCACAGTGGCAACATTTCCGCAGTTTGCTTCCTGGTGCAGACGAGCACAAGACGACGGTCCAGGAGGACATTTGAGTTTGGGGGGCACAATGGTCTTTAGGCTTGTGGAGAAATCACTACTGGAGTCCACTCAGAGGAGTTATCGTCTGGCATGGTTGGAGTTTCAATCTTTTGAGGGGATCGAGTGGCAGTGGTGGAGTCAGGATAGGGCTGCGCTTGAGGAACGAGTGATACGTTTTGTGTTGGTTTTGATTCAGAAGGGTTTGTCACCGGCAACGATCAGGGCAAGTTAGCCGGAATGTCTTTTTATAGGAAGTCGTTTTTTGGTTTTGACCCAGTGAAAGATTACATCTTTGGGAGAATCTTAAAAGTGTGGGGAAAAGAAAGGACATGCCCAAGTACAGCAGTGAGGGAAGCCATCACTTTCTAATTGCTAATGGAATTGGTGCATGTGCTGCCGGTCTGCTGTACAGATTTATATGAGGTTGCACTTTTTCGGTTGGGCATGATATGGATTTTTTTGCGGGATTTTCGTGTGTCTGAATCGTCGGGGGTGGGCAAGGCTGTTGGTGTGAAGAATGGGGAGGTGTGCCTTGAAGGTGACCGTTTGGGCATTTGGCTGAGGAAGTCCAATAGAGATCAGCTTGGGAGGGGAAAATGGGTGTGGTGTAATGAGTAAAGGACAGAATGGTTTAGTGTGCCAAGTCGGTGAGTGGAGTAGCTTTCTGGCACGGCCGGTGCATGGGTATGAGGGTGTTTTCAGTCACAGGAATGGTGTGAAGCTTACAGCATTTCAGTTGTGAGCTGTTTTGCGGATGGCATTGCTGCAGATTGGACGACAGGTGAGTCATTTTGGGACTCACTCATTCCGGATTGTGGCGGCACCTGCGGCTGCTCGACTTGGGTGGGTCTGGACACAGATCAGGTGGATTGGAAGGTGGTGTTAGCAATGCTGTGAGCGGTACGTGCGGGTATGAGGTGTCTTTGGGTGTATGGGGGTAGTGTGCGTACAAAAGGGGATGTGAATGAGGGGTGGCTTATTATTCCCTCTACAGAAATTTGTTTCTCTTTACAGGATGTGTGAGTGGCCCCAAGAGGTCCAAGGTGATCCTGTGGCTGGTTGGGCATTCCTTTATATACTCGGAGGCAAAATATGCGGAGAAGCAGATCTATGGATGTTCTCTTGGATTGCTGGGCAGTTGACATGAAATTTTGCAGTGGGGGAAGAGCGGGATGAAATGGGGCAATTAACTACCTTTTTTTACATCCATGCTACCAAATTAGGGTTGTCCTGATGCTTTAGTGCTTCACCTGGGAGAGAATGATATTGTGCGACTATCTAGGCTCATCCTGCTGCAACACATGCAACGGAACCTCGCTTTGCTTCAGCAGAGGATGGCTGGAACTTGTTTGGTGTGGTCAGATTTTGTACCCTGGAGTAATTGGAGGGGAGCGATGAAACATGGGGTGATTGACAGGGTTAGGAAGAAGCTCAATCAGGCAATAAAGGTTTTTTTGCTGGGCCCATGACATTAAGCTATTGACGCATGAGGGAATCAAGGAAGAACAGGCAGTCGTTTTTTGGTATGATGGGGTGCACCTTTCGGACATGCGCAATGCATACTACGTTTTGGAATTACAAGATTTGTTATGAGAGTTGTTTTCAAGAAGATTGCTCAGGGATTCTGCTTAAAAGTTGTTGCAGTGTTGCAGAGATTTTGCTGGTGGGGCAGCAAAAAGCCCCCAAGGGTTTTGCTGGGTGGCAGTAGCTGGTGGAGGTTGGAGAGTCAGATGAGGGCCTGTCCACCCTTCAGGGGGGAAGAAGAAGCAGGTGAAAGATGACTGTGTGAGAGATACCCGAATGAGGCAGGGTATGAAAGGAGAGTGTGGATAGTAGGCGAAGGAAGGTGGAGGCTGGATGAATGGAGGCAAAAGTGGGGAACAAAATGGAAAGTGAAAGGTGGGGCATTTCAAAAGGGGCAGTGTGGAAAGGAATTGGAAAATTGGAATTTAAAATGCATTCAAATGTTTTGTTGTTAACTGCAATCCTGACCTAATAAATGGCCTTTTACACTTTACGAGGTTGTGGTGGTGATTATGTGATGATGTGCATAATTAACACCTTCCGAAGGTTCACTGCCTGTGGCACCTACTGCAGGTTCAGTAGCAGAGAAGCCTCCTACGGGGTCAGCAGTAGTGACAACAGCAGATTCTACTACAGTAACAGTGGCCTTTGCAGGTTACGCAGCAGTGACACCTATTGCAGGTTACGCAGCAGTGATGCCTCCTGTAGGAGACACAGCAGTCACAACTCCTGCAGGTTCAGCAGCAGTGACAGCAGCCTGTGGCTCGCTTCTTCATCATTCAGGGGAATACGCTGCACACTTGTTTGTTGTCGCATGAGATGCTCTGGAGCCGGAAGAGGAGGGGGGACCTTTCCACATGGCTGCACCTCAGATCAGAGACAATCGCAGATCTCAAAGTAACCAGGCAAGCCTTTCAAGAAGAGGAATGAGACTACACGGGCAGATGAAGGAAAGGTTGTCATGAAGGCCTGTGAGAACAGAGCATGTCACTGACACCGTGGGGACACCTCCCGGGAAAGAGACACGCAGGTCTTGAGCTGGAGAAGGCAGGAGGCAGAAATGATGTTGGGACAAAGGGCACAAGCGGAGGGGCGCAGGCCACGCGCGAGGCGACAGGAAGGAAGACGAGGGGGCGGTGCAAGAGGTGACAGGCACAGACGAAAGGAAATGGGAGAAGTGGAACTCTCCCTACTCCCCCACCGAAGGATGCTTAACTTTCAGAGTTTTACACATCTGGAAACCGTGCCCAAAGAGATGAACGAAAACATATCTACGAAAAACTATATAGACTAAGCTTCGACATGTTTGCAATAGGAAAACGTCTCAAATAGTCCTGGTTTGGATGGTACAGCAAGTTGAATTAAACTAAATGACAGCCTCAGACACGGCAGCTCTTCTAAAGGTCCATGGAATATCCACCATTATTCAGAGGGGCGAGGTATCCAAAAGAGGTGTCATTCTTCGCTGGGCTCTCCTACTGTGCAGCCATGTGTTTAGTTCGGAGTTACAGCAGCTTCTGTCTGTTCCTGGGGCTCCCACTTTAGATTCCACCCTTTATGACTCTGAATGAGGACGTCTTGATTGGGAGAGTGGTCGAGTTCTGGAAGAAACACTGTCTGCTTGTTGAAATCGGGTTATGTCACTTGCGGTAGACCTGAAAATCAAGTTCCATCTATTGACATCTCAATGCCTATCTACTCTTTCCTTTTTTCACTTGTTTGTTGCCACCCTGCCTGGGGTCTTGTTGTTCTTCCCCCCTCGATCTGTTCCTCAGACTCACTAGCATTCAGGATATCTATGGAACGCAATCATTCCTCTGAAAAGTAAAGAATTAGTGCAGGTTGTGACTCTGTCTGCCCGTTACTGTTAAAAAGGCCTTGGCATGGGACAGGAGTGATCGTAGCAGTATGATGGTCAGATAACATTGGGAGAGCAGGTTTATTTAACTACAGTCCCTATGCAGTGCAAGGTGAGCACTGGCTTGGAACCTCCAATACATGCCAATAAAGCAATTCTGCACAGGAAACCTGCAGTGCCTCCAGATCTCTGAGGTGCAATGTGGCGACACCGACACCATCAAGCACTCCCCATTCACACCTTGAAGACTCAAATGGGAATCAAGGGCAATGTCCTTCACAGGTTATCCTACATGTGTCAATTACACTAGTTTGCTCACATTGTTACCTCCATTTCCCAAAATAGCCCTACAACCTGCCGAGGGCTGTGGGGTCATCTTTTCCCTCATCAGCTTCAACCTCTACATAAAGCCCCTTGGGCTCCTACTTAGTGATAACAGCATACAAATCCACCAAAACAATGGGCTTGGGAAAAATGTAAATTACGAAGAGATAATTTGCTTAATTTCGGGAATTTCATGTTTTGCTTGTTATGAAAAGTTTACAGAATTATGACATTAGACCACTTTGCATAATTACATTGAATTATAGAGCAGGAAAAAGGCAACAGCCAGAACAAGAGCGACTGTTACTTGCTGCAATTGTGCTGTTCATGCTTTCTTAGACACAAAAATGCATTTTATGCTAAAGCATATTGCTCATTGATGAATTTGCATTTAATGTAATTATGCATAATTTTGCATAATTTCTCCCAAAATTTCACCTACCTGTGTGAAAGCAGGTTATGCCAATTTCAAATACCCCCACACAACAATGATAGATAACTATATTCAAAATGTTTTGTGTTCAAGACATCCAATGATTCAAACACTGCTTGTACCTCATCCACACGTGAATGTCTGGCACCTATCTAAAGCTTAACTGCACCAAATATTAATTACAGCTAGTCTCCAAAAACCAAAAGCAACTACTGGTCCAAAAGTATGTCAAAATTATGAACCTGGATGGACTTGAAACATAACTCTCACCCAGTTTCAAGTCAGTTAGACTAACCATGGACATTAACCTCACCCCCAGGGGCCACGTAGCCAAGAAAATCAAAACAGTCTGGTACCAGCTCTCTCTATTAAAGAAAGTGGTACTATTCTTCTGAGAAGGAAAGTTTTAGAACTGATGATCAATCCATATTTCTGTGGCATCTGGATGGTGGCAATGCCCTGGCCCATGTCCTCCCAAACTCCAAACCAGGCCATTATTCTGGAAGCATCCTATACATTGCACAGCATGTCTCATTAAGAGCCAGAAGACACATGACCACATCACCCTGATGGAACTCCACTAGATTTCCCTACTAGCACATACCACCCCCAATACCAGCTGCATCATCTACAGAGCCATCACAATGGGCACCTCTGTCTATCAGGCTGACAAGCTTATCATCTCAGGTGACTCTCATCACACCTGCAACCAGGACAACAACAGACTGAAGACAAAGAACTAAAAAAAGAAAGAATAAAGAAACACACATTCTCCATTTTTGCTCTTTGAATCCCTGCTCATGGATCATTGCAGGAGTGTGTTCTCCCAGCAGGGACCCACCCACTGGCCACCAGGGATTATTGTAAGGTGAGAGTGCCTCTACAAGTATGGCATATTGCAACCCTCCCACCCCCCACACTGGGGGACAAATACAGGCCCTGATTTAAGAAAAGTAGCGCTGCACCCAATGCAGTGCCACTTTTCTTGAGACCCTTAGTGCCCCCCTAAAGCCACCATGTTTGCACCATATCTAAGATACAAAGCACCATGTCGGTAGTTAGGGGAACTACATTTGTGACACTAGTTTGGAGCTTTGCTGGATTAGGGTAAACAATTTTGACCCTAATCCTGCAAAGCCCATTGAGGCCCACTGAAAACAATGGCATGCCTCCTTTTAACACCTACTCTGAGTAGGTGTTAGAAGTGTGGAAATAAATGACGCAAATAAATCTTTTAGATTTATTTACGCAATTTTTTCACCCCTCCCTAACTGTAGAATGCCCCCTTTGTAAACATTAGACCTGGTGCAGGCATAATGTGAAGCAAAGGATTTCTAAGTGGCGCAATACATGCATTGTGCCGCTTTGTAAATTTGGCGCAGTGATTTTGGCCTCGTTGGGCCATATTAGCATTTAAAGAAATTACACTAATGTGGCGCAGGGAGGCACTAGGGGCTCTTAAAAGGGGATCTTAAAGCAGCTCCACAGTCTTTCTGCACCTGGCCACCTCCCCATCTGCACACCTTAGAGAGGATAAAACGCCTACTAGACACCATGGAAAGGTTTTTAGGAAAATACAGCAAGGGCTTAAGGGGGGCAGCCTGGCCTGGGATCAGACTGCTTCCCACAACACCAAGTCGAACTAGACATCAGGGATGAAATAAATCAAATAAAAATGGGACAGTGACCTAGATAAATTGAAGAACCACTGGGGATTGCATGCTAGGACCCGGGAGTAGTAGCAATCAGCGTTTCTGGTTGATCCACCTGAAGTTGTTCAATATGATAGATTACACTAGAACTTGGTTATTCTGGATGGGGAGAATTGAGAATGATGGGGATGTTATCAGAGAGGAATTCTTTTACATACATTATGGGAATGCCTAAAAGCCCAGAAGCATTGGGGTGAAGTGGGCCTTAGACTCTCCGCAGTAGTAGATTTGCAAGTGATGCACACCCCACAATTGGTGTCCCTGGATATTTGGGGAGGACAATCCCTTGAGCGCTACTCCCTTCTCTTTTGAAAAGTGCTTTGATGGTGAAACAAAGGGACTTAATCAGATACTGTGGGAAAGCAAGCTTGCCATCTATGCAGCAGCGGGAGAACAACATGGACTGGAGTGGGATGGCTGAAAGGCCATTATAGCAGCAGATGGAAAAGCCCTCAGACAATTTGAAAGAATCTGCAGCCCATGGGCAGAGGTGCCCACGCTGATGCTTGATAGGGCAGGAAGCATGAGACCAGAGTGGATCAACGGGCTGCAGGGAATGGATGGGGAAGCACTTGTTTGTATCATGCTTATTTTAGAAATGACACACCCTCTTAAGTTCTTTTGGTAAAGAATGTGATGATTGCTCAACAACATGCCTCTTGAATTTATTATTTGTATGTTGTGTTACATGCCCATGCATGAAAATCAAATAAAAATATTAACAAAAAAGCCAGTTGAGGTTCACCTTTTTCAGGAAGACACGTAGGAATGCTTGGTTGTAGGACTTTTGTTAATTCCTGAAGCTTCTTGAATGTGAGGAAATTGTGTGATATTAGCAAATGTTTGTCATTTGTAGGGCATTCTGAAAAGAGAAATTGTGGGGTGCATGTAACCCACACCAATAGTGCTTCCTCCAGGGGTCTAGTTTTCAAAGCCATGAGGTTAATAGCTTTCCCAGGGTGCTAGATTACCACATACAGCTACTCACATCTACAGAATGATTGAAATCCAAAGGAAATATCTAGATAATTTCCAAAGTGTGATTTGGGATCTTTTCTCTTGTGGCGATAGGCCCACCTACACAAGTGAGATTCCATTTTTATCAGGAGTGGCGTGAGAATACTGAGTGGTCAGACTTTCACTGATCCCTGTGAATTCTAGAACTTTCCCTGAAAGAAACTTCTTTGATTTTAGCCAAACTTTGAAATTTGTAAGGCACTCATGGTAAGAAAGAGTAGAGGGAGCCACGCTGGCCATTTCACCCTTGCCATCCATGGGTGACTAGTTCTCAGAAATATCAGAAGGTAGACTACCTTAAATGCTGTTAAAACACTAGCTGGAATGCCACTGCTATAACCATCCCAAGAATCAATGTAATTCAGGTCATTTTATGTTTAGCATGATTTGTAAACATATTCATTAAGCTATACACTAATTTTACATCATAGTTTTAGGCCACATACAATATTTTTACTATTTTTTTGAGTTTAATAGACCTTTTTACTTTTCCCAATTGTTTTCTATAGGATACAGGTCATCAAAGTATTTTGCTCTGAACCCTGCTACAATACTTAAAATAATCCTTTTTTAACAGGTGAAGACCTATCTTTTAAATATTAATAAGTCACTCATACGTAGGCCTTTTAGCTCATAAGGCCGGGTGCGTGGTTTCTAAAAGTGGGATAGGTAGAAAACTAATATTACCATATTCCTACAGGAACATGGCCCAAAACACTATTTTCACTGTGGCAGGCTTAGTTATCCTAAGTTGAAAATAGAGGAGGGAAATACATTCCGCTCCACCGATGGAGTTCACAGAGTTTTGGCAACTCTGCATTACACATATATTGCAAAGCTCCAGCCAGATTCCGCTGACCACTGTGTGGTGGAGTTTTTTCCTGAGCGCGGCTGGCCAGTGCTAAGTTGGCCAGCACAAGCATGAATTGGCACCCCCTAGTGCAATTTGCTGGTGCTATGATAGCACCTGGCAAGATTTTCCAAGCACAGAGGTCACAGCTGTTCGCATTAGTAAAGCTGCTGCTCGATTTTGAAATCTTCTACCATACTACTATCTCTGGGGTTGTTATGGGTACAGTGCCTACTCCAAACTGGATTTTAGTGTTAGATGTGAGGGGACAGTGGTGATTACTATAGTAAACTCCCCGACATACCCACAATTCTCAGAGCCCAAATTTAGTGTGGCCAAAGACCTTAGAAATGACTCAGACGAGCTGCTCCAGAAACCCTGAAATGTTGTGACTTAAAAGACTAAGGAATGATTTCCATAGGATATAATGGAATTGTGACAGAGTAACCCCATTCGCCAAACTCTAAATCATTTCTAAGGTTCCCTGGTAGTGTTTTTTGAAATTCAGATTTGTTTTGCGTAATTACACAGAATTTAAATTGGTGTCTCTGTCAGGTAGATGGAGTAAATTAGGGGTTTAATCACTGCAGAGATGGAGTAGTCTTTTCCATGATTAAATCTAAGTTCTGCCCGCTTTTGAATTGGGCATGCAGACCACAGTCTTGGCATTATGTATATGTATTGCAGTTGCAATGGAGTTTACATCCCTCAAAGTTATTAATTAAGCCCTAATTCAAAAGCTAAAATCTTTGACCAAGGATGAACCTGGGTGGTGTATCTAAACCGTGCTTCATTATGGCCAGCCTCAAAACGTGCCTAGGTCCTGGTCTACTGCTTCCATGGACTATCATTAGCGTTGTTTCTACTTAAAGCTTAAAAAATTAATATCTTTAGGTCGCCCTTTTTGTAATTTTGTTGTAATTATGTTTACAATTTTTTACTCTATTTTTCTAATTCAGTTTGAGATTTTTATTGCTTGGTATTTTGACTTTATTACTATTTTTCTACTGTATAAATACTTTATATATTTCCCTAAATTAATCGTGTCTGCTCTGTGTCATGGCCACCAGAGGGGTGAGCTCAGGTTAATGTAGTGACTTTAAGAGGTCACCCTGGCAAGAGTTTTTATATTGCTTGAGGTGGGCAGTTGCCCATCCCAAAAATTAATCAATTTTCATACAATATTACAATATGTGTTTTCCCATGAGGTAATTAGATTTAATTTTCCAATAGTGATTATGGTAATGCAAAAACCCTTTTTAGCACATGGAATGGTTTGACAGGACCATTCAACACAAGATCTACTAGATATTTTATACCTTGCTCCTCTCCTTTCTGATCGTACAGTCTCTTCTCCCCCAATTTGAATTGCTCAATTTCTCCACAAAGATACTTTAAGATGTAAACATCAGTGACTGCAGTTATTTTCGATACCCTGTTCTAGGCCTGATGTATTAAATGCGAAGAGGTTTGTTCTATTACCTTATTTGTGAATTTTTAGTATAGAGCTCAGTCAGCTCCCATGTCAAATTCATTAGTTGTTTTTCATTGTGTACCCTCATGATTGTCCCTCTGCTGGAGGTAGCTAATTAGCAATACAATATAATTCTGTTTGTGGAAGCTTTAGATTTCATGTAATGCAATTTCTGACTGTTTTTTACTGTACCTCTTCACACAAAGGACTCACAGCCTCATTATGAATTTGGCGGTCAGACCACCAGACCACCATGTTGGCCAGTGTTTGTAAATAAAAACGTGCCGGTGCCCAAAAACCTCCTCTTAAATATGCGGCTGCTGCAATTAAATGTGCTAACATGGAATACTGAGGCAGCATAATCCTGAAGCCATATTGGGCCTCTTCAATCCATTTAAAGCCACTTCAGCTCACTCTTGTAGCTAGCTTTCTGCTTTCTCCCATTGTGACACTTTTTCTTTTTTCTCTTCCTCGATCTTTCCCATATGTGTCTTTTGCTCCCAGTAAATGCTAGAGGTAGAAAAATAAATGCCGGCCCTCAAAAATAAGTGCTGGAAACAACAAGCACAAATTAAGCACTGATGTTGGCAGTCCTGCAAAGAGTGCCATGATACCGGTTATACAGACAGGACTGCCGAATGCCCAGAAAAAAGGCAGACTTCTAGCGGCGTGGCGGCCTGGCGGCCTGGATATAGGCGGTCCAACATCCAGTGCCATCAGCGCCCCAGCCAACCACCAAGCTTATTACATTCACACAGTCACTGTGTCGGTCAGCCAATGGCAGTCAGGACCGCAGAGCTTCACGGTTAGCAAAGTAACAGACAACTGCACATTGGATGAATTAAAAAACAACATAGCTGACACACATTGGCCAAGTTGACACACCTGCAAAGGACGCTATAAAATACACCCCTTCACCTACCAAAATCCTTTGCATTTCCATTGCTAGACACAGAAGCCTGAGTGCATTTTTTCCATAGAGTACATAGATTAGACACCCCTTTTTTCACCATCCCACAGAACACCCTGTTCATTCACACCCTACTGGACTTCCCCTGTAAAGTAAATTCCTGTCACCCGTGTTTTTTTCCCCACAATGTTGCGTTCGAAAAATCCCCTTTTTTCAGAAGTTGAATTAAGAGTCATGGTGGATGAAATCATAAAAGCAGAGCCACAATTGTTTGGAGCACAAGTCCACCACACCCCTTTCAGTAGGAAAACTGGAATGTGGGACAGAATCATCGAGAGAGTGAATGCTGTAGGCACTACCCTGTGCACAAAGGAGGACATTAGGAAGAGTTGGAACAATCTCAGGGGCAAGGTCCCGTCCCTGGTCCCCAGGCACCAGCTACAAGCCAAGAAATACTGGCGGTGGCCCTCACAGTCCCCATGAATACTCTTTCCCTGGGATTCGAAGGTCTTGGCCATCCTGCATCCTGAGGGCTTGAGAAGAATACCTCGGAGAGTGCAGTCTGGTAAGTTGCAACACAAAAACTGTCATGAAAATGCAATGTCATGCATGCTCACACCTTAGTTTTGCCATTATCTTGTTCATGTACCCCACCGACATTGAATATGCAGAGTGTCTGAGTGTTAACACTGTCAATGTGCATTCTTGGACCAAACATCACAGCTACCAAGGACTACTACATGCCATATGTCCAATTGGTGTGTGTAAGTCTTTCAATAAACAAAAATAATCCCAGGACTTATGGTACGTCTCAACATGTAAATGTATGCCCAAACTTAAATGCAGTCTGCATACAGATATGTAATAGCCAGGCTCTGTATAATGTGTCTAGTAGAGCGACCTGACTACAGCTTCCAGGAGGCACTGTTTCAGTAACTCCAAATACCAGTCCAGTGTTCTCTTGTCCAAAGGTCCTTGCACGTGAACTACAAATTGAAGTGTACACACCTGGAAGGATAACATTTGTATAGTGTGTGTAGTACAGGGAATGACCTGACTGCAACTCCCAGCAGGCCCTGTTTCCGTAACCACCTTCATAGTGGTCACTTGCCCTGTTTGTTAACACTCAATTAAAGTGGTCTCACCTGGGAGGATAACATTTGTATAGTGTGCAACATTTGTCTAGTGTAGTACAGGGGTTGACCTGGCTTCAACTCCCAGGAGGCCCTGTTTCTGTCATTCCAACCACCAGTGCAGTGTACACTTGCCCATATACCCTTGTTTGTTAACTCACTAATGAAGTTTACTCACCTTGGAGGATACCATTTGTCAAGTGTTGGGAAGTAGAGAGAATGACCTGACTGCAAATCCCAGCAGGCCCTGTTTCTGTAACTCCAACCACCAGCACAGTGGTCACATGCCCCAATACATCTGTTTATTAACTCTCAAATGAAGTGTACTCACCTGGGGGGAATAACATTTGTATAGTGTGTGTAGTACAGGGATTGAACTGACTGCAAATCCCAGTAGGCCCTGTTTCTGTAACTCCAACCATCTGCCCAGTGTTCTCTTCTCTAAAGACCCCTGTTTGTTAATTCTCAATTGAAGTGGACTCACCTGGGAGGATAACATTTGTATACTGTGTGTAGTACATGGATTGAGCTGACTACAACTCCCAGCAGTCCCTGTTTCCGTAACTCTAACCACCAGCACAGCGGTCACATGCCCTAATACATGTATTTGTTAACTCTCAGGTGAAGTGTACTCACCAGGGGAGGATAACATTTGTATAGTGTATGTTTACAAGGATTGACCTGACTGCAACTCACATCAGGCCCTGTTTCTCTAACTCCAACCACCAGCACAGTGTTCTCTTGTCCAAAGATCCTTGTTTGTCAACTCACAAATGAAGTGTACTCACCTGGGAGTTATCTAGCACAAATCATGCTCAAATCAAAGACATGTCTGTCTACATAGCTCCATCTTGACTTGCTAACCCAAGATAACCCAAGATGGAATTATTGAGGACAGGAATGACACCTTACCCAATGTGTACAGCAAGTATTCCTAAGGTCTTAAGCTGCATCACCCGATGGAGATCAGCAGCAGACACAGTGACACTGCACTGTGCACATGATGACTCCAGTCACATATACAAAAAAGTCCTGGGCCTGCCTGCATCACACTCAACTAGGCCTCCAAATAGTCAAAGCCATTTCTTGCTTAGCCACTGTATTGGCTGCACTGGTCGCAAGATGTTATTTTCAGGCCATCTTCCAAAGTGCAACTGATCTGCACATCTCAGCAGCTACTGATGATATGGCATGCTTCACACATGGTATGTCAATACACCCAATATGATGGTTACGTGCCACAATTGGATTAACTACAACATAACTTTGTACAAGGTCTCTGCCACTGGGTATATAGAGGAGACGGAAGAGACTGCCCTCAGTGATGACGTCACTCCTGGATGTCTGGATGTGGAAGACGAGTCTGGCCCATCTGGGCAACCTGGTCAGACAGCAACAGTTAGTCTCACTGGCCCACAACGTCACCTCCCAGCCCTGTCGCCTCGACATCCAAAGCAATCATTCGCCCAAAAATCTGTGTCCCTTGTTCAGAGTCTACCATCTTGTGCCCACCAGGCCTGGATCCTGAGTTGCAGCGCAACACTTCGGACAATGAAGGTCTAGGAACAAGTTTGACAGGGCAACCAGTGGCAAGGGCACAGGCCCATGGGTGTAGGATGTGTGCGAGGGATGCTGTGGGCCAGCAAAGTGAGGCCACTGGGTCTGTCCTTGGCCATCACACCATCAGTTATGTCTTGGACCGCGGCGTGATGAGCCAGGTGTTGACCGATCTCCGGGAAATCAAGCAGCTACAGGGGGACATGTATCGGCACATGCCAGAACAGATGGAGGCCTGCAATACCAACATGGCCTCTAAACAGAAGTGTTGAGGGACATACACACCACCCTAAGCTTGGCTTTTTAACACCAGTCTACCCCTTTCTTTGGTTCATGAACGGCAGGCCAATCAACATTGGTATCAGCCACTGGAAGGGCGGCCCTGACAATGGAACAACAAGTCCCAGACACCCCGGCCTCTGTAGCAGAATACCACCCGGCACAAGCAGGGACATCCAGCAACAAATCCAGGAGGTGCGGATGGCAAGGCACCCACCACTGCCAGTAATAACCCTCTTCCTAAAGGACCTCCTTTGTGTGTTACACATTCACTCTGGACTGATCCTGAACTACCATTTCCAATGGGAGGAGTACTCTGGACTTTGGACTCCCAATTCTGTGGCATCTCCTCCAAGGCGACTGACCCTGTCACATTTGATTTTTTGTTGAGTCATGTCACATATATTTAATGTTATTCATACCTGCACAATAAAATCACTCTTTACTGGCTCATTGTCTGCTGATTTCGACCTCATATTTAGCCTTGTAGATATGTCATATCATGTCAATCATACAATGAGGATCCAAGCTACTTGTTCACAATGGGATGTGTTGCATATACACAGTGTCCAGCTCAGGATTACAACACTCTCACACAAACACATACATACAGGTGTCTGCTCAACTAAACATTTTATTAGAGTGTTCTGTAGGCTGTCAATATGTCTGAACTACTGGAACTACATACTGAGTAAATTAGCATACTGACAGGTACAGACCCCAAGATCACAGAATGAAGGGTTTGTCAGACATTGTCCTCTAGAATAGGTAAACATTGATGTGGTTGATGTTAGCAGCTTGAGACTTATCACATACCACCAGAGTAATTTAACATCACATAATCCAAGATACGGGCAGGAGGCAGTACAACAGCCCCTGATCACAGGGCCATCATAATCCATTTCACATGCATATGGTGGTATGGCACAAACATATGTCAGTGTTGTGGCACAGGCACCGTGGCATGCAATGACGAAATATCCACAGCTACATACAGGCCATACATAAAGTGATTATCCAATGTGAAGGAAAAATTACTTGGATAAGTTAGGACTACAAATTTGATCACCACATGATGACACACATGATGCATCAGGCCCACCGCAACACACAAAAAAGTGCAATGGGCACTTCTGAACCTCCGCCCAAACTCTGTGCAAACTGTCTTGGTACTGGTCCGATACACCCAAACTCTGCGACCTACATCACCTGGACTAATAAATGTCCACTTTATATGTCAGAACAGCATTATATACCTGCCAGTGTCATAACTCTGAAATGCCCACATGAAGATGCCATGGTGAAGGTACCTGTACAAATAACAAAACAAGGAGTATAGGCTTAAAGCCATATCTATGACACAAGTCACATTGGAAACATCTTGAAAACAAAGTTCATTGCAAGGAAACTGACACTAACAAAGCAACATCATCAAGGTGGGGATGTGTCAAAAGCTATTTTATCAAGCTGCCTTTGGCTGAATATTGCAGAGTATCAGCTCCCTAGCTGTTTCCAAAGCACTCAATTCCACACATTCACACAACTACAGTTCATTGTAGTCATATTCATGACATAACATGACATACTTACACTCTTGAGAAGTAGCTGTAGCTGAAATCTTCCCACAAGTCAGCTCTTTCCTCTTCACCTCTGTCATCCTCACTTAGCATTTGAGGATTCTCACCCAGTGGCGCTGCAGGCTCTCCCTCCTCTGGGATGTATGGGATATTCCTCCGCAGGACGATGTTGTGGAGCATGCAGCATGCCACAGTGATCTGATACACTTTCCTGGATGGGTAGAGGAGGGCTCCACCACTCTGGTCCAGACAGCGGTTTCTGGCCTCCAGGAGCCCAATAGCCCACTCCACTGGAAGCCGTGTTGTTCCATGGGCATCGTTGAACCGGACTTCCCCTGGCGTAATTGCATTCCTCAGTGGCATCAACCAAGGATGGTTTGGATATGCTGAGTCTCCTGTTAAGGGATGTGACATAAGTGCAACAATGAGTCATTCACTTCATGATTGTAGCACCTGATATTGCTGACACACAATCAGGACAGACATGGCTTACCAACCAGCCAGGCTCTTTCTGGGTGCTGTTGTAACATCAGATGGGGTATGGTGCTGTTCTGCATTATGAAGGAATCAAAGCTTATCCAGGATAACGGGCACACACATTTGAGATGTAGAGATCTGCCAAAGAAACAACTTGCACGTTCATGGAATGGAAGCTCTTTCTGTTGCAATAGACTTGTTAAGTGGCCTGTTGTGGCACCAAGCCAACATGTGTACCATCAAAGGCCACATGTGAGAGGTGGGCAAAACCATAGCCTTCACAATGGCTAAATTGTCACGACGGGGGAACCTGATACAGGTGTCAATGTGTTTCACCACTGCATAGTGGAAATCCTTCCACACCAGACTGAACATAGGTTGGGACATACCAGCAGATAGGGCCACTGTATTTTGGAAGGACCCTGTGGTCAGAAAGTGCAACATTGACATGACATGTATAATGGGTGGTATGGAGGTTGGATTACTGTTAGCTGGCATCAGATCTTGCTGCAACTGATAGCATAAGTCAACTATTGTTTGCCTATTCAGAAGGCATGGCTGTATGATGTGGCATTCTTCCATGGTCTGAAGATCTGGCAGTGGATGGTAGACAGGAGGTTGTCACATCCTCACTCTCTCAGGATACCTATGTGTGACAAGACATGATTTGTAACATTAGTCAATGTGTCCAGACAACATACCTTAGGCATGCCAACAATATCATGTCACAAAGCATTTCTTACTGGATAGACATAACACACAGTACACATCCCAGCCGGCAAGAACACAAGTGTCACATGTGACCCCCATAGTTGTCCACACATGTGCCCACAACATGGATTTGGGTGATACCCAACTATCTGCTGCACAATTGCCCCTCGAAATGTGACTGCATTTTCCGACCACCAAAAACTACAGTTCACAGTGGTGCAGTCTGCGGTGGTGGCCCATGCACCACCGTCATATGCAATCTATGTCCTGCAACACAATACACTGATGGTTGTGTAGTAGGACCTACATAACAAGACAGTATGATGATGTTTGTGATAATCTAAACATATATTTTAAGTGTGAAGCAGTTTACACACAATATGCAGTATATCTAACTGCCAAAATGGCAGGTGCCTAACCTACTCCACTGGAAATTAGGAACCGCCCACAACCGTCGTCCACACAATCGGCGGTTCCAACAGTGGTGGTCAGAGCCATAGGCTAAAGTCCAGCTGTGTTTGTCGGCGTTGATGACTGTCTACACGATGTACGTGATTGCCATGTTGTACAAATTCACTCACTTGACTCCTGACACTACTGCCAGCAACACCTCCAATGTGACTGTTGTTGCAGTCTGTGTGACATCAATGGGATATACATGGTGCAGATATTGGTGACCAGTACTATGTGTTGTGGTCATTAACATTGTGCTGTGTGATGTATTTTGGAGTCCTAGCTCCTCCTTGTTTTGGATGCACATAACTAGGCAAAGAGACTTTACTGCCATCCAATGACATTTCTTTCTTTATTATGGTTGTAAATGTTAGACAACATGTATGTGCATGACAGCATGAGCTGTGTATGCATCTTGTCTGAGTCATTTGAGTATCTTGTAAGCAATGTGTATAGTGCCAAGGATCTTTCAACCCACATCTGGCCATGCAAAACTATTGTCTGGAAGGCATATCATGACTCACTCTGCCCTTTAGGCTGACACACAAAACACAAGCCACATAGCTGATGGCCACAAGATATACTGTCATGCATGGAAGTGACGGACATGTGAGTGTCAAGTAGGTTCTGTATGCTCAGCCTGCAGGGACCAGGGCCGGTCAAATGTATTTCCCAGTATAGGACATAGTCCAGGCTGAGGGACAGTCAGTGTGGCAATGCAACTGTGGCACTGTGCCCACTCACTGTACACCAGTACATCATGTCATGTGTCCAATATGATGCTCTAATGGCAAAACTTGCCCTGAATGACTCTATTGACTAGATTAGGAATGGATACAGAGGTACATCCCTGAACTAGTCCATATGTGCATTTAGCACCATTGTCAATGTGTGCTTTTAACTCATGACAGGTCCCTTACTCCTAAAGCTCTGTTGTCACCTTCACATAAGTCATAATTGTCCTGTACAGGCTTATTGCACAAATGACAGACCCACAGTGCAGACATTACAGTGCAGTATATTCCTATGAGGCCATGACATGTGACTCAGTAGCTTGTTCAAATAGCAGAAATTGAACACTGCAAACCTTTGAATGTTGGATCCCATCTCTGTACTTTAGACACATATATCCAAAGGAGGGTTCTGTGGTACAGGTACATACCACAGAATGCCCCCAATGCAGCATGAGTCTGCATGTACAGGGAAGACACTTTCTGTACTCACCATGCCAGCCCCTTGTCACTCAAGTATAAGGCTAAAATCTGTACTATTGAAGTTGCCTGTAGTGACTGTATGTAGTGAGACAATCTTGCAGACTGTGAATGTGTTGGTCCGGTCAGCCCTAAGGAGTATACCCTTCAGAAGCCACAGTCATGTGTAGTGTTTCATTGTGGCTCACATCACAGTACATGTTGCTGGAGCATGGGCTACCCGATGTCAGTAGGCCTGCTTAGGTATTGTAGGCCCTGAGCAGGGTGGTGAGTTAGTTTGAAGATGAATATATATGTCTGTAGTTATGTCCCAGTACTTATGGGCTTGTGTGCTTTACATTAGTGGTGTGTTAACCAAATAAAAATTTCTAGCTTGGTGTTTCTGACAGGTGTGTGACTCAACCATTTGTGTCAAAACTTGTGATTGTAATCTCTTGATTTGTCCTTTACATCCATACAGGCAAACGCCCGTCAGAAGAAGGAGATATGGGCAGCCATTGCCCGGAACCTGCATACCCTGGGGGTCCACAGCCAGTGGACCGGCCACAATCGCAAGAGGTGGGTGGACCTGAGATGCTGGGCCCGGAAGATCACAGAGGTCCAGCTAGGGCTGTCCTCCCAACTTGGATGGGGTGCACGTTGGACCATGACGCCCCTAATGGCCCACATGTTGACGTCTCCCCATGATGACTAGGAATGAGCCATGTGTGACATGGTAGATGAGTACCTGTTTGTGTAGATATGTAATGTGGTGCATACTGTTGTGTCTTGCCTATTGACCCAGGTCCCTGGGCTAATAGGCAAGGGAAAACTTTGTTCAACTGTGTACACTCCACAAAACATTTGCTTACCAGGGACAACCAATGGTTGTATACATTGTTCAATCAAGTATTGTTTGCTTTTGGTGTGGGTGTAAATTCTGCGCTACAGGCCACCACTCCTCAGTGATACAGGCCAAAGAAAAAGAAGTGATAGGTCACTGTCAACAGTCGTGTGTCTGGTCAAGTGAGCAATTTGGCATCTGCCCCCCAGAGGCCACTTGTCTTCAGTGTGTGATTAGTGCTGGTGCCTCACTACTGTCCGTAAGATGAAGATGGCCATCATACATGTGACAGAGCATATATTGTTTTTTTGGGTCAGCTGCTGATCATAACTTTTCCTTGGTAAGTGGGGAATGTCCATTGACATGATTTACGTGCCATCAATGTTGACAACATTCCTTTTGCCTGTATGTTAGCTTGTGTCCCTTCCTCTTTTGACAAATCTGTACACTGCTGGTTCATGCGTGGTCTACTTGTGTTCATGGGATAATTTCTGTATTCCCTCACACATATGTGCATGGAAACCTATGTTTGCAATAGGACATTTGCAATGGGTCTACATTTCATATGTGCCACAGACAGGAGTGTGTCACCATTAATTGTTGACTGACACATACCCTTACCCATCATAGCATGTCATTTGGCATGTACAACTCCAGTAGCAATGAGGGACATGATGGGTAGGACTAGAGTTTTTACTCACAATGTGCATTTCCATGCCATTGATGTGGAAAAGTGCAATGCGCGTATAATGGGTACCTGATTGTTGACATGCATCATGGAGTGACCTGTAGCTATATTGGAATCATACATTTTTTGGTACAACCATTCACCCACAGCCATCTAGGTTTGCAGGACCAAAATGGAGAGAGTGATGTAGCTTCGCATTGGCAAAACATTTTGAGGGCCTTCTACAAGTTCTTGCAAATCTCTGGGCCTCTCCAACATACAAAGGACTAATGGTGTCTACTGATGCAATCAGACTATGTCATTGTAAGGGATGCTAGATATCAGTGGTGATCTCCCTGAGTCTTGCTGATTCATTGTGTTGTGGACTTTAGAGACATATCTCCCTGACAATTTGCACATTTTGACTACAGTGTACATTTGCATGCCAAAGGTGTAGCATATCTAAGCAACATTATTATTGTCTCCATGACTCCATTAGGACAAATTTCACATGGTGAAGTGTCCATTGTTGATATGTTTCCGGTGTGACATGAGTATTTCTCCAGGCACTGTACTGTTGTCAGCAACATGGCAGGTTTTAGGAGCATCATCTCTTAATGTTGTGTTATTTTGTATGTGACAAATAGATGTCTGCATGACCTTGTGTGGAATCTGTGGGAATTAAGATGGCGTTTGCCTACTATTATATGACAACAGGTAACTGAGGCATGTTCTATGAGGCAAAACATTGAAGGTAATGTGGTCTTCCACTTGTTCAATGGTTACTGTGATTACACAAATTTAGCCATGCAATTGTAGTTGTCCGAGATCTTGATTTTCCTGTGGGTAACTGTTGGCTGTTTAGATGGCATGCATGCATATGGTATGGTACATGTAGGAGGCACTTTGATGTCGTTTGTTGCTGGGGCCTACTTTACATAGTGGTAATGTTTGCTAATCACAGCTGTTGTTCAAGTGTGATAAGGAACATGTGGTGACCCTCTTACTCTATGTATTTGCAGCATCAGCCCAGGCAAGTGATAGAGACAGGGCACAACTAAGTGGAGAAGCACCTGGCCATGGTATTTCCATTCATGACAGGGGAGGGCCACGGAGGAGACGGGATCAACGTCTTCATCATCAGATTCTACCTCCAGTGGCCATTCCCTCGTGGTGGCAGGCCCCTTAGGACCTAGTCCTGTACCATCTTTGTCCGCCACCCACTTTCTAGACCATGGTGGTCTTTCCTCTCTGAGAGCGCCAACATCGTAATACAGTGGTCCAAATGCAAAGCCGATGGTGGTTGGACTGCCACCACCACCATGGGAGTGCACGGACTGCCAAACTCGTATTAGGACCTAAACTTTCATCTACTGATTGTATAATATGTTGTCGAAGATTCAGCGAGTTTGTTCCAAAGAAATAGTTAAATCAGAAGGAAATGTTCTTTTTTTTTCAATAATTGTACTGTATCACAGAGAGAAAGTTGTAATTCTGAGTAATTGGACAGTTTAGTTGTCAGTTTGTCAAGTAATGGGTCGATATTATCATTGAACTTTTTTCCAGTCCTTTGTTGAAATATATATTCTTAAGTACTTTAATTTTGTTTGAATTCATTTGAATGATAAGTTCCCCTAGAGAAGCTCTTGTTGTGCATGTGTTCACTGGTAAAATTTCACATTTCTACCAGTTAATCTTATAGCCAAAAATGTGGAAAAGGAATCAAAAAGGACATAAATACTAGAATTGATGTGGTATTAAACTATTTTATATTTAAATAATAAATATGTACCATTGTTATATTTTTAACATTAACTTTTATGTACTTATTTAACTATTTCAAATAATTTAATTTTAATTTATTTTATTTCCCTACCTCCATTATTTTCTATGGGAGGGAGTTGCAGCTCCAGAGGATGGCCATATGTCACCCAGAGTAAAAATATGGTTTTATGATCTATTAACAATTAATACAAGTGATGTATAGAAATAATTAAAAGCAATTTAATTATATTTTGATAAAAAATATTAAATTAATGTTTTGATTCACAGAGGTTACTAACATATTTTCTAAGTAAAATAATAAACATGCTTATTTTTTGACTTACTACTGTTTAGTTTTTGTAATAAATCACACTCGAATTAAGTGAATAAATAAAAAGTAGTATACGTACTCAAAAGAGTAAATTATCTATATGTATAAGTTACCTTTGTGAATCAGGCCCATAGTCTCTCATTCACGGGTGTAGTAGTCTCCACGTTCCTATTAACAGGTGGTCATCCATTACATCATGTGATTCAAGTCTAAATTGATTATGGCAGTTGTCAAGTCTATTATAGTGATCCACAAGTATATCTGGTACTAAACTACAATCCGCCTAGTAAGTAGTATATTTGTTTACCCAGAAGTGTGAAGAAAGGCAAAGAAAAGTCTGTCTTTCCCTACTCTGGGGCATAAATCGACCCATTATCAGTACTGTGTTGTGCAGTTTCTGAGGTAAAAATGCAAAACTACCATCCCCCCCCATCCAGGATTGTCTTCACTGGTAATGATTTATGTATCAGGAGAGCAATCCTTTATTTTCTACCAGAGTGCATGTGTGTCTCTGCCAGTTCTGCTGGACATGCATATGTAACTTTCCCAAACCTGTCAGATTTCAATTTTTCACATTCTGTATTGGACCAGTAGTATACTTGTAGCAGAGTTAGCAGGGTTAGGCAAGGTCGTGTCAGTCTCAGGAAGTAAGAACTTTTTTCCTCTTGGCATAGTGAGTTGACCCATTCACATTAAGGGAAACCATTTTAAGGGCTTTTTAGACATGCTCTGGGTATCGGTGAAGCATAAGTATGCAGAGTGTACATACTGAGACCAGGGATAGTTCTCTGTTTTTCAAATTTTATGTAAAATAACCAATCTCATCTCCGAAACGCAAAGCGCTAGAATTATCCCACCATGCTTCTTCCCCCTAACATGCCGCCTCCTGTCATAATCCCAATTCCTAGTAAACAAAGTGTTGCATGATGTGAGGCTCAAGCACTAAATTAACATCTGCAGAGAAAGTGTATGAGAAGGGGAATAAAATAACCTGTGGTGAACCATTTGAAAGTGTTTCCTTGTTGTCTCCCAAGCTGCGTAATTTTGGTCTGTTGGTCATCGGACCCACAAATAACGTTGACCCCTTAGAGCCAGCCCAGATATCTACTCCCACACTCCTCACTTTGGGTAATGAGTTAACTGGTGACCCATTCTCCCCTCCCAAAATACATCTGTCCCTTGAGTGGCCATTCTTCATACATGAGTGGGATGACCAAAAACTGGATTATGAGTCTGGGCGTTATTCTCAGGATGCAAATAGCTAACATACGTTTATTAGCTCCTCGGCTGTTCACCGTAAACTATTGTACTTTGCAAGAAGTAGGGAACAAAAAATGTTGCCTAACAGGAGGAGATACGTTATTTCAACAGCGAAAACAAGCCTCAGAGCTGTTTTGTCGGGCATCATTGTATATCAATTTCCGTTTATGTGCCCTTTCAAATTCCAGGTGTGGATCAAAGATTTTGTTCAGTATTTATGACAAGAAACGTTGAAGGAAAGATAACATATCACTTTTTTGTAGGCTCCCTGGATTATTATGCAGTTATCCTCACATCTTCTTTACTACGTCTGTACTCCAAATCAATAACTTTCTTATGCATTGTCCATAGTTATGACGCCTACTCAGGCCGATTTTGTCAAATTTCTTGTCCATTTCTATGTGTCTTTATTCCAAAAATTACAGCCCATTTTGGAACTCAATTGCTACTTCTGTGTTATGATTCGTTGTAGTGGTCATTGATTCTATCGATAGTTTGGCAGCAGCTGGGTGTCCATCCCTGTGGGAGAGACTGCTGCCTTTTTACCCACAACCACAGTTTTGTTCATGTGTTTCACTGTTACCATTGCTTCCAAAAAGGCTGCCTCACATGCTTCACTCTTGACATTGACCAATATTGCTTTGTTCTATATCATTAGTGAGGGTCCTTGCTTATTTGTACAGTGCAACAAGTTGCTACATGCCCCCTGGCGACCAGAATGGACTGCCAGTGTTCGTCTGAACTCTAGAGGTTCCAATACCTTTGACTCCACATTCTCCACTCAGGTAAAAGAATGCAATATTACGGAGTCAAATCGCGAGTCTTAAAAAACTCTGTTCTGCATCCATCTTCACTAGGTTTCACTTTCACTTAGTGACTCCTCTAGTTTTGGCGTTCATTCGTAGAGGTGTCTCATGAGGGTATGGGCAACATTGATGGCTCGTAGGAGTTTCTGTAACAAAGGTTATGCCAATCCTTATCTTTGGCCTGGCAGAGCCCAGGGGGCTTTACTGGGGTGCAGCCACGCCCCTGAGTGACAAGCTGTGCCCCAATTCGAAGGGCTTGAGACTGCCATGATGAGTTTTTTGGCCTTTGTGTCATGAAAGAAATGCCCACTCACACTCATAGGATCCCGTTTTTATTGGAAGAAGAGAAGGGAATAAATACAGTCTAGTAGAAGAAATGTTATTATGTATTCACATTCTTTGCATTTTTAGCTTACAAATGTAAGCCATCGTGCAAAAAGAAACCCATTTTGTAAAATACCCTAAAATCACCAGATAATATGGAAAACATTAGTTTCAGAGATGTACAAACAGCCCTATTCCTAAACTCAGATACAATGTGTCAAATCTGCATACTTTACTTTTGTACAATTACACAAACTTTTGCAAAATTACACAAAATCATGCATAATTATGCAAAATGCAAATCTGTTACCAGCACTATATTTTAGCGTGAAATTGTTGTAAAAAGCGAATACACGGATATGGTTCCAAGCTGCAGATAGTTTATTAAGATAAACAGCATGAAGAAATGAAGCGAGACAGGCTGCGTTCTCTAAGCTCCCAAAGTTCCAGTCCAGCCGCCCTCAGAACCCTCTATTACCTGTAATGTGCATTCTCCCAAAGAACATGAACGCAAGCTCACAAGCTTCCCTAAGGGCAGCTTGAGACATATATGACACACCTCCCCTCTTCCAACAAAAGCATAGACAATGAATGCACAAACTTAAAGTTTAAAAAAAAACCAAATAATAAAATAACAAGAAAACAACATGTTCATAGCTAAACAAATACCAATATACAAAAGGAGTATAAACTCCTACCCCACAATAAAATCTTAAAATGTCTTCAGTCATTTGCATGTGCGTTTGGCACATTAACTCGAAGCATCATCCACAACACAGCTGCCATCTTGAGCATTTGCACACTTGACCATATTACTCCCTTTCTCTCTTTTCAGCCTCGGAAAAGCCAATGCTATGACCTCTGCTGGTTTCCTGCCTTTTATGACCACCTGCGCCACATTCCACCATTGACCACTGGACAATTTAACAACACAGCCATTCTCACTGACTTCCTCCACCTTAGAAGGAAAACCAAACTAAAACCTGCCCTTCCTCTCTTTGCACGCAGGCGATCTGGGACACACCCAATCTCCTTTGACCATGTTTTGTTCCCTGGTTCCTTTGACAACATTAAAACTTCTTTTGCTTTTGCATTGACTCACTCGAATATTAGACCAAACTTTCTCCCTGTCACACTTCACAGCAACGCTAATTTCCAAGACATCTTACGTAAATCACATGCTGCTCCACCCCTCAAAGCTGCAAAAGGGGAAACACCTGTGACTCTATGTGCTGTATTTTGATAAGACCTGAGCATTGGGCCACTTCAGCAACCACAGTGCCCCTGATGCATTCTCACACCAATCTATTTATCCTTTCTACATGATCATTGCTTTTGAGGGCGATATAGACTACACCCTTTATGCTTTCTGCCTGCTCCTGTAAGAATTTCTTCATCTTGGTAGACACAAATTGCACACCATTGTCTGAGATAATCTCAGTAGGGAAACCTTCCTTAGCAAAAACATCTACAAAAAAAGTAACAATCACTTTAGTACTCATCTCATTCACAAATTTTACCTCCAGCCACTTTGATAAATGATCCACTAGCACACTAACAAACCATTGTGCACTCGGCAACATAATCAATGCTGACTTTATCCCAAATCTTCTCAGGACAACCTACTTGACCTATTGGTGGTGTGAAATACTTCAAGCTGTTGTCATTCTGAGAACACATAAAACACCTCACAACTCCTCCTCCGCATGTCTATCCATCCCAAGCCACCAATAGGTTTCCCTGAGGCTTTTCTTATTCAGGGCATACCCAAGTGACCGTCATTTGCGAAATGCAACAACACATTTCCTCTGACTGCAAGAGTAGTGACCAACTTGTCTGACCTAAACAATATCCCAGACTCAATAGATAATGCAGTATGGACCTTGTTGTAAGATTGCAACTCTGCCGAAATATTCTTCTCCTTAGGCCAACTGTCCTTCATGTACTCTATACCCTTCCCCAAAACCCTATCACATTCCAGTGCATTCCTCCATTCCTGTTCACTTACATGCTTGTCCCCACTCCAAATCACGCTGGCCACCAGTCTTCATCCTATTGATCCTCCAGGTTCACATCAACATTATCCTGCAGACAAGGAAGCCATGAAAGCCATTATCCCTCGCTGTTTCTTCCCCCAGGTATGTATTTGATTTCAAAATGATAATCCAGGAGATTCACACTTAATCTCACCAACCTTGCAGTAGCTTTCGTTAAATGAACATTGGAACCACTGATGATGGGCACTAGTGGCTTGTGATAAGTTAGCCTCAAGAAATTCCTTACCCACACATAAGCCTTAAATCATTCAACTGCCTGGTGCAAGTGAGCATTTCCAGTTTTATTACAGAATAAAGTATTTCTTGAGGTTTTGAAGTTTCTGAGCCAAATACAATCATAGGCTCAGGCTCACCTCTGCCTTGGGACAAAACAGCCCCTAAGCCAACATCACTTGAATCCATCATGATCACCAATGCCTTTCATGATTGATATGGACTGAGAAGTGGAGCATTAGACAATTCTTTATTCACCCCTTGTAATGCATTTTCTTTAGATTGGTCTCACACAAAATTGAAAATTTTCTTCAAAAGGGCATGGAGAGGTTCAACCTTGGTGGTAAAATTCTAAATAAATTTGGTATAGTACTCACACATTCCCAGGAAAGCCTAAAGTTGCTCTTTGTTTTCTGGGGTACCCACTTCTTCAATGGCCATGATCAACCCTGGATGTGGGCAAATGCCCTTCACCGAAATTGTGTGCACTCCCTCGGCCTGGAACGACTCATGGTGGCCCTCCGTCCTCGGACCCCCGCCTGCCAGTCACGCAAGAAACCTCGGCTTCATCCTGGACTCCGACCTCACCATGTCCAAACAGGTCAGCGCCGTCTCCTCCTCCTGTTTCAACACCCTTCGAATGCTCCGCAGAATCTTCAAGTGGATTCCAACAGAAACCAGAAAGACGGTGACCCAAGCCCTCGTCAGCAGCAGACTTGACTACGGCAACGCACTCTACACAGGCATCCCAACCAAAGACATCAAACGACTCCAACGTATCCAAAATGCCTCCGCCCGACTGATCCTCGACATACCCCGCCGAAGTCACATCTCCCCTCACCTAAAGGAACTCCACTGGCTCCCGGTAGACAAGAGGATCACCTTTAAACTCCTGACCCACGCTCACAAGGCACTTCACAACACCGGACCCTCCTACCTCAACACCAGACTTAACTTCTACACTCCAACACGTCAACTCCGATCCGCCAACCTCGCCCTCGCCATCGTACCCCGAATCCAGCGCAAGACATCCGGCGGCAGATCCTTCTCCTTCCTCGCCGCCAAGACCTGGAACTCTCTCCCCACATCTCTTCGCCAGACCCAGGACCTCCTCGCATTCAGAAGGCTCCTCAAGACCTGGCTCTTCGACCGCTAAATCAGCAGCGCTCCCCCCCCCCCTCAGCGCCTCGAAACCCTGACGGGTACATAGCGCGCTTTATAAATGCTATGATTGATTGATTGATTGATTGCCACAGATACTCCACTTCTTCCCCACAGAACTCAGATTTCTCCTTCCTCAGTTTCACACCCTTCTCACTCAGTACTTCATTCAACCTCACTATATGCTCATTGTCATCTTTACTGAAGACCAAAATGCATCCTGAAACACCTAGATGCCAGTGACACTGCTCAAACGTCTCCCATCACATACTGAAAAATCACCCCAGCAGATGCCAGGCCAAAACTGCAAAGGGAGTAATAAGGGAGGTAAGGTGTCTTGAACCCTTGGCAAGTACAACTTGGTTGTACGCTGACCTCATATCAATTTTAAGAAAAATCTTGCTCCTGCTAATGTGACCATCATTTCTTCAATTTTCGGCAAAGGATGCCCCTTCTACCAAGATGGCCTTATTCAGGCTTCTGATGTTAATGCACACCCTCAGCCTGCCAATCCTTTCTTAGCCACAATAGGTGAGAGCCATAGAAATGAATCAGCTCTTTTTTTTAGATGCTCCTGACACAAATGAGTGAGATGCTTTTCCAAGGTCCTTCTGATACTCAAAGAAACACACATTTGCTTGTTTTGGCATGCACACAGCATTCCTTAAGTCGAATTTCATGCTCAAAGCCAAAGCCTTCTAGCATCCCCGGTTTGTTTTTAAAAACTTGATCATGTGACTTCAACACAGTCTCCAAATTACTCACATGGCACACAGTGTTTGTACCCATGCACCAAACTTGTTGATTGCATTCAGGTTTCAGGATGATACTTAAACATCCCTGGTGATGCCAACCAAGATGGTCAGGGCCCTTACGTGAGACATGCACTTTGCACTGCACCTCCCTCCCTTTGAAAAACTAATTTTAACAAACTTGGCAGAAAATGTGTTCATAGAGATAATAGTGATTTTGGACACCAAGTCAGTTAATAAGGGTATACATACATTCCTTATGGCAAAATGCTCAATGCGATCCCCGGACCTAGAAACATCATTTTCATGGACCAACATACACAATAACAAATTGTTCATACTACCTGCCATCCCTTAACCAGGATTGTCAAACACCGCTTTCACTGTGTTTTTTGTAGTGTTCATCAGGGAAACTCCAGCAAAGTGACCTGATACTCCACAAATGTTACAGTTATTCCCCAAAGCAGGGCATTGCTTTAATGAGGCAATCTGAAACTTAGATCCACTGCAATAACATAGATTCCACTTTTTCTCCTCTCGACATGAGCTGATTTACTTGGGAAGGCTTTGGTTTCTTTGCCCACCAGAGCATGCTCTCTGAGTTCTTGTTCAACTCTTTGACAGACATCTTAGAATCGTGAATTCTGTTAGCAGTATCCTTAGCCCCATCAGGGGAAGGATTTTTACAGGATTGTAACCTCTCTTTAACCTTTTTGTTAAAACATCTGATAACCAGCTGCTCTTTAATGAGTCTGTCAGTGAATACACCAAACTCACACATGGCTGTTGATACATGCAAAGAAGCCACATGCATGACTACAGATTCCATAGCATGCTGTTTTCTTGAAAAAAAAAAGCTTTTGCCTCCTAACAACTAAGTACGGCGGCTTACAGAAGTGTCTCTCCAATCCGTTGACCCCTTCAACATATTCATCTAGATTTTTTTCCTCATCATTAGGTACAAGCAGAGGCGAATGCACAAACATTTCCTGACTTCCAGACCCAATGAATGCTCCAACATACATTTGTTCCTTTCAGATTTGAACTTTAAGCCATCAATAGATCCCATAAAGCATCAAAAGCCCAGAACCACTCTTTCCTGGTAATAGGTAGTTCACCAGGTGACTGTTAAAACGAAGGAGGTGGATTTATTGTCTGCATGTTGATGAAAAATACAGTGCCATATGTGAGCTTTGATTCTTACACTCACCCTAAATGCCTGGCCTCTGCAGCAATACAGAAAAGACAAAACAGTGTCTACCACAATTGGTCACAACAATAGGTTTTGAAAATATTAAGCTCGATAGAATGTACACCACGTAAATACGAGCATGCACAGTCACACTGCCCAAAAGTGTTAACAATAGTAAACGTCAGGACAGCAATAATGAACAACTAATATTTTAATCAAAAGAGTAGCACAGATGCCTGTCCCTCATAATGGGACCAAGTCAGGCAACAAAAATGGCCCCCATTACCCATGTCTACCAGAGTGATGACATCACCATAAGCTCTCCCCTGAGAGGTGATGGCGTCTGTTGACTGTGAATGGCTGTCCGACCCCAGAGCTGACGATCAGTGCTTTGCAGAAACAGAGGTGCTTGCTTTGGTGTGCATGATACCGCTGAGAGACTCACAGCACCCGACACTGCTCTGCGCGATCTTTAGTCCTGTGGTTGTGCAGAGCTTAACCACAACAGGGCATTCACAAAGGAACGGTGTTGTGCTGCACCTTGCTCATCACCAGTTTTATAAAAGGTGCATATACGGACACGGTTCCAAGCTGCAGATGGTTTATGAAGATAAACAGTATGAAAAAGTGAGGGAGACAGGCTTCATCCTCCAAGATCCCGACGTCCCAGCTGAACTACCCTCAGAATCCTCAATCCCCTGCACTCTACCTTCGCCTCAAGAACATGAACGCAGGCTTACGAGCTTCTGATACAGTTACTTCAGAAATGTGTCCTTGAATAAATGTTTGACTCAAGAGCATATTTTATGCTAAAAAAGTGCAAAAAAAAACAAAGCACCACGAACACCCCTGCTCGGGTTCTGTTATTCCAATGTATTCATGGTAAATGTTTACAAAATATTGCGCCTTCATGGGGAATTTTTGCTGCAAATAGTGTTTAGTTTCGTGAAGTTCCGTAATGATGGAATTTCGGGAATTTTGTTTAACAATTGTAAAGCAAAATTTAAAAAATATGTGAATTACGATGGCATCATTTAAATTTCGGCCAGGTCTAATTCTTGGCCACATTTAAAAAATGCATAACTTTCCATGACACTGTAAATAGTTGGATACAGATGCTTTCAGTCGGGTATAGTGAGATGTCTGCCGGATTTCACAAATAATTTTTACATACATTCAGACAAAAACACACACACATCCTCTCCCTCTCAGTGTTTAAAGTTGTCAAAAATATTGATCATTAACAAAATATTGTGCTTTTCCTCACTTAGTACCCCTACCAATCCACATGTCTCTCTCTTTCTACTGCCCCTTAGGCCCCTTCCAACATTATGGGGGTCATTCTGACCCCGGCGGGCGGCGGGAGCCGCCCGCCTGGAGGGAACCGCCAAATGACCGCACCGTGGTCAAAAGACCGCGGCGGCCATTCTGGCTTTCCCGCTGGGCCGGCGGGCGACCGCCAGAAGGGCGCCCGCCGGCCCAGCGGGAAACCCCCTTCAACAATGAAGCCGGCTCCGAATGGAGCCGGCGGAGTTGTAGGGGTGCGACGGGTGCAGTGGCACCCGTCGCGATTTTCAGTGTCTGCTTTGCAGACACTGAAAATCTTTATGGGGCCCTGTTAGGGGGCCCCTGCACTGCCCATGCCAGTGGCATGGGCAGTGCAGGGGCCCCCAGGGGCCCCACGACACCCGTTCCCGCCATCCTGTTCCTGGCGGTAAAAACCGCCAGTAACAGGGTGGCTGGAAGGGGGTCGGAATCCCCATGGCGGCGCTGCAAGCAGCGCCGCCATGGAGGATTCCTTGGGCCAGGGGTAAACCGGCGGGAAACCGCCAGTTGCCCTTTTCTGACCGCGGCTTTACCGCCGCGGTCAGAATGGCCCAGGAAGCACCGCCAGCCTGTTGGCGGTGCTTCCGCGGTCGTTGGTGCCAGCCTGATTGTCGGAAAATCTAAAGCTCGCACCCCAATCTTATTGACCAAGCTATATCCCTGACTGTAGTATTCCAATGTGAAAAGGTTGAAATGAGCATTCTATAGAATGGGATGAGGATAATGCTGAAATGTTTGTTATAGAAAATATGTGTCATTTGACCTGGCTTAGTGGTGGTGAGGCGAGGTTTCTTCAGTGTGGCAGCTCCATATGCAATACACTTCACCTATTGAGCTACTTCTCCTTGTACAGTGTTTCTTTTCAAAGAAGATCTTACATCTTTTATTGGTGACGAGCAGAGTAAGAGCTACCTCGAGGACCCATGATTAAAAGGAGTTGTGACCGCCTGCAAGGGCTGATGCAACCAAAAAGTCATTACGTGTTGGTACATTCTTTGTTCTTTCCGGAGGATAAGTACAATTATTTTTCACAATAGAGACTGTATGAGTTTGTGAGATGTAAGAGTATATTACTTTTGTACAAAAGACAGCAGATGGAAACATTGTCACCTATTTCTATTTTTTTTTAACTTACTTTCACTATTTTGCAACAATAATTTGCTTTGGGAAAACCATGAGTGATCTTCGGAAACGACCCCTTACAGGATTTAGAATTGTATCTATCTTTCACAAACAAATCTTTCTAGGTTCACCCACAGCCTTCACACCTATTTTCCCCAAAGGCTGCACGACAGTAAAAACTATACAAGCATTTCCAATGCAATGGGTCTCGCATTTGTTCGACTTAGGGCTATTAGCGATGTAAAGCCTAACCAGACTTTTCATGCCACATAAATTGAAAAGTAATACAGTTTTACATAAGTGAGACGATTTAAAGCACCACGCAATGAGCATGAGAATGAAGGAGCACATAAAAGGAAACAGAAGTTCGCTTTGCAGTTATGCAATTATCTATGTAACAGGGTTGATGTCATGCAAAGTGCTCGACACCTGCCCAGAGAGATCAGGCAAAGTAAAACACAAATGATGGACAGAAAGTGGAACCAATCAAACATTCACCTCTAGTCACAGATCTGGGTTTAATCCATCGTTCTTTTGCTCACCATGCCACCCCAGTTTGGACCCAGCTATATGCAAATCAGTCTTGACCCTGTTCCTCATGGGAACAGTCCAGCCCGAACTGCCAGGCCTGGCAGTTCGGGCTGGACTGTTCCCATGGGGAACAGGGTCAAGACTATATTTGCATATGGCTGGGTCCAAACTAGAACGGCATGGTGAGCAAAAAAACTGATAGATTAAACACAGATCTGTGACTTGGGTTAATGTTTGATTTGGTCTGCATTCCGTCCATCAACTGTTCTTTTTGCAGAGAGATCAGGCAGCATAGGAAATAAAAAGACAAATCAGTTCAGAAGCCATGCAGAAAACATGGAGCCTCGCATGTTTTCAGTAGTTTACCGGTGCTATCAAGGAGGGCTAAACACCGGAAAAGGCATAACGCATGCATGCCTTTCACAAATTAAATCAAGCAAATTTTAAAAGGCAAGCCCATGAACCTACAAAACTGATGGAGGTGTGGTGGGTGTGGTTAAAAGCCCACAGAGAGATTACAACATGCGTCATAGCGCTTACACGCTCAACCCTATAAAAATAGGAAATATTGACCACAACTAAGAAAAGTAAAAAACTAAGGTAAAAACTGTTGTTTTACAACACCTACTGTTCTGAAAGCTGGGAAGAGAGAGGCAGGGGTTACGGATTCAAACGAGGAGGAAAGCAGAATGGAGGAACTATGGAACAGAAAGGGAGAGTGAAAGAAAATAAATCAGATGAAAGTTCAGCCTACTGGTGAAGATTCTGTAGTTGAGTCCCTATTGCCCCGAGGTTGCTGGAGTCCCAGGAGGCCTTGTCTGTGGTGTGAGCACTGGGATAAAAGCTATCCTTTCATTGTGAGAGTATCAGGAAATAAGTATTCATGGCATACCCTTGCCTGTTGGAAAACTGGTGATTTCCTGACAGCTCAATGCCTTTGATAGGCCAATAGGCCCCAAGCAGAGTCACGCAGAGGTTATGCTCCACTCAATGCCTCTGAAGGACAGTATGGCTGGGGAAAGATAAGTCACATGTCAAGCTCACGCCCGAAAGGTTGTCATGGCTGGTTTACAGGGAGTCACATATTAGACTTACCTGTGAATGGCAGGAAAGGGAAGGTGAATAACATCTGACATTTCAGGCTCACACTCGAAGTGCATATGCAGAGACATAGCTTAATGAGTGAGTTTCTGGGGGTTTGAACCTAAGATTACCAAACCTTGGCTGAATCAGTGTCCATACAAAAAGTTGGCGACTCATGTGGGGTCAGTAGTGCTGAATGCTCGGTATTGAGTGGGGGAGGCTTTGTCTTTTATGGGTCTCGAAGGCAGGTACAGGCATATTCTGAAAAGTAACAAACTTTATTGAGGCCCTGCAAAACTTTGCGATTACTATTTTCTATAAGAAAAGCATTGATAATGGCAGAAGATCGGGGCGTTGGACGCAAGCAACAAAGCCTCATCTGCAAGAAACTGTGTCATGTGAAGGTTCTAATCTCAATGACATAATTAACAAGTTCGAGCCTGGCTGCAGTGATCTGTGTGGAGCAATTTTAAAGTCATAGATTCCAGTGGCAGTGAGATGGCTTGTGGGGCTAATGCACCTACCAGTATGTGTGTGTGCATCCATGATTTGTGTGTGTTGGTGCATGGCCGCATACGTGTGCAACCTCAAAACTGTCCTTATTTTTTAGTAGGTGTCTGATGTTTAGAATGAACTTAACTGCAAACCACAAGTAGAACATTTTATACCAGTAGGAGCTTTTCAATCCTCCAGGGGTGCTGTTCCAAAATCAGCATATTCTGTGGTGAAGTGCAAAAACAGAATAACATGAGAAGGTGTGAAACAGCTACATCACTGGAATCAGTGGGATTTTAGCATGCCACTGGTCCCACTACTTCAGCTCTCTGGCAATAGACAATGCTGCCTTAAACATTTTCAGAATACATTTTTATGAAGACTAAAGCTAGTCATATGAATACATTCAAAGGTAGAAGCCTGAAAGTCAGGATAATTATTTAAAAAAAAAAAAAGCTGCTGGGAAGCATGAATATACATTTTAACACATACATACTTTTTTCTATAAAGCATAAATGTCAAAAGAGGGATGTTGTGCATACTGATTCACTTCAACCAGTCCCAGACCTTTCAACTCACACAGCATCACGTTGTGTTACACGATATCGGCTCCTTTCACGCGCTCACGTGGTGTGGAGCTGATATGACATGATGAATCACAGTGTGTGTTGGGAACATTCACAGAGAGTGTTTTCAACTCATTGTCTGTAGACTGAGAACAGCTGATGTCCATTGGGGGGTTTGCAATCTCTCAGGGACATCAGTGTCAGCCTTTAAAGCTCCTTTTGTTTTTTAGTGGTTTTGGAGAGGGGGATCAGTAGGTCACTGGCAGTGACCTGCACAAAGCCCTGCACCCCCTCTCAAGGCCGCCCCCCCCCCCTCCGAAGCACTTTCAAGGCTGCACAGGTAATAGGCTCAAGGTCAAGCCCCCTTCTGGTCCCTTCCTTTCACATGGTGAAATTCTGTTGATTGCTGGCAAGTCTTCAATCCCTCTCTTTCAATAAAAACAGATGAGTTACTGAAGAGAGGTCCACTGGAATATACCTTGCACGTCCCCTTTCCACGACGGCAAAAATGTTTTGCAATATACAATTAAAAGTCTCTTCTCTTAGGCTGACAGAATGAGTAGCACAGTCCGCTAGTTCTTGCATCAGATAATTTTTTTAATCTTTAGATCTCAGTGCAGCCTAATAATTCACTTTGTATGTCTGTGCCTTATGGGATGTGAGAGGAAGGAGGGGGCTGATCTAATTAACTTCTTCACAGGTTAGCTGGGAAAATTGCCTGTCCAATAAGTGTTCATGACCCAAATGAAACCCAATGTAGACACTGATAATCGCAATTCAGAGTCCCTGGACCCCCGGGGAAAATGCCTGTTGAAGGAGGAAGTGACAGCCCTAACCTCCCTTCCCCGAAGCAATGCCCCAGTTGGCCACGTGTCAAGCTCATATCAGAAAGGCTTGTAGCTGCAAGCCTGGTAAAAAGTCAGTCACATTCCAGGCTCTGCCTCTAAATGGCACTCAGTGACCACATTAAACTCACCTTAGCAAACCTGTTCCTAACTCTACCTTTCACAGTCTTTCACAGCCCCTGAGTAAATCATACACAGGTGCGCAGCTATCAATAGTGCAGCAGGGTCAGTGGCACCATGACCTAGAAGTGTCAAGCGCTCGCTTCATCCCAAAAGTAGTAGTTTTTTGCTACCAGAGCAGAGGATGGGTGTCCATGTTCCTTGCTGGTCCGATCCACCCTTGCTACGTCAATATCTCTGCTTTATTCCAATGCAGGACTGGCAGACACTGAGGGGCAGATTTATGGAAGGTTGTGCTGCACCGAGTGCAGCGCCACATTCCCCGCACTCCTGTTAGCACCACCTACTGCCACCATGTGTGCGCCGTATTTAAAATACGGCGCACCATGGTACAGAGTATGGGGCAATAGCATAATTTCTCGTGACGCTGTTGATGTACTCTGCAGGAGTAGCGCCAAAACATTGGCGCTACTCCTGCAGAGTACACAGGGCCCCATTCTAAAGAATGGAAGCCCCCTTTAAATGCTTGCTCTTGAGCAGGTGTTAAAAAAAAAACGGTGCAAGGAAATCTCATAGATTTCCTTACGCCATTTTTCCGGCTCCCTTAACGAGGGAACGCCCCTTTTGAATACATTATGCCTGGCGCAAGCATAATGTACCACCAAGGTTTACAGTGTGGCGCAATCCATGCGTTGCCCCACCCTGTAAATACGGCGCCGGGATTTCAGCCTTGTTGGGCCACATTAATGTAAAAAATAATGATGTTAATGTGGCGCATGGTGGCGCTAGGGCAGTGCAAATATGCTCCTAAGGCCCATATTTATGCTTTTTGCCGCAAAACTGCCCTAATGCAATTTTGCGGCAAAACGTTTAGTGCCAGCTTGCGTCAATTACCAACACCAGCCGGGCACCATATTCTTTGAATGCCGCAAGCCGACGCTAAACTTGGGATAGCGTCTCACAAGAAGAAGCTAGCCGGGTGGGGGTGGAGGTAGAGAAGGAGGGGGTTGTGTGTCAGAAAATGACGCTAGCCTGGTAGGAGGCAAAAAAATGCCTCTAACTCGACTAGCGCCATTTCCTAGCGCACAACCACCAAAAACATGACTCCTGTCATAGGAAAGACAGGAGTCATGCCCACGACTCCAATGGCCTGCACAGGGGACAAGTGTCCCCTGGGCATGGTCTTTGTACCCTGTGCCATGCAGGGGGCCCCACATTAGGGCCCCCAATGGCACTTAAAAAAAAAAAAACACACTTACCTATACTTATCCTACTTACCTAGGATAGGGTCCCCATCCTCTGGTGTCCCTCTGGTGTTGGTTGGGGTGTTCCTGGAGCTTGGAGAGGGCACCTGTGGGGCGTTTAACCATGGAAACTGGTCCCCAGGTCCCCGAACGCCTGGTCGGACCCAGGTGTTAAATAATGGTGCAAAGCTTTGCACTATTATTTAGCCCCCTCCTCCCACGTAGGTGCATGCATCCCAAAAATGGTGCAAGCTCCCATATTCTGATGTTAGAAGTGTATAATGTCAAAATGTAAATATGGAGTTAGGTTTGTGCCGAATTTGCATTAAAAAAACGATGCAAATTTGGCACAGAGTACAAATATGCCCCTAAGTGCGTTAGGTCGAGGTTTGAAACCAGGGCCCTAACACAAGCCCTTGCGGCTTCTGCGCCTTCAGGGCACCCGCTAATATTTCAGGTTGCCCCCATCCATCTGATATGCCAGTTTGCCTCTGTGAGATATGAGAGCCTCTCATCACATTCAGCTGAGGGAATCCAGCCTTTTGCGTTACGTCATTGGTTGAAACTCTCCGAGGCACGAGGCCTAAGCTCCCTCGTTACTGTGAGCTCGAGCCGCACGCCCCGCACAGGAGTAATGAGCCTGCACCATGCCCGGGACTGCCAATATTCAGCTTTCTCAAACACTGCTCACCTAGTTATCGACTCCCCTCCCGCCTCACGCTATAAAAATCCATTTGTATGTAAGCGAAGACTGTTCCACTTGTGTGCCTTCTATGCGCCATTTCAGTTACGACTAGTCTCGCTGTCAGAGTGTGCTAGAACATTCCACGAGCAGAGGAGAGAAGGAGCCGTTAATACGTTATAAAATATTGCACTTGAAACGCCAAACTATCCGGATAGAAAAGCAGGAATTACAATTGCGAGAGGGGAAATTTAGGACTGAAGGAGAGGTTTAGAGGAAGAGAGGCAGAGCTACATTCAGGTCTCGGGCCTGGTAAACCAGTGCTGCCTGGAGAGAGCCGTGCATGAGTCTTGGTGCTGTGATAGCCTGGGGCTGCGGGTCACAGTCCAGGTACACCTGCGGAGCTGTGAGTATGTTCCACTACTGGAATATCAAGCGTGCCGTGGGCACTGACAGGGCTCTTTGCTGTGTACAGTGGTAGCACGGGCCTTCCATCAGGCTCAGGGTGCATTGGCACAGCAAAACTTGAGCATATCTCAACACTGTAGTAACACGAGGTGCTTTAGCAGAGCTTCGAGCAGATATCGCTACTGGTTACAGAAGTTTCCAGTAGGTCTTTCTTTCATGAATGAGTTGGCACATTGCAGCTCTTTTTTTTCAGACCAAGTTGCTGCATGTTAACAACGAGGTGGATCAGCAGACGTTTGTTTATGTCTCATCACTGACCCAGAAGGATGTGCTGCAGGTCGTAGTGAGGTACGGTGGCAGAGCTGTGTGCTGGCCTCCTCACCAGCAGTGGGCGTTGCAGGCCCCCCGCTGAGATGTATTGGCAGAGCTGCGCGTTGGTCTCCTCACTGCACCAGCAGGTGGTGATGTAGGTCAGGATTACAGTGACTCGCAGAGCTGTGAATAGATTTTGCTACGGATTACCAGGAGATGCTGCAGGTCAGGACTGAGGTACATTGGCAGAGCTGTGTTGTGGGACCCTGTGCTGCAACAGCACCGAGTTTGGATGGTCTAGGATGAACTAACATAAATGTGTGTGGGCTGAAATATCATGGGGTGGTGCAGGGCAGATTTGTGGTTTATAGGGAAAGGTATGTGTGACTCCCTTTGGCGGTTTCAGAGGTAAATTGGCATAGCTGCTTGGGTAGAGACCTTCCCTTGCTGGAGAACAGTGGTTGGGCCATGGGCAAGCCCACTGTAATTATATAACAGGGGAAGACCAGGGTTGACTAAATGATGTGGCAAGAATAGGCAAATTATGTGGCACAATGCAGCACATTTTATAACAGTACTACTTCTTCGTTTTGTAATTTGT